>NC_081191.1:82493591-82800091 GCF_902713425.1 Acipenser ruthenus | reverse complement strand
GAAAGGTTGTCCCCATTCCGGACATACTAGCAATGGACTGATGTGCGGAGGATATTTCAGAGGATGAAGAACAAATATAACTTTCAACTGCTGATGAAGTCCAGCGCCCCATATTTTTAATTAAATGCTGGTTAATGTTGGCTTTTCCGGGTGAAGTAGCTGCCCCTATTCTAAATGAATGAGGAGTGTAGAATTGCGAAGGAAGACCTGCTCTGGATACCACGGTGGAAAGGTGTGTTGAAAACAATGCCTTGATACAATGGACCGGCTTGAATTGATAAACAAAGGGTCGGAGGATGAAATGGCTTTGCGTTCTGCAATGCACTTCAACATGGAAGTGAAGGGACACAGAGGAGAGTTGATCTTAGAAAGCTGAATACATTGTCCTTGCCGCAGTTGATCTGTTTTTGAAATGCGAAGAAATAAGATGAAATGAGAATCTGGGATGAGCTTGAGGTCACTGCAGCGGATACCTAGGGTAGGAAAGCTGGCAATAGAAGGAACTGTATATTCAGAACATCTCAAAAATCCAAAAAATGCAGATAGACACATGACTTCCATAGTTAAATCATCAAATGGAGAAAAACAGCCATGGCGGAGAATTGAAATCAATTTACTGAGAATGTCTATAGAAATAGGCAGGCGAGCAGAAGGAGCCGGAGAGCACTTGGAAATTCCTCGTAAAAGGAGACGAACCGCTGGAATTGATAATAGAGTTGGGGAATTGATGGGACATCAAGCGAAATTGATGCTGAATTCCTGATAAATATAGTCTGATTGTAGCTGGTGCCAGATGTAGAGAGTCCTTTGCATGCACTATGAACGCCATGATCCAGTCCTGGTTGAATGGAGTAGGATTAATCCTGCTTTGTAAACAGAAAGTTACATAACATGCCCAACCTGTAGAGTACGAGGATCTGGTAGATGGGGCAAGTGCTGATGCCATGTAATCTTGAGCTGAATTAAGAAGTTTATTAATAGTTGGATTTAGATGAAAATCAGCTGATTGAACTGTGGCGTTGCTGCTGGATATTGCAGAGCTGAGGGCAGCAAACTGTGGAATTTGGAAATCTTCGAGAATGATATAAAGTCTGATTTGTGGAGATATAGTGTGACATCTAGCTGCCGCTGGAGATGAGGATCCGTATGTAGATGCGGTAGCAAGGTTGTAAATTGGAGAATCTGCTTCGCTGGCTGAAATTAGGGCTGGACCGGAAGAGGCTGTAGGCGGCGCTGCAGTATTTGATGCTGAAATTAATGACTGCGCTGTAGATTGATTTCCCTGTTCCATAATAGACACCCTTTTTTCTAGATCCGACAGTTGAGAACTGACCGAAGATAGAGTATCGGAAAAAGGCTGCATAAATGATTTTATCTCGTTGAATATTTGCTAATGTTGGATTTCAATGGCTGGCTGCTGGTTAGCGGTGCTAGTTGTGGGGGTGGTTAGATCCGGAATAGACTGCCTGCTGTCTGTTTTAGGACGCTGAATGGCTGGGCGCGGCTGATTATGTTTATTCGGAGGAAAGACTGGTTCTGCTGAGACTGAATTGCAATAGAGAATGAAAAGAGACTCTCTATCACTCCCTGCCAGAATTGCATTACCGTTTTTAAGGAGGGTTTTTATCAATTTATTCATGGGCCAGTCCTTCCAAAACAATCGATCTGGAGGGGCGTCCTGAGGCCAAAGACGCTTGGATCGCCGCAGATTCGATGTTTGGGTGGCAGGAACGGTAG
This sequence comes from Acipenser ruthenus, assembly GCF_902713425.1. Taxonomy (NCBI): domain Eukaryota; kingdom Metazoa; phylum Chordata; class Actinopteri; order Acipenseriformes; family Acipenseridae; genus Acipenser; species Acipenser ruthenus. The sequence continues at coordinate 82,798,354 of NC_081191.1, read as the reverse complement.
GCAACATTTGAACTGGAACCTGGTTGACAGCCTGATCAGGAGCCTGATCAGATGTAACTGAAATACCAGAGGGGGAGAAAAAACTGAGACTGGATGGACCCTGGATTGAAGCTGAAGGAGAATGATCTGTTAATGACAGAAAATCCTGGGAATCCTCTGAATCCGATGACAACTGCTGTAAGTACTCCAATATTGAGGTACGCAAAAGTAGATGGGTCTTGAAATCGCTTAGGTTTAAGCCAAAAATGAAAAAACACAAGACAGCGAGGTAGAGGTGACTAATGTTTAAATAAGGTAGATTTAATTGATGACAGCAGATGATAGGTTGTTGGTGCCTAGCTCCGCCCCCTGAACCACACTTATAGGTTAACATTTGTGGCAGGACCTGAAAAGAGCAGTTCAAGCTCGAAAACCCACAAATGTCACTGAGTTGAAGCAGTTCTGCATGGAGGAGTGGGCCAAAATTCCACCGCGGCGCTGTGAGAGACTAATCAATAACTACAGGAAGCGTTTGGTTGCAGTTATTGCTGCTAAAGGTGGCGTAACCAGTTATTGAGTCTAAGGGGGCGATTACTTTTTCACACAGGGGCATTGGGTGTTGCATAACTTTAATAAATAAATGAAATATGTTTCAAATTTTTGTGTTATTTGTTCACTCAAGGTCCCTTTTATCTAATATTAGGCTTTGGTTGAAGATCTGAGAACATTCAGTGTCAAAAATATGCAAAAATGCAGAAATTCAGACAGGGGGCAAATACTTTTTCATGGCACTGTGTGTGTGTGTGTGTATATATATATATATATATATATATATATATATATATATATATATATATATACACACACACACACAGACGTGCTCAAATTTGTTGGTACCCTTACAGCTCATTGAAATAATGCTTCATTCCTCCTGAAAAGTGATGAAATTAAAAGCTATTTTATCATGTATACTTGCATGCCTTTGGTATGTCATAGAATAAAGCAAAGAAGTTGTGAAAAGAGATGAATTATTGCTTATTCTACAAAGATATTCTAAAATGGCCTGGACACATTTGTTGGTACCCCTTAGAAAAGATAATAAATAATTGGATTATAGTGATATTTCAAACTAATTAGATTCTTTAATTAGTATCACACATGTCTCCAATCTTGTAATCAGTCATTCAGCCTATTTAAATGGAGAAAAGTAGTCACTGTGCTGTTTGGTATCATTGTGTGCACCACACTGAACATGGACCAGAGAAAGCAAAGGAGAGAGTTGTCTGAGGAGATCAGAAAGAAAATAATAGACAGGCATGGTAAAGGTAAAGGCTACAAGACCATCTCCAAGCAGCTTGATGTTCCTGTGACAACAGTTGCAAATATTATTAAGAAGTTTAAGGTCCATGGAACTGTAGCCAACCTCCCTGGGCGCGGCTGCAAGAGGAAAATTGACCCCAGAGTGAACAGAAGGATAGTGCGAATGGTAGAAAAAGAACCAAGGATAACTGCCAAAGAGATACAAGCTGAACTCCAAGGTGAAGGTACGTCAGTTTCTGATCGCACCATCCGTCGCTTTTTGAGCGAAAGTGGGCTCCATGGAAGAAGACCCAGGAGGACTCCACTTTTGAATGAAAAACATAAAAAAGCCAGACTGGAATTTGCTAAAATGCATATTGACAAGCCACAATCCTTCTGGGAGAATGTCCTTTGGACAGATGAGTCAAAACTGGAGCTTTTTGGCAAGTCACATCAGCTCTATGTTCACAGACGAAAAAATGAAGCTTTCAAAGAAAAGAACACCATACCTACAGTGAAACATGGAGGAGGCTCGGTTATGTTTTGGGGCTGCTTTGCTGCGCCTGGCACAGGGTGCCTTGAATCTGTGCAGGGCACAATGAAATCTCAAGACTATCAAGGCATTCTGGAGCGAAACGTACTGCCCAGTGTCAGAAAGCTCTGTCTCAGTTGCAGGTTATGGGTCCTCCAACAGGATAATGACCCAAAACACACAGCTAAAAGCACCCAAGAATGGATAAGAACAAAACATTGGACTATTCTGAAGTGGTCTTCTATGAGTCCTGATCTGAATCCTATCGAACATCTATGGAAAGAGCTGAAACTTGCAGTCTGGAGAAGGCACCCATCAAACCTGAGACAGCTGGAGCAGTTTGCTCAGGAAGAGTGGGCCAAACTACCTGTTAACAGGTGCAGAAGTCTCATTGAGAGCTACAGAAAACGTTTGATTGCAGTGATTGCCTTTAAAGGTTGTGCAACAAAATATTAGGTTAGCGGTCCCATCATTTTTGTCCATGCCATTTTCATTTGTTTTCTTATTTACAATATTATGTTGAATAAAAAATCAAAAGCAAAGTCTGATTTCTATTAAATATGGAATAAACAATGGTGGATGCCAATTACTTTTGTCAGTTTCAAGTTATTTCAGAGAAAATTGTGCATTCTTCATTTTTTGTGGAGGGGTACCAACAAATTTGAGCACGTCTGTGTGTATATATATATATATATATATATATATATATATATATATATATATATATATATATATATATATATATACACACATATACATATATATATATATATATATATTATATACACACACACACACACACACACACACACACACACACACACACAGTTGTAGTCCAAAGTTTACATACCCCAATGGAAATGTATAATTTCTAAATTTCTCGAAAACAAATAATTTTTGGAAATATCTTTTGTAGCAAAAGTTTTGCTTTTGAGGGTGAGGAAAAAAAAGTTACAAGAAATAGATGTCTACAATTATTTATTTCAGCAATTTTTTTTGCAAAACCCTTTGATGCTATGATAGCACTGTCTACAGTGTGCTACAAATTTCAATATGCTAATGCAGAACCTAATTCTAGAAAAGTCTAGAAAATACTGGATTGTAGGTGAACATTCTTAATAGAGTATAAAAGGGTTAGGCATAGGATGACTGCTGCCATTACCAATAAGTCATTATGGGAAAAAGTAAAGAGCTATCTGAAAATTATATAGTGTCATAAAGACAAGATTTCCAACCATTTGAGTATCCTAATTTCAATATGGCATTTGAATGATGGATATGAGTTCTGGTCAAAGGTTTTTTAGATTGATGAAACAAAAATCTATCTGGTCACGCTGACAGCTGTCAAGCATGGAGGTGGTAATATCTTTCTATGGGGCTGTTTTTCCTCTAATGGCACAGGAATTTTAGTTCCAATACATGGTAAAATGGATTACATAGCATACCAAAAGATATTGCCAATCATTTGAAACCCTCCACCACAAAACTTGGTTTGAAGTGCAACTGCACGTTCCAACACGACAACGATCCAAAGCAGACATCAAAATCTACTTCAGAATGGTTAAAGAAGAATAAAATCAAGGTTATGGAATGGCCTAGTCAAAGTCCTGATCTAAATCCGATTGAGAATCTTTGGCATGAGTTGAAGGTGACTGTGCACAAAAGAAGTCCTCGGAATTTGAATGAACTGGAACAATTTTGCATTGAAGATCAAAATGGTCAAAAATCACTAAAGAATCACTGAAAAATATCCTAATCACTTAAAAGAGGTTATGATTGCTAAAGGTGCCTCAACTAGCTATTAATTTCATTTTCCTAAATGAAATAAACCTAAATGGAAATAAGACTCCTATTGCTATTGCATAGCAGTTTCACACATTTCAACGAGCTTGATTAGCCCCAGTGTGAACAAGTTCAGGTAATCACTCTTAGAAGTCTTATTTCCATTCCTTGTGTGTGTGTGTGTGTGTGTGTGTGTATATGTATGTATATGGTGGGCCGATGAATTTTTATAGAGGGGGGGGGGGGCGGCTCAGAAGCAAAAAGGTTGAGAACCCCCCTGCTGCAGAGTAACAAATATTTTTGGTGACAAAAAAAAGAAGATGGCATGGAATTGATGTGGATGGTGATGAAGATGGAGGGTTCAGGTCCCTTACCGGCGCCGGTGCCACTGCTGGGGGTGATGACGGCCTCGTTCCACTGGTCAGCACTGGACACAGAGAAGGAGCGCTGGTGCATCCCGTCGGGCTTGGCGCTGTAGGCCACTAGGTTGATGCCACTGACCGAGCGCTCTGACTGCAGGGAGCTGCTGCTGGTGGAGTGGGGGGCCCCTTGGTTAGAAAGAGAGAGGAGAGACCGACTGTCAGCATCCCGAACGTACCAGATTGAAGACAACAGGGTTGTATTGTCAAAAATTCCATAGAGTGAGAAAAGAGCCACCACCACCACCAAAAAATACAACAGAACACAAAGAAACCTGTATTTAACTGTTCTCTTTTTCTGTATGTATGTGACATTCAGGTTTAGATCTAGTCGGGTCTTCTGAGTGTGAACATGCAGTCATTTCTATCACAGTTATCATGAATCAATAGTGAAACATAAAATGGCTGGTTTCACATTAGACTACCTTATCTAACATAGCATAATCTGGGTCTGTGAAACCAGCCAAATTTGTTTTAGCAACATATTTATTGTAATGTGGCACAAAGGGTAATGCTAAATACTAGGCTTATAACGATAATAATCAAATTTTTTATCAATTGGGACCCCACAATAACAAATCGATAATATTTTAATGACATTGAATATTCTATGGAATTAAAACCGTGTCTTGTATATATTAACTTACTGTCAAGAACATAATCTGTGTTGTTGCTTCTAAAGTTACTGAGAATTTGCGTTTGTGAACAAATACAGGATGATGATGCAGAGATCAAGAGTAACCTGCTTTGTTAATGTATTTTATACATATTATTGTGTTTTAAATCAGTCCCAACTGTAGCCGTCTGTCTTGAGCGAAACTAATATTTAGCATTACTACGTTGTCACATGCACTATCTTCAACCTTTTTCATTTTTGATTGCTGTCTAAGTCTAAATGCCACTGGATCGTAGCTTGATGTATGGGATCCAATGAAACATTGCAGGTTGTACAAAATAGTTTGCCACCAGTAGAAATCAAAATTATTGTACACGATCCGCTGCAGTAATTATTGTAGATTTTTGTATTCACTTTGGACACTCTCAAAATGTTCTCGCTTAACAACATCAGTTGAGATCCATGATACAAAACCCGCCCCGGATGCCCATATCTACCAATCAGTGAGGAGAGCCCAGAGTGGTTATTGGCTGCTGTGAAGCATCAATCAATAAATCCTGTCCAGCTTTCTTTTTGAAATTGAAGCAAGCTTATAACCACACCAGGAACCTGGACCGATACTCATAACTTAATTGGATTTAAGTGCAGGGTGAAAGTACACAAAATAGACAGTTTCAGTTGCAGGAAAGGGTAGGCTACCTCTAATGTGCTCTGAAAAAATGACGATATAGTTGTATTCACTGAAGATAATGCAAATCTAAGTGGCTATGCAAAGTCATGAAAAGTTGAGATTATAATATGACAGCAAAAAGTGGACTGCATCTCTGCAGCCGTGGCACACTGGAAGGGACTGCTGCTTTTGATAGCAGAAGCTGGGCCACGTTATTCATAAATTGTAACCAACAGCAAATAAAAAAAAAAAAAAGTTTTTATACCATGCTCTATAAAAAGAGGACTTATTGTTACTTTAAACTGTTACTGTGAGGGAAGGTTACTTTTGTTTTGTTTGTGTGTTTTGTTTCTTTGCACATTAAACATACCGGTACAAGCTTGAAGACAGAGTGGTTCATGGTGCACCTCGAGAAGATTGAATGGAATGTTAGATTCTGCTCTGCTGCTTCTGTTTGTATTGTCTCCATGGACACTGTTGAAACCCTGTAGTGTGTGTGTTTAGTAGTTGTTTTTTTTTGCTGCTGACTCAAAGCCTACTGCTCAAATTTAACCCCAAACCTCCAACTGTAAATGCAATGTACATCAAACTAAATTATATAATGCTTACAAATGATAGCTTAAAAAAAATAATGAAATTAAAACTGTGTCTTGTATATATTAACTTACTGTCAAGAACGTAATCTATGTTGTTGCTTCTAAAGTTACTGAGAATTTGCGTTTGTGAACAAATACAGGATGATGATCCAGAGATCAAGAGTAACCTGCTTTGTTAATGTATTTTATTTTATACATATTATTAGCCTACTGCTTAAAATTTAAATACATATTTTTTTTTATAGAAAAATGACAAACAAACAAGCTCTGTACTGAGTGGCAGATACAAGCTGGGTGATAAAGCTGGTAATTTCAAATCATTTCTATCAGTTCTGCTTGGTCTCTCCCAGTTCCTGTGTCTCTCTGAATTGCCATGCCACCGCCTTTTTCATGTTCATCGTTACTAGTACATGTGTAAATGATTCCTCCGACTTCCACTCTAATTAGCCCTTAATTAACAAGATACACTCCGAACGGTAATTATCCTGCTTCAGCCCCCTGACTGGCACATCCATCTCTCCCAGCATCTACTAACAGACTCTACATTTCCCAATCAGAAGCACCACAACCATTTTACACCCTGCTGCCTCAGAATCTTTATTAATTAATTTAACCCGCACAACTATACTATAAGGCAGCTCTTTATCATCATACTGAATCCCACTGCAGCGGAAACTAAGAAGGTCGGCCTATGTGGACAGATTGTTTACACTACCACACGTATGTGTGCCATTTGAGCTCCAATGTTACTTATCATTACTGTGCCTATACCTCCACAGCTTGCATACTTCATCAGCAATAACATACCCACTTCTGTTTGTTAAGCACCCACGGGAATGGAATAATGTCATGGCCATTCCATTCCTTTATCCTTTCATAACAGGTTAGTTTAGTAGTTACTGCACATTTAAAAACATTTTTAAAATTGTGCATCTCTGTTTGCATTAGCGCTAGGTCTAACCACTACTGATCTCAATTCATACAAATCTGTAAAGCGAAAGGAGTTATCAAGGTCAAGCAAGGTTGTGGCGGTACGGCAAGCTGCAGTGTAGTACTCAGATCACATTAATTCAATATTATGTTACTGCATCTCAGTTGTAAAGCAGAAATCAGATTGCCATGGATGAGTGTAAGAACGGCTGTGAATCTGGGCTAGAAATACAGATTGGGTGAAAAGGAAAATATAAATTTCAGATATTTCAGTTGCTGTTGGTGAATCTAAGAGCAGGATAAACAGGTAGTCCATTGCCAAAATGTATTTGTAGCAAGGTTAGTTAAGCAAAAAATGGCAAGTAAACTGTAAAGTATGCAAGTAGAGTTACAGCGTGAATAGCAGATAGAAAAAACAATAGTGGAAGAGAGGTCTTAATACTAGAGCTCTTGGTATAACAACCATCACCTTTGCATTTTATAACCAAAGCCTAAACAACACCCATAGCCTCAGGAAAAAGAATTATTAAAACCAGGCAACCAACCTGTTGCTGAACTCCTGCCATTGCAAAATCCTGTTCCACTCTATTGTAGCTGTAAACGTTTTTCAGATCGAATGCTAGTTAACAGTCTTTCTCTCTCTCTCTCTAACTCACTAAGGAGTCCAACCTTCTTTCGGTCAGTGAAGGTTTCTTTTGTAATCCTAGAGATGAGCTGCACTGCTGAGGCCAGTGCTTGCCCGTCAGAAGCACTGCTGTACCTCAACTCCATGAGAACCACTTAACCATGAGCAGTGAAAGTAACATAAGAACAATAAAAGGTCTTACGAAAAAAAAATTTATGAGGTAGACGAGAAAAAAAATATCCACATGCACTCCTACTGTGAGCAGAGTTCTATCAAGTGAAAATGTAAATACAAAAGCACTGCTGGTGAGTTCAGATGGGTTTGTACCTGTAGCAGATAACTTTGCCTATAATGTATACAATTTTCTAATAAACTATTACCATTAAAAAAGAAGCTGAACGTTTAAAACAATATTTCACTGTCTACGAAAGGGACATATTCCTTTTTTTTTATTTAAAGAAAAAATGTAAACGCCATTTTCCTTCCTGTTTTATGGTGTTTCAAATAATTGAGTGATGCTGGTTTCTGTTGTTCCGATACTAAGCTATTATCATTTTTCTCTAAATCTGCCTTTACCTGGCTTTGAGCTTTTCTGAGGAGTGCCGGGACCAAACAGCTTTGCTCATTTCATTGAAATCTTTTGACAATGTGATCTGCCAACGCCACCTACTCTACATATAAAGAGCATGAGTAGGTGGGCCTGTCAGAGTTGAAAGGTCAAATTGTCCCCTGATTTGAATGGAATGCTGGTGGCTTGTCCACTTAGGATTGTCCAGATAAGCTCACAACCAGGTAAAAGCAGATTTAGACCAATTATAACTCAATATTGTTTTAAGCTACCCACCACCCATGGAAATAGAACCTGTTTCACAGGCGGTGGAGGGGAGGAATCGAGATTGACAAGCTATGTGCCACACCCCTTGAATCCAGCCAGCTCCTAAATTTGGCTTTGCTTCAAAACAGGGCATATAGGTTTTCTTACTAACACGTGCATTTAAAAGGCGGTCATTCACATTTCTGCGTCTTAATCACAAAGGGTGTTTTTCCTGTTTGAATGAGATGGGTGCTGTAACAGACCCCTTTTGAAACAAAAAAAAAATTCTATTACCGGTTCATTTGATTTGGATGGTTTCCAAGATTTAATTGTATTTATTTAAGTTTTAATTTGAGGTTGGCTTGTTACTCTTTATTGGTCTCATTTCAGACAAAAATACAGTTTTCAGAAAGAAAAACACTAAATCGATTGTACTCTGCATCCAGAACCAAATTAGTGGGACAGATCACAGAAACAAAGGTGCAAGCGCTATTAAAGCGACGTCTTTTATAAATTGCATACCAAACTACTACATTTCAAACTACTACATTTTTACTATAATAGTTTTTTTTCCCCCTACAACATGACTATTTTGACAAACATGAATACTATATATATATATATATATATATATATATATATATACATATACACACACACACACACACACACACACACACACACACATATACAGTGCCTTGCAAAAGTATTCAGACCCCTGACCAATTCTCTCATTACAAATGGTACATTGAAATTTCGTTCTGTTTGATATTTTATTTTAAAACACTGAAACTCAAAATCAATTATTGTAAGGTGACATTGGTTTTATGTTGGGACATATTTTTAAGAAAAATAAAAAAACTGAAATATTTTGCTTGCATAAGTATTCAACCCCCCCACATTAATATTTGGTAGAGCCACCTTTCGCTGCAATAACAGCTTTAAGTCTTTTGGGGTAAGTATGTACCAGCTTTGCACACAGTGTCAGAGTGATTTTGGCCCATTCTTCTTGGCAGATTTGCTCCAGGTTGTTCAGGTTGGTTGGACGACGCTTGTGGACCGCAATTTTCAAATAGTGCCACAGATTCTCAATGGGATTGAGATCAGGACTTTGACTGGGCCACTGTAGGACATTCACATTTTTGTTCTTGAGCCACTCCAGTGTTGCTTTGGCCTTGTGCTTGGGATCATTGTCCTGCTGAAAGGTGAATTTCCTCCCAAGCTTCAGTTTTTTAGCGGACTGAAGCAGGTTCTCTTGCAGTATTTCCCTGTATTTTGCTCCATCCATTCTTCCTTCAATTTTAACAAGATGCCCAGTCCCTGCTGATGAGAAGCATCCCCACAGCATGATGCTGCCACCACCATACTTCACTGTAGGGATGGTGTGTCTTGAGGCATGGGCAGTGTTAGGTTTGCGCCACACATAGCGCTTTGAGTTTTGGCCAAAAAGCTCCATCTTGGTCTCATCTGACCACAAAACCTTTTCCCACATCGCAGCTGGGTCACTCTCATGCTTTCTGGCAAACTCCAGACGTGCTTTCAGATGGTACTTTTTGAGTAATGGCTTCTTTCTTGCCACCCTCCCATACAGGCCAGTGTTATGCAGAGCTCTTGATATGGTTGACTGGTGCACCATTACTCCACTCCCAGCCACTGAACTCTGTAGCTCCTTCAAAGTGATTGTTGGCCTCTCTGTGGCTTCTCTCACAAGTCTCCTTCTTGTTTGCGCGCTGAGTTTTGAGGAGCTGCCTTTTCTTGGCAGTGCCTGGGTGGTGTGATGCAGCTTCCACTTCCTGATTATTGATCCAACTGTGCTCACTGGGATATCCAAACACTTGGATATTATTTTGTACCCTTTCCCTAATCTATGCATTTGTATTACTTTATCTCTAACTTCTGTAGAATGCTCTTCGGTCTTCATTTTCCTTCAGATTCACAGCCTGACCAATGATCCTTCAACACTTTTGGAAGGCACGGTATATATAGACACACACATACATTGTTTACATTGTTTGAATAGGGGGGGAAATAAAGTTTCTTTATTTTCACACACGCAATATTAAAACGGGTGTTTAATTTCATTTTTGTTATGAGAAAGCTTCCCCATTACCAGGAGTAATAAGTGTATCAAATTCGAGTAATTATGTCTAATTAGTATCAGTAATTATCCTGTTGGGCCAGAGAAAATTAATCTTTTGATTCTCATCAGGGGGCTTGCTCTAAAACAGTGAGGGAGGCAGACATGCGCCAAGCAGCCATGCTGAGCAGATGTATATCACTGTGTTCGCATTGAGTGCTGCAATGGCAGCCCTTCCACTGTTAGGGTTATTAGGGATTTGGGGATCAACAAAGGCACCAAGGTTACTGAGGTGGGTCTTTATTGTGGCATGGGTACAGAGATCCTAACCTTGAACATTGTTTTTACCATTCATCTGCCAACATCAAGGGATTGTGGTTTTCCTGAACCCCTTCAACACTGCAGACCTGTATACACAATGTCTAAGAATTATAACGGCGCTCTATAGGCCTCCAAAAACATTGAAGGCAATTTGTTAAAAAAAATAACAATACAAGTTTGAATGCATGTTTGCTCAATAAAGCCTATGTCATAAACAGAACTGGAACTTATTAAAAATTAATGAGAATTAGAATTGGAATTGGGGATTGATTAAAAAAAATAAATTGGAAATGTAACTGGAATTGAAAAAAGAAATTCATCACAACCTTGACCGCCGCAGCTCAACCACGCTTCAAAAATACGCCATTCCCACAACCCCCGTCCACGGTAAATAAAGAACCAATTAAATTAAAAGTTCCTTCGGTCATACAACCAATAGTAAGACACTGATGTACCAATAGATCACTGCAGACTGCAGAAGGACAACTTAGTCCCAATTTAAACTGAAGAAATAATGAAGCCTTAGAAGCATCGTATAAATTTAATATGGCCATGGCATATCCTCCCTCTTTCTATATGTAATTATGCATTTCTTTCTAGTCAACAAACTACGACTACTACTAAGCTTGAATGAACCACTACCAGGAGCTGAAAATTTTTACTTTGACAAAATGCTCATGCTTTCCACCACTGTGGCAGACCTGATTTAAGAAAACAGTCAGAAGTCATTCATAAAACTTTCAGCAGGAAAATAAATTAAAAAAGCAACAGCACCAATTTTTATATTACCAAAGTGACATTTTTGAAAGCTATTTCACAGAACTGTGCAGCTGTGAAGGAGTTCAAAATACATACAGCAATCACCACAAATTCCTCCCTGTTTGCAAATCATTAAAGCAGAGACTCTGGTGTCAGAAACATAATGCAATTCATTTTTTATACAAATGTTCAAAATGCACACGTCGGCCGGCAAGCACGGGAAACGAGAAGCAAACGAGATTGAATTTCCACTGCAATGCAGAGAGTGAAAAAACACTAAAACAAGACTCCACATGACACACGCATATTGTTTAAATATCAGCTCTTCTACAAGCCCATGCACGATTCACTCTGTGGAACAGATACACTGTGTAGTGGATCACATTCTGTTGCTGAAGGCTGTTTAGGAAGATATATTTACTGTCATATTTGCAATTATTACTTAAAGTAAAGAAACCTTCACTTCCTAATGTGGTCATTTCTATCACACTCTTTCTGAAAGTTAACCACCTCCAGATTGGAACGAAGGCATTGAACCCTCTTGTGTATTTAACAGCTTTATTATTAAAAATCAGAAAACTATGCCCATCCCGATATACTGTATGTGTTCACTGATATAGGGAAGGAAACAAAACAAGATAGATCATTTATGTCTTCAACATTGAAAAAGACATGTCTTCATTGAAAATTTTGACCTCTAGTCAAAACATTTATCTAAAGAATGGCTGTTTAGTTTACAGATACAATACATTGTGGGCAGGTAGCTTCAAGAGGAGAGAAAGCTTGTGGATTTGCAGCTAAAACAACCTCAGGTAATGTAAACTAAGTGGTAAGCTAACCATGTACGAGTGCACTCAAAGCTAAACTGTGGATGAATGTAAAGGAATAATTGGACATGACTATGGAAAACCTGAGCCTTTTAACACACATTTATGCATTTCATTTTATTGCTACTTTTTATTTGATCTTTTACACACAGTTTACTCCTGTCTGGTAGCACAAGAGTATTTAGAATTGAGAATTCCATTCGTACCTTAACATTTCTGCTTATCAAAGGAACTAAAGCAGCTGCAGTGATGAGATGTAAGGGTGGGTGGGGGGGGGGGGTGGGGAAGGTGTCTTGTAATTGACATCACAGCGCACTGATAATGTTCTGCCTTGGTCCTTTCATTGGTTGAGAATCCTCTCCATACTGCATTTCAAATTCTTCAATCATCTTTCACAGTAATTGTCAAATTTGATGCTAATGATTAATGAATTAAACATGGATCCATCAATTAGTCCTCAGAGAATAATTCTGCATAAAATAGCAGCTAATGTAATTAAAGTAAGTGAAATAATCAGATGTTAACACCGCTGTCTAACTATCATATTTTACATGTCATTTTTATCAATTGAATGGATGTGTGAAGTGCTCATGAAGCCAGCATGTGCTATTTAACACTATCCGGGTCCAGGCTTCAGTAACAACCTTCAGGTTTTTGTTCTGCTTTGGTGTAAATGTACTGACCTGAACAAGTATTGCACACACTATACAGTGTTCATACACTTTTTCAACATCACAATTCCATACTTTTTCCAGACTTCCATTTGTTTTACCCAGACTTGTGTTTTAGTTAGTTTCTACTAGTTTTTCAAGTTCTCCACATAGGCGGGCAGCTGCACAGCATTACAGCTTTTTGATCCAGAGCAGAAGTTGCACCTGGTTTTCTAAAAGTATTTGTCAGAAACTGGAGGTGCATATCTAGCAAGAGACAATGCAGGTATGCAGAAGAGAAGGAAGATACACACTAAGAAATGTCCAATATTTGAGAACTACGTTGCATTATTTACCAAGAGAATATAAAAAGTTGTATACTGCAAGTATACTTGTGCCAAAATAGGATAGTATAATGGTACCAATAGTACACTAAAACCAGACATTTATGGAACAAGTAGATTTGCAGTAGACTACTTTTTTATAAGGGATGATATTGGATTCTGATCCAAACTTCTTTATACTCTGTTAAATGTTGAACACTACGGGAGGTGAAAAATAACCAAAATGAAATAACAAAATGTGCACGCATTATATTTAAATTTGCAAGTGTCGTATATTAAACATAGAAGTCAAATACTAAATACAGTACACCCTCGCTATAACAACCCTGTTTGGGTCCAAAGCCTTTTGTTCGCTATAGTAAAAGGACAATTCAAAACTAACAAGCTGCTGAAGTAAGTTAAGGAAGTCACCTTGGATAAAGGCATTAGCTAAATTATTAATAATATTAGTACTGTTTTTATTCTTTGATTTTCTTTATTATTACAGTATTTGTCACTACTACCCCTAATAATAATAATAGCAATGAGATTGTGAATAAAAGTTGAATTGCAAGTACAGTACCTATTTGTGGCGTGCTGCATCCAGTATTCTGGCTATATCCTATTTGTTGAAGAACACAGTACATCCCCCCCCCCCCCCCCCCCAATCAAAAGTTTCAGTTTTGTCTCAATTGCAAATGTTAATTTAAATTTTGGTTCCTTAAAAAAAAAAAAAAAAAAAAAGAAAAAAGAAATGAAAAAAGTGAAGTTAACATGCTAGGTTTATACACACCATAGGGTTTTTTTTTTTTTTAATCCGAGTCAGGGATAATAATTATTGTATTCGATTTTTAATAAAGGTAACAACAAAATGTGAATCTTGGTGTGCAGAGTACAGTAGCTTGTAATTCCAGTTTGTAACTGTTTACAAAATCATACCCTTCAATATAAATGTATATATTTTGGCTGTCGTAGTGTCCATTTTACCCTTTGTTTCAAGGCAGCAGACAGAGTCATTGTCAAGGGTGATACACGGGGCAATCCTCGTGGGATTTGGTCGCAAGCAATATAGTTGCTACTAATAAATTGCCTAGACAGTTGCCGCTAGAGCTGCTGACCCGCTTTCGAGATAAATTATTATTAATAAAAATAATAATTATTTTCATTCACCCGTGATACTAGTAGAATTCCACTCTTTTTCAAGACTTTCATAACGGAGACATGGTTTTTCAAGCGTTTTCAAGCCCTGGAAATCAATTTGGCATTTTTCCAGACTTCCAGACTAGTGTACCAACCCTGCTATACCTCTGCACACACAAGGCCTATGGGTCGCATGCATCCCCCCCCCCAATGGGCTACAGAAAACAAGTAGCATTGAGATGACAGCCTTATTATCTAAAATAGCGAATTTCTAATTAAAATACAAGAATAGAACTTCTTATGCAAGGCGTGTTGTAAAGGGGTCTTGCAAAGTGCGACTTTGTGTTTTTTTGTGTATATGGTAGAAAATAGGCCACAGTTGTAAAATTATTATTATTATTATTATTATTATTATTATTATTATTATTAATGTGGAAGGGCAAACTAATATAGAATACAAGCTCTTCCTTGCAAATCTCAGGAAACAGAAATAAACAGGAAACCATTTTTACCAAAAATTAAAAAAAAAAAAAAAAACTATCCATGTAAAAGTCAGCACAGAAAACAGCTTTAGCCAAAAAGAACTGGGATCATTAGAGTAGGTTCACATTGGACACAGTCCAAAACACGCAATCCATCCAAAACTACAATTGCTCAGGGCACCAACTACACAAATCAGTTACATCATGTGACCCTATTAGTGCTGTATCTAATAAATTGACGAGACAATATTAGAGAAAATCTGAAATATCACAAACTGAATACAACTGTGATTTGTAATAAGCATCTTAATACAAAAACAGGCCAGACATGATCAACAACTACTCAATACGCTGTCTCGATTCTCAACGTAATATTTTTTAACCCAGAGAATGAAAAAGGTTTCAGTTTTGCCGAGAGGACAGGATATTTTTCGTTGGGAGTTGATGAGGCGTAACACAGCCTGGCCCCTCCATCGAGTTATTGCTATTATGTACATGTGAGTGCGTGGTGTGTGTGGATAATGGTGCATTAATGCTAATGTGCTCATATCATCCGAGGCGGTCATGTGCAATCCATGACCCACAAGCTTACAGGAGTCTAGGAGACTCAATAAAGCACATCAGGCTCTTCTGGTAAAGAGTCACAAGCTGTGTAATACAGAGAGCTCAACCAGCGCGGGTCAACTTCCACCACCGCTCCACAGGGCCCGACTGAACACGGAAGCCCACATTAGCTTTAACCAATGGCTTCCCAGTAACAGAAATCCGCTTGAGAGGCATTTCAGACTGTGCTTGATCAAAACTGATGGGGGCCATTAATACTTTGATATAATGTATCTGTCATAGGTGACACAACTGAACGCACGTTAACAGGATAATAATATTTAAATCTGCCAGGGAAGTCTTGGCCCTAGGATTAAGTAAGCACTATGTCTTCTTTTTTTTTTTTTTTTTTTTTGTTTTAGATCTCTGAAGTCAATGGCTTACAAAGACGGACATGCTTTTTATATGACTGAAAATCTGACCTTTGTTCATCTCATCAATTGCATGCTTAATGAAATCAAAATCCAATTGTATAATCTAGCAAATGTACGCTCTCCACTGGGAAATGTAAAGAAGCAGGAAGCTTCATTGTAAGTAGTGTTTATGTAGTACAGTATAAGAGTTCTGACTGGTCCCAAAAAGTGCTCTTATTGCTTATTGTCACAATCTTATGCTTTTTTTTTTGGCTTTCTTAATTTTTCATGCAAAAATCTGAAAATAGAACATAAAAGCAATCCGCACCACTATACTCTCGGGAGAGTTCTTTCCTCTTTTTAATGCTTGATATAATCAGACCCTATGGCGTACAGCAAATTGGAGAAATGCCCCATACCCAAATTTGGTTCTAAAAATTGGAGAAATGTTTGATTACAAAATGTTTTTATATTTTATAGTTTTAAGTTGCTGGGTTATAGCTCATTGAGATCTTATATAACAAGAGCAGGGACCCAAGAACGAGCTGTCCGTTAGTTCTTTTAATTGCTTAAAAGAATAAATAACTGCGTCACCATCACCACACCATAACCACTACCTAAACATACATTACAACACACAGATATAGAGGACACTACCAGTATTATGAGACTGATCAAGTACAAGTGAGCAACATGGGGTATTATTGAACCCCAATCTAATCTCAAGCATAAAAACTATTATCTCCTAAAAAACGATCACAATAACCTGATTATCTTAATGTTTAAACTCCCTTTAACTCTGTCTTTTTACCTATCAAGTAGCTCCTTTTCTTTTTTCCCCTCAGAATTAAGAAAGGAACAAAACATCTCAGTAGCAGGGGTGCTTATCCTTTTCAGCTTTAGATGTCTGCTTGAAACGCGATGATCGCAACAATCATGATTTAGTACAATAAATTCAAATCGGTAACATTTTCACAATAACTGATCATTGTTTCAACCATACTGCTAATTATTAGGCTGACTAATAAAAAAACATGTACTGTGCATAAACCTTTCTTATGCAACTTCTTGGTTTCCAACACTGCTCCTTCTCAGGTGGCTGCCCACTCCTCTCCTACACAAACTCATGAAGGTTAATTGTTTGCGGGCTCCAACCAACACAGACTCCTCTCTCCAGTGTAGCATTTTCACTTCAATGAATTAACCTTTGCGGCTTGTTTGTGTTGGAATCCAGCAGGAGAAAGGCATTGCACTGTCAAGACATGATGCAGTGCAGCGGAGACACTCACACCTCAACAAGTAAATCAACAAAAAAAACCCAAAACACAGCAGCAGAACTTAACTTTTAAAGGCAAAGCTTAAAAAATCAAAAAATCAAATCACAGCCCGAGGCCCACGTTTACATTTAAACTTGAAATAAACTTAAGCAAAAATGCTACAGGAAGCCCTGTAGCTGGTTCCTGCACAAGTGTGTGCAGTTGAGACATGTTGCTGGGCAACCGATTGGGCAGTTAGGCTCGCCAGTGCTGAGTGTATAAGGAGGTCCGGATTGGCTGGGGACGTGCCCTGGGATGCTGCAGAGTTCAAAAATCGTCTGCGCCACAGTTCGCGGCTATTGCATGGCCATTGCCACCCTGTTGGTACCCTAGCGTCATCTTGTGTTGAAAATAAATCTGCGCACTGTGTGGCATGTCAACACCAATGCTCTGTGTCTGCCTCATGATTATTCAGTGATGACCCACACGTGGAACACATCACCCTGTTACATATGACTGTTGTATTTTGCAATCTTAACCATACGCTGGTTGTTTCAACACCTACCTACAATGATATATTTAAATGTTCATCACCCATATTCTTTTAAATTGAAGTAGTGTGCATCTGTTTGTACTTTCAATGTGTCTTCCTCAATCCTGGCTCTCGCCTAGCCTCACACCTTCCTTTTTCCTAATTACTCTTAATTGCTCCTTGTCTCTCCTCACCTTGACTCCCATGATCCTTCCATCCCTTTCGATCTGTCCCTTCTACTCGCTCTCCAGATACCACACTCTAGTCTGTTTTCAGGCTACTCTTGGAGAAGGGCTACAAGACTCCCAACAAACAACTTAGTATGCTACTTTAAAATGCTACTGTTGAGTGGGGGGGGGGGGAACGTTTCCTACTGTTTTGAAGGTTGTCATCACTCGAGGCATCCTTGTGAAAGTGAAGCAGTCAGGAAGCCCATATTAAAGTATTAATGCCCCCACTCCCCACTCCGTGCTTACCAGTGTTCCCTGGCACTAGCTGCAGGTTGTTCCTGTCCTTTGTGAGCCCGTTGGTTTTGGGACTGGCAGTAGGAGCTGATGTGGCCACAGCTCTCGGTGGTCGTTTTCCAGGTACCTTCACCGTCGTCCTCAACAAGTCAATCTCTTTGCCATGGACGTTCTGCATGTAATCCTAACAAGAATGAAAAACACGATTTAAACAGGGAAAACACTTCCAATTATAGATTTATATCTTTCTTTAAAAAAATGTCTTTAAAAACTCACAGCTTTTACTCCTGAGACATATAGATATTGATACAAAACTGGTAAACAAACAAGTTAGGGGTGCTTAAGAGACATTGCATGTTAGCATACTTAACTATTAAACACAAAAATTGACATTTTATTTGACGGCAAGAGCTGACAATTCTGAAAGACAGGAAATTGTCAGGTAAGGCTGACGAGGCTTTCCAGCACACACTGCTTAACTGGTACAGTAGGTGGGTTCACTTCAAAAATGCTGCAAATCCATAATTGTTTGTGAGCAATTTACTGTGAGTGATTTTGGTGCTCGGAAACAAACCCTCAAACATTTAAAACAACAAATCCCTCAGTGTGCCTTCACTTAGAACAACCTGCAAGCATCTATCCTGTAAAGATGCTATCCTTTTCCCCTTTGAGTTAATTTCTTTTTTTCTACTTACCTTCCTCCAAATGAAAAAAACAAACATACATACAATATCAATTGTTCGCGCATTTTTCTCTCAATCATTCACACAGTCATCCTGTAAAGCTTAATATCACAAAAACATAACATGCAGGCAAACTAGCAATTCTGAATTAATAGTTACCAGGTTTGAAACTTTTTAAAATCAATAACACATAAAAGAGTAACAATAAGAGGAATCATCAATATAGCAACATCCCAACATCCTTGTTGGACTGTTGGTACGAAATAGTATTTGTGTAGCAATATTCACATGCCTCACATGCCTCAGAAGGTAAAGAGCCATTGCTATCTGTTACTTAAATCTGATGACTTGATGAAGAGATAAGGGGAGGGAAAAAAAAGTAATGCAATGTCTTTGAATAAATAAAAATAAAATGAAATCCCTGCAGCAGAAACAAAAAGATTGGCCATCGAATCAGACGCCAACTCCACTCCTTTTATTACACGCCATAAAGCACTAATTTCTTCGCAAGCCTCCTCGCTAATTACCCAGTGAGCGCTCTCATTTTATTTTATTACTGGAATTAACAGTGAGTTCAAAGCGTGGAAAGCTATTAAGATGTGTGATTAAGCCACATTCAATTAGTTTCTACAAACAATTTAATTGATGTTGCAGATAGAATTAACAGAAAGAAGGTGATTGTGTGGCTCTGCTGGCTAGGAAATTGAAGAGAACCTCTCTATCAATCTCTCTCTCGCTGTGTGTGTGTGTGTGTGTGTGTGTGTGTGTGCTTGCGTTAGAATCACAGCCGCCTGACAATGGCAGACAGGAACTCTGTATTACATGTGGACCATTGCATTAGGGAACAGCATTAGCAGCAACTCTTTTTAGAAAACACACTTAACCAATAGATACAGCCGGTGACAAATTTTGAACATACAGGGGTTGAAACACTGACATGTAGCACATACAAGTGACTGGTTTATTTATGAAAATAGAACCCCCAACATGTGTTCTGCAACATATCAAAGCTGTATCTGCAAGTACATGCTGCAAGTCCGTTGCTTTCTTGTCACATTAAACCAGTTTCTTTAGCAGTGTACTTTATTTATTTTCATGCTATGTCACGTATATTCTTATGGGTTTATTCCATTGGTTCTACAGTAAATGTTTGTAGTAAATATAGACTAGAGAGGAGGCGTATAGTGGGAAACTATGCAAGAGGAAAAAATATAGTTACCTACAGGGGACGATAATGCCCAAAAGTCGCAGGCATTGTCCCCTGGAGGTAACTATAGTTCTTCTCCGAGGGGCCTTTAGTTTCCCACTATGAGCCGAGGTCTGCTGTCCATATTTGTTTACTTTTTCAAGAAAGTAATGTTTTTGAGGTCCAGAGCGTATAGTTATTACAGTTCTTTTTGGCATAGACGTTCTCACTGTGACATAGAATTCTCTGAGGAGTCTGTTGAGTTTGTGAACGTCGTATTTACATCGTCGAGTTCGATTTGTTTTAATTTAGTCAGAAAACACTGAAAGCAAAGTTTTGATGACAATTTTAGTGTTTGCAGCATCTTTGTTTTGTAGTATATTTTGTAATTTTCTGTTGCCCGACATTTTACTTTGTTGTATGAAGAGAGGAAGGATGTTCAGCGTGATAATGTAATTTGAAGGAGTTTGTAAAAAAAATAAACTATTGACCGTAAACTGCGCCACAGGAGCAATAGTTGGATCTTTTTAGTCATGTGATGAGGTTTTAACCAATCACATGCCAGAATTTCTAAGGACCAATGTATATATACAGACACACACACACACATAATACTGTATATTTATCTGTATCTATATACACCTAAGTATTACCAAACTAGGTTGTTTTAAACCATTAGGTTTAAAACAACAAGTCCCTCAGTGTGCCTTCACTTAGAAGAACCAGCAACCTTTTCTAAAGGTTTTTAGATCTCGGGTTTAAACAAAAACCTAAACTCTGTACAGTCACCGCAAACTGGAGTTTGAGGAATGCAAGATGGTCACCATTGAATGAGAGGTTCCAATGATACACCAACAAAACGAGCAGACATACATGTTTCTCTATTTTTTTTTTTTAAATGCATTTTGTTGGTTCCATTTTTTTCTTTCTTCTGTGGATCATGCCCTAAGAAAGTAGAGATTCTATTGCAGAAAATGAGGCACTTTGCCTTCTTGGGGTGGAGCTTTATTGGACTAAGTCGCCCGTTACTAAACATAGCATCTAGCATTAATACAAAACCGTGTGAATGGAGGAGGCTGTGGGGGGTGGGGGGGGGCAGAGAGCTGTCTGCGTAGCAAGTGTCTAAGAAGACATTAGCACCACAGTGGGGACCTGACAGAGATGTATGTCCCAGGCAGCACCACGTCCCTGCCATGCAGAGAGCATGATAATAAATACAAGCAGAAATCACAGTGCAGCTTGGCAGGGACTGCACAGGCTCCACATCTCCATTACTAAGTACTGAGCATCACATTCCAGGAGAACCCCCGTAGCCTGTTTAAGATATTAAGTTTCCGGAACAAAACAATATCGCTAGCATGTTTTTTCTGGGTAGTTGCTTTAATCCCCATGTTTTATTATTTCTGTGTGAATATTGTTTTTATAAATGTTGGCTATGTCACAACATACAGTATAGCATTGTTTAACTCTTCCACAGGTCTAGGAATGATAGCTCCTCTCAAAATAGCAGACCGCTCTAGTAGTATAGGAAATATAACTAATCAAACCCAATATACCATTATGTGCATGTATGGCTATTTCTAAGTGTGTGTTAAAGGGGTTTGATTGTGAGTTCAGGAGGCATCACAAAGGAATATCCCCTAGAAAAACTGCCCTGAGGGCATCAGATAATTCTTAAAGGTTTATGGTTAGGTATTGGGTTAGAGTTAGGTTTTAGGGCTGGGGTTGCTTAGGTTAGGGTTGGGGTTGGGTTAGGGTCAGGGTGGGCTGATTTTGTAGAGTTGCTGAGCTCTGGAAGTGAAAAGGTGGGAGTGCTTGGCAAATGCCCTAGAATCATCTGATGCCCTGAGGACACCTTCTAGGGGATATTCCTTTACGCTGCGTTCAGGAGAAGCTCTTCAGTTCTTGCCTGACAGACATATGTAATGTAGGCTAGATCAGCCACAGTGTCTTTATATCAGTAAGAGTCTGCACCATCTACTGCACATCAGTGTACTGCCAGCAAAACACTTGGTCCAAAGTGGCAGATCACAAGATGGTGCTTCCTCTTAGTGTTATAAAGACACTTTGGCTGATTCAACCAAATGTTAAAGGTATCTATGGCAGGTGAAAGTAAAGATCATCTCCTGAACTCAGGTGACTCTAATTAAAATGTAATAGTAGGTTTAGGGGGCTCCCGAGTGGCGCATCCAGTAAAAAGCACTCGCTAAAGTGCAGGATGCGCTCTATAGCCTGGACGTCGCAGGTTCGAGTCCAGGCTATTCCACAGCCGACCGTGGATGGAAGCTCCCAGGGGGCGGTGCTCAATTGGCCGAGCATCGTCCGGGGGGAGGGAGGGTTAGGTCGGCCAGGGTGTCCTCGGCTCACCGCGCACCAGCAACCCCTGTAGTCTGGCTGGGCGCCTGCTGGCTTGCCTGTAAGCTGCCCAGAGCTGCGTTGTCCTCCGACGCTGTAGCTCCGAGGCGGCTGCACGGTGAGTCTGCAGAGTGTAAAGAAGCGGGCGGCTGATGGCACACGCTTCGGAGGACAGCGTGTGTTCATCTTCGCCCCTCCCGAGTCAGCGCAGGGGTGGTAGCAGTGAGCTGAGCCTAAAAATAATTGGGCATTTCAAATTGGGGAGAAAATGATCAAAACTAATTGGCAACGACTAAATTTAAAAAAAAAAAAAAATGTAATAGTAGGTTTAGTGCTGAATGCCTCACAGAATTGTATCAAGCAAATAATATGTAGCAATATGTAGTCCTCCCTGTGGTTGAAAGAGGTCAGAGGTTACACTTCACATTGTGCCAATCCATGCAGGTTGCACAGAGTTAGCTGAACACTCACATGTAGGCTGGGGTGGTAGGTGAGGACACCGTTGTCACACAGCGTGACGTACTTCTTTTTCCACTCCTTGTTCAGGGACTTGCCACTCCTCTTGAGAAGAATACCCTGGAGGAGGTGAGATGAAAGAGAAGGGGGAAAACACTGTGAAAAGAGGCTAATAAAACTATGGGACCAATTACACAGGATTTCACTTGATTTAATTATCTTCCAGGTATGTGGCCAAATGAATAGCTTTCTCCCCCCCCCCCCCAGAGTTTTTGATGATAACATTGTGACTCATGATTTATGTTGGCACCTCTTGGTCAGCCCACCCCCAACCTCCCCTTGCCATGTGCTCTGAGGAACACAAAGAGAAGGAACAGGGGCAAGCTTGACATCTTAAAGTACAAATTGCAGTTTGGTTTCAGGAGGTACTCCACATTTTTTTTTACAAGTTCTATTAGACAGATAGCCCATTTCCACAATAACAATAGATCAATGACCTGTGCACTTTCAGTCAGGCTGCCAAAGGCATTAAACCTGAACTAGCAGAGGGAGTTCCTTCAATTCAAGCAGAGATGGAGTCTCGAGACCCGGTCTCAGTCTCGAGGCCACAATTTAAGGTCTTAGTCTTGGTCGGTCTCGGGCCGTCTGGTCGTGGTCTCGGTCTCGGCATGTCGAGTTTTGTTCATGATAGCAGGCAGCACGCAGATTGGTCTCATTCATAAACATTCTAAAGATTATTTTGTTTCCTCAATTATCATATATCCTTTTTTATCCTTCAGAATTCACTCACATTTATACATTGACAGCTATTAAATCAAAAATAATGTAGCCGTTATACTCTGAGCAGCATTCAAAATTTAAAACATCAGACTCGGTGCTGCTACAGCATCTCTCAGCCTCTCCCATGAAGCAAACTTACATACATTTCCTGTAATATATTAGTTACCTTAACAAAATTGTGTCAGTAACACAAATATGATTCTGTCCATACCTGTCAAGTCTTCCGTTTTGATCAGGACCCTCCCGTTTTCAAGACCAATCTCCCGCCTGGGACCTGTTTAATCTAGGAATTTCCTAGTTTGTATATTAGGCTATAAATATATTATTTTTCTCTTATTTATTTAAAACATATAACAGCCAAAAAAGCATCTTTATTTATTGGCATTCCATCATGGTTAGGTTTTATAATTATGCATCACTGTTTTTGCCAAAAAAGAAAATGTCTGTGCACCTGCATGTTGTGCTTTGCTACCGTGTTTGAAACTGTACAGCGCTTTGAGATGCTTTGCATTTAGGTGCCATATAAAGTAAAAGTTATTTTTATTATTATTATTATTATTATTATTATTATTATTATTATTATTATTATATTATTGCCACCACCCCCCACTGTAATAATGTATGAAGTTATTATTATTATTATTATTTATTTCTTAGCAGACGCCCTTATCCAGGGCGACTTACAATCGTAAGCAAATACATTTCAAGTGTTACAATACAAGTAATACAATTACAGGTATATTTTAAAAGTCCTGATAACAATTTATTTCAGCAGGCTACAGCGTAAGCAGACACCAATATAAAAAATGATTACAGTAGGCTATTGATTTACAAATGAGGACTGTACCACATATTCATGTTCTACTTCTAAAAAGCACACCACAATTACCAGGCTTTTAATCAATTAAATTTAAAAGGTGGTGTGGTGGGGGGGGGATGATTAAGCTGGTGCATTCACAGAATAATGTACTTTGCATATTATCTTATTTCCATGTGATTTTTAATGTGCGTTAGTGTGTGTGTGTATATATATATATATATATATATATATATATATATATATATATATATATATATATATATAGTGTAATAGTAAAACATTTTTTTGTTTGCTCGCTTCCATTGTCATGCATCAAAGCAGCTGCCGTCATTCAGTTTGCCTACATCAACTTTGAAATTCATGAACATAATAATAAATGAACGGCAAAGTGCAAGCATTGTAACACAATGGTGACAGAAGTTGTTTTACATGTGTATAGCTGTTATATCCAGCGAAACCGTCTTCAGCCAAGGGGGCCTGATCATAACACCACATTGAGTGAAACTGTCGCCGCAGCTTCTCTCATCTCTGGTGTTGCTGAGATGCAACAAAACACTTGTGATTTTATCATAAGTGTCAAGCTCAGTTCGGAAGGATCCTATCGTCTCTCTGCTTCCACATGTCCCAGCAATATACATAATCTCTTCCGAGTCAGTACAGGGGTTGCAGCAGTGAGCTAGGTTGAATAATTGGCAAATCCCTAATTGGGGTATAAAAGGGGGTAAAATAATTGCAGATTTAATTTTCAAGTTCAAAATTCTCTTAAGATGTTTCCAATTATATGTAAATGTTTTTATACACCTTTTCAGGGTGTGTATTCCTGGAAAAAGTCAATAGAACATATTTTTCAAAAAATGCAACATAGTAGTTGTATTTTTTGTGTTTATTTGGTTTATCAAAAGAAAAAACTTTCAGAAAATAAACAGTTGTTACTATTATTATTGTTGTTGTTCTGCTAGCAAACATTAATTTAGTTTATAAGGTTGGTCACAACAAAAATATATTGGTCTCGATACATTTGGTCTCAGTACGTTTGGTCTCGGTCTTGGTCTCGCTCTCGGTACGTTTGGTCTCAGTCTTGGTACGTTTGGTCTCGGTCTTGGTCTCTGTCTTGGTATGTTTGGTCTCGGTCTTGGTCTCGCTCTCGGTACGTTTGGTCTCGGTACGTTTGGTCTCGGTCTTGGTCTCGCTCTCGGTACGTTTGGTCTCGGTACGTTTGGTCTCGGTCTTGGTCTCGCTCTCGGTACGTTTGGTCTCAGTCTCGGTACGTTTGGTCTCGGTCTTGGTCTCGCTCTTGGTACGTTTGGTCTCGGTCTTGGTCTCACTCTCGGTACGTTTGGTCTCATTCTCGGTACATTTGGTCTCGGTCTTGGTCTCGCTCTCGGTACGTTTGGTCTCAGTCTCTGTCTTGGTATGTTTGGTCTCGGTCTTGGTCTAGCTCTCGGTACGTTTGGTCTCGGTACGTTTGGTCTCGGTCTTGGTCTCGCTCTCGGTACGTTTGGTCTCGGTACGTTTGGTCTCGCTCTTGGTACGTTTGGTCTCGGTACGTTTGGTCTCGGTCTTGGTCTCGGTACATTTGGTCTCAGTCTCGGTACATTTGGTCTCGGTCTTGGTCTCGGTGCGTTTGGTCTCGGTCTTGGTCTCACTCTCGGTACGTTTGGTCTCATTCTCGGTACATTTGGTCTCGGTCTTGGTCTCGCTCTCGGTACGTTTGGTCTCAGTCTTGGTCTCTGTCTTGGTATGTTTGGTCTCGGTCTTGGTCTAGCTCTCGGTACGTTTGGTCTCGGTACGTTTGGTCTCGGTCTTGGTCTCGCTCTCGGTACGTTTGGTCTCGGTACGTTTGGTCTCGCTCTTGGTCTCGCTCTTGGTACGTTTGGTCTCGGTACGTTTGGTCTCGGTCTTGGTCTCGGTACATTTGGTCTCAGTCTCGGTACGTTTGGTCTCGGTCTTGGTCTCGCTCTCGGTACGTTTGGTCTCGGTACGTTTGATCTCGGTCTCGGTACGTTTGGTCTCGGTCTTGGTCTCTGTCTTGGTCTCGGTACGTTTGGTCTAGGTCTCGGTACGTTTGGTCTCGGTCTTGGTCTCGCTCTCGGTACGTTTGGTCTCACTCTCGGTACGTTTGGTCTCAGTCTTGGTATGTTTGGTCTCGGTCTTGGTCTCTGTCTTGGTATGTTTGGTCTCGGTCTTGGTCTCGCTGTCGGTACGTTTGGTCTCGGTACGTTTGGTCTCGCTCTCGGTAGGTTTGGTCTCGGTCTTGGTCTCGGTACGTTTGGTCTCAGTCTTGGTACATTTGGTCTTGGTCTCGCTCTCGGTACGTTTGGTCTTGGTCTCGGTATGTTTGGTCTCAGTCTTGGTACGTTTGGTCTCGGTCTCGCTCTCAGTACGTTTGGTCTCGGTACATTTGGTCTCGGTACGTTTGGTCTCAGTCTTGGTACGTTTGGTCTTGGTCTTGGTACGTTTGGTCTTGGTCTTGGTCTTGGTCTCACTCTCGGTACGTTTGATCTCAGTCTTGGTCTCGGTATGTTTGGTCTCAGTCTTGGTACGTTTGGTCTCGGTACGTTTGGTCTTTACTACATCACTGAATTCAAGCAATGTGACCCCTTTCCAGGCACTCTCTCCTTGCGTTTAATAAGATATAGCAGTGGTACTCACCTGTGACTCTTTTAAGCTGTTCCTAACAGGTCCTAAAACACTTAAAACAATGAAATACCTGGTAAGAACAAAGCTCTGAATGGCTCAATTCAATAAATAGGAAACACGGCTGGAACCATTTCCTGGGCAGACACAGATTTAAAAAGTCACAAGTGAGGACCACTTAAACAGCCTAGCCTATTAGTTAGTTAAATGCAGACGGCATATCCTCAGGTCAAAACAGTGTGTAAAAATGCAACTAGATTACTAGCAACTCCCCACACAATACCGCTTAATTAAAGATGCCATTCTGAAAATGTACAGCTGAACATCCAATATTTAAAGAGACTCTACATTAACACACAGCTAGAAAGATACTTCTCAGTCCAATTCCATAGTGATCTCTGGGTTGAGAGACATGCATATGTGTACATAATGTTACCATAAAAGTTACTAAAAGAATATTCTCCTGATCTAATATTCCAATTAACTTAGTCTGAAATTGCTGAGAAATTAAAAGGACTGGTGTTGTGACAATAAAGCGTTCCTGAGCAATGTAAGGGCCCCCTCTACCAGAGCACTGGGAAGCTGTGAAGCAGCACCTCATGAAATTGAGCAGGAGTCTGGGACGGCTCTCTGAGGCCTGATTGCTGTTCCTCGTTTATAGGATTGGAATTTCAACAGCAAGCTTAATTGTACACCCGTGTATTGATTGAAAATTGTAAATGGTAATTTAAATGTAATCTTGTGTCACAACAGGGTGCTTCTTTTAACCGGCCTGCCTTCCTAGAATGACAACAGCTCACTTTAACGGTGCATCTAAAATGAACAAGAAAGGTTAGCGCACACACACACAAAAAAAAATAATAATAAATCAGGCCACAGTATCCTATGTCTTTCCTCATAGTGTTAAATTACCTCATCCCATTTATTAATATCCCATATATTAAAAATCCAAACCATTTTTATTAAACAACACAGTGAAGTAAATCGCACAAGTTGACAATTTCTACTGTTTTCAAACCTACTTTGTAAAGAATATAGGCCTGCATTTTCTACCTTCTTTAGTATGTTGAAAATGAAGGAGGGTTCTAAATTTATACTGTGCATTTGCTGGGTTTGTGGTTTGTGCATGGTTTGACATGGAAATTCACCCTCTGGTTAGTCTATCCTTTCTGAAGACAAACTATACTACTCTCCTAGTTTAAGTAATATTATTATTTGTTTATTTAGCAGACGCCTTTATCCAAGGCGACTTGCAGAGACTAGGGTGTGTGAACTATGCATTAGCTGCAGAGTCACTTACAACTACGTCTCACCCGAAAGACGGAGCACAAGGAGGTTAAGTAACTTGCTCAGGGTCACACACTGAGTCAGTGGCTGACCACACAGCCTAATATGAGGTCTGCAGGTCTTGGCTCAGTCCAAAACTGACAGGAGTCCACTTACAAAAATCATCAGGTAGCATTATAAACCGCTTGGATCATCTCAGCCTATAAGGTTCCAAGTAGAGCGGTCATTATCCCACAGGTAGACATCAGAATCATGAAACTCACTTTGAACAGCAGCATCATTTTCAAATCAGCTTAAGCAATCCAGTCCAAAATATAACCTAAAACCACATTGAATGTCTTCATACACACACACAAAAAAAACATTTGTTCAGATTATAATACCATTAATGTCCTCAGCAGTGGTCATTACTTGTAGATAATTGACCCCTGTATTTTGTTAAGTGGTCTCACATTCGGCCTGCGACAGCTGTCACTGCAATCAATTATCTAGCAGGTAATGGCTGACGTGTTCATGTTACAACTGCATCTGTTGACATCAATACTGTGTCTCAAAAAAAAAAAAAAAAAAAAGAAACAAAAATCTGTCATTTATTTCTGCCCTTGTCTGCCTTTGGCCTTGACAAACCCAGCATTAGCTTTCTATTGGCATCTGCTTTGGAAAAATGATGCTGTATCAGTAGCAGTTTAGCAGAGTCCAAGATTGATATGCATGCTGTCTCACCTACTTGTCCACTCCTGTCACCTACACCTTAATGAGCGCTAAACACACAGGTCCAGCTAACAGCCTGCGTTCATTTTCCACCTGTCAGCGCATTTGCAGTTCAGTGCCTTATATGCTTGTGAAACTCTACTTTGAAATGCGGAATTACAGAAAGTGATCAATCACCATCGAAGAAGAAAAAGAAGACTAACCCATAACACTTCATTCTTATTACCCATGATCTCTTGGTACCTCAATAATGCTATCTAATCTCCAGGGCTATTCCACCTCAAAGTGTGATAAACTGTAACAAACAGGAGCCTTTGGTCCTGGTCCTGTGTGAGAAGGGAGATGAGATGCCGATCTTAATCTGCGCCAGTGGGGTGTGGAAGAGTTTCATTTATCCATCGCAATTGTGTTTAATCCTTATTTACACATCAGTAGTTGACCTCTCTCCAACTGCAGGAGGCCTGTGATACCTGGGGTACATGTTGACAGCCGTGGTTATCTAGCTTGGATTTATCAGGTGTTTCATGAAAACAGAAAGGGTTAGGGTAAGATGGGACTTAACACTTCCACATGGAATCATTTTCATAATTTCAAGGATTCTTTTTAGAAAGTACAAGATATGTTATTGCTTGTTTAAGTCTAGGTCAAATAATAATATGTCAAGACGACAAACCATTTCGCCAATTTTTTTGTCGATGAGGAGACAGTAAAGAGTTGTTTATTTAAACTTGCTCTATAGTTTTACTTTTGTTTGATGCAGCAAACAAACAAACAAACAAAAAAGCTAAATTATGAAAGTGTTTTGCAGTACAAATCACCAAATACTACCAAAACAGTGCCATTTTAATGGTTTGAGATCTTATCATGGTTATAGAAACATGTATTAACCATTTTTTGTCTCAGAACATTAGGTTATTGTTAGTCAATGACTAGATTCCTAATAAAAAAAAAAAAAGTACAACATACAGCAGTGACTATGACAGACTGATGCAGTCCTGGCATTAAATCATTTACCAACACCAGCCAGGTTAGGAGACAGCATTCATATTTTCCCAGCAAGGAACAATCTTTCCATCTAATTGCTGTGCTCAAGTTAAACATGCTTCCTGTCATTGCATCTGAATGATACTGCTGTCTTTTGTGCTGTGATAGCAAAAGGAGGGGAGAATACAAAGGACTAGTGTGACTGCCCTGTAGGACTCAAAGCTTTGTTTTCCTTATTTTCTACTGAAGGAGACGGGCGGATGGGGGGGTGGGGGGGGGGGGGGGGGGGGTGGGGGGGGGGGGGGGGTGGAGTAGTGTGTAATTCGCCTTAGAGGGGGTAATTATGCTCCTACATCCCCTTTGATCCCTGTGATTTGTGCATTTGACGGGGCTGGTCTAGAGCAATCAACCCCCTCCCCCCTATTCTCCTCCACTCTCTTTTCCTAATTGGATTTTGAACTGTCCTCATCTTCCGCTGCACCACACTGGAAACTGGCCCTGATCTTTGTTTGTTGAAATGATACTGGGGGCAAACTCTCCTTTGAAACACAGCCCCTAATTCAATTATGCAGAGCAGGCAGCTTCAACGTATTTAGTGGATTGAAATATTTGAACTGATCTGAAGTTGACCTCTGTGCCACCTTTACATCTCAACCTGGCCACTAATTGAATAATTTTCACTTGGCTGTGCAGATATTCATTTGGGTGCTTTGCATCTTTAATCCCTGTGGTAGTTTGCTTACACTTTGTGCATACTGCATACTGTACTGGCGGTGACCTTTTAAGCTCAACTACTTAGGCTAAATAAAAAAATAAAATAAATAATAATGATCTGGAGAGATTAGGCAAAAGAAGAAAGCAGACAAGAGGGATGCACAAAAGAGGGATGAAAGAGGTGAATCGCCAAACTGTTTGACTGTGCCCCATGGGTTTTCTCTGTGCTCAGGTCATAGCTTTTTTACATTTCATTCAACCTTCTGCAGCTAGTTTGTCTTGTACAGAACTAGTGTATTAAATACTAAAACTGTCCACAGCATCTTTGAAATATTACTGAAAACATGCATGTGCATGTTGATATATTTAGTATATAATATATTGATTAAACTATTATAAAAAATCAAGGTCATGCAATTTTTTAGATTCTACCATTTCTTACCAGAAAACAAATAACAGGAAGAGCTTTAGTCTAGCATCACTCAAGGACAGCATGTGTTACTGGATCGCTAGCTATGCGAGTCTCCAAATCAGGCATTGGGGCAATTATTCAACCAATTAATGTTTAATGAGGCTTGCAAAGCAAAAAAGCTGTGTTGAAAGACAAGGATACCATGCTTTAGTTTTAAAACTGAACACTGAATCTGTTAAGTAAATATATAAGTAAATATATCCCAACTAGGAAAAATCTAAATTGTTTATTTCTGAAATGCATCACATTTTAGGAGGACTGCTACTTTTTATTTGTTTTAGTTATTTAGTCACAGGTTGGTCTAGAAAGACACAACTGCTTTTTTCACAAAAAAAAAACAAACAACCCTACAACATATCAGATTGATAAAAATAATAGTGATGCATCACCACACTGACACTCAGTAGTCTCTACCCAGCCCCAGAGACAAACCACACACTCCATAATGAAAAATAAATCCCTGATCCCTGGACTGATAAATCCTCCAACCGAATACAAACTTATCAAGCCACCTCAATCCTGCCTTAAAAACCCTGTGCCATGTCATTGTGTGGCGGTGATCAGATATTACAGAACATTGATACAAGTGGGGTTAAAATAATCAATAGGCATGTTATTTTATTGTGCTTTATCTTAATACACTGTCAATAACCTCTAGTAGTATTTATAATCTTTGATCTCAGACTGAAGTTTTTCAGTTCCGTAAGGAATTTGAAAAGACAGCATTCGGTTTTCTAGCTCCATGGTCTTAGAATAAACTGAAACTTACTGTTGTGATACCTTTTAAAATGAGTTCAAACTAAAAGATGGCATCTAAGTAGTGGAGACATGTTTTCGTTTTGGCTGGTGTTCCTAAATTGTTGTAATTTGAAGAACTTATTTTAGCACTACCAACTCTTTAAATGTTATTGTAAATTTAGCAGTGCAATATTAAATAAATACAATATGCGATAGTTATAAAATTAAACAAATGTTTGCAATTTTTAAAAAAATACTTTTTAATACTACTAAAAATGTTACAATAAAAAAAATAGTGAAGTATTTATGTTGTGATTTCAGACTTTGAACAGGATGTATTTCACTTATGTTTTAAAAAAAGTTTATATATATTTTTTATTATATATATATATATATATATATATATATATATA
Organism: Acipenser ruthenus; assembly: GCF_902713425.1. Taxonomy (NCBI): domain Eukaryota; kingdom Metazoa; phylum Chordata; class Actinopteri; order Acipenseriformes; family Acipenseridae; genus Acipenser; species Acipenser ruthenus. The sequence goes on along the minus strand of NC_081191.1, from coordinate 82,766,069 downwards.
TATATATATATATATATATATATATATATATATATATATATAGTGTTAATAAGAAAAACACATGGACGACCCATTAATTGCACCTTTTATTGTAGTTCCTTTCATGCTCAAGTTCCAAGTTCCAATTTCAAGCTAATGCATTCACACATGGAACTACTGTTTTAGGTCCTAGTTTCAATAGCTTCAGTCAACAGCTAGTGAAAATATTTTGGTAAAGTGCCAATTTGTTTTATAAGATATTCGATACAATTCATTAATTAAAAACCTTGTGTACTTGCAAGCAGCTAGCTGGACTTTGAATAGGGCTTGTGCCTAAATATTGAAGAATGGTGGAATCAACTGAATTTGTCAAAACCATAGTTGTGTTTGCAGCCCCATGTAAAAAATATTCTTGCTACTGCTCTGATCCAATGTGGATTTGTAGAACTCCAAACCGCAAATGAAAGTATGTTTTCTTAGTTTTTCTGTTTTTTTTTTTTTTTGTAGAACAGCCTTTATCTGTTCATATTTCATTATGACAAGGCTTTACAAAATACTGGCTTGTAATCCAAATTAACTCAAAATATGAGCAACTGTATAAGGTAATCCAAGACTCGTCCAGCATTAATGTCTGACCCAGCGGTCATTACCTGCTAGACTAGACTGTGGCGACTAGCTGTCCAGAGCCAAAGAGATGGCAATTAACATACTTGTAAAAGATTGAGTTTCAAAAACTATATTATATATATATATTCATATACATATATTACACACACACATACATACATACATACATACCCCAACTAGCACAAATATAAATGTTTTATTTCCAAAAATGATCAGGTATTAGGAGGAATGCTAATTCAGAGCTATCTAGATGTATTTATTTAAATAGGAGTGTGGTCTAGAAAGATGCAACCCCTTTCTTCACAGGGACATCCAGTCAGCACAGCAACCATTACACAACCAGGCAAGCAGCTACATCAGAAAAAAAGCTGGTTTACACTGTACAATAAAAGGCCAAAATCTCTTTTGTGCTATAATAGTAAAAACAGTAATACCATGAAACAACATAACTAACTTCCAGGTACATTCTTAGCAGGAAGACATGGCAATCAAGTTAACTACTCAAGTGTGTAATCTGATAATTAAGTTTATTCACATTATACAGTACAGTATTTTTAAGCCGTATTCAGTGCTGTCATAATTAAAGTCATGCCTTTTCTTTGCTGAGCTTAAACCCTAAGGTACATTCTGAAAACCCAAAACAGCAAAACCAAACAAAATTGGTTCAGACCCTAAAAAAATCACTTACACATTACTTATTTTCATAAATTGTCTAAAACCAAAAGTATGTTAAAGTACATGGTGCTAACAAAAAAAATATATATACATAATATAATTTGCAATTATTTTGTAGGTATCAAATTGTCCTATATGAAATGCACATGTTATGGTAAAGGTGAATTAGATTTAAGGGTAATGTATTTGAAGCTGAAGAAAATGCGGATACTTCAATGCTACACTTTCGGCCAATTTCGAGAGGTTGCTTAAAGGAACCAAGTCATCATTCATAGGAAAATCAGCAATTGGTACTCAAAGGAAAGCCAATGTGTGAAGCTTCTGGGAGTTTGACTTCCTTTAACAAAATACATGGCAAAAATGTAGAATGTTTTGTAATTGTTATTTTTGTTTAGTCTTTTTTTGGAGAAATGTACATTTGCAAAATACCCCCAGGAAGAGTAATTGTTTTTCCTACTGGACCTCAAACTCTCAGAAGCAACTCATTTCTGTCAGCTGCGTTTCTTCCATGACAAAGAGCAGCAAAGAAAAGAGTGCAAAAGACGTCCATCACGATTTGTTTACAATGCTAGGAAAATGTGTGCATTTTTTATATAGGACAATGTGAGTTATATGAAGGGATGGCAGCACATACTAGATTTACTGGAATTATATTGTTAGCTGTGTATTTTAATAGAGTTTTGCTTGATGTAAACGCAGGCCAAATACTGTGTTTACATTGCATTTAGTGTACAGTGCAGGCCATGTTTATATTCAATATTTCTTCACAGTCCATATATAATCAAATGTTGTACAGTTATATAGAAAGACATGCTGCAGTAATTTAAAAAATGCGAGGGATTGCTTCTTATGATGGCCTCTCTGACAGGTTACAAACACTACCAATATGTTAAAGTTTAAACACATTTAATCCTAAAGTTTAAATGTTTAGACCATAAAACAGAAACTTACACTATTAATAGAAGGAAAATATTTTTATAGGGAATGATAATTCAGTTAATATATAGAACATATTGAAAGAAATATATTGTATGAACTTTGGAAAAATCCAATTGATTTTGTTTAAAAACAAAATCCTGGTTATCAAGAAACAGAAACGACAATATCCAATTAGGGCAACAAAAATCGAAACCATGTATTAAGACTGAACAAAATAAATAAACTAAATCCAAAGCATATGTATTCTAGTCCTACCTCAAAGTGTTGAAGGAACTCCAATCCATCAATAGAATATTTAACATACTAAAAACTTGGGAAGTCGCTCATTAGATTAGATTATGTTTACTAAGAATGGTTAATAAGCTTTTCAGATTGTAAATGTGGCACCGGTTTCACCTCTCACAAATGAAACCAATCAATTAATAAAAATAAGATTTTGCTGCCTTGATTCTTCCATTGTTATTCTTAAAGCAATTTTTGTTTTCTTGATAAACAGTAAGGCGACAGTAAAACATATATTGTGGTTGTGGGCCTTTATATAATAACAACAACACAGTATGAGTACTAGGGGGTAGGGGAGGTAGCTAGCTGAAACAGTAAGTCAACACATTTCATTTTATTCCTAGTTCACTCAAAAAATTACCTGTCAAACAGCACCACCTAGTGGGAGAAATCAACCATTGCAAAGGTAGAGTAAACATTTGATTTACTAAATTATTATTATTAAATGTTCTTCATTACAGTTTTGTACTGTAATGAAGTGTATAGAAGTGATAGAAGTGCATTGCACCATATAACTACTGTTGGGTTATTATCACTTTTGGGGCCTGTTTCAAATAAATATCCAATATATACAGACAGAGCGATTAGATGTCCAATCAATGAAATGATCAATCACTTTTCATAATCTAAAACGATTTATAGTGATTGATGAGTGGGATCCAGATTGCCCATGTATTTACTGCTGTTTTTTTAAAAAGTGGCCTTATGCTGCATAACAAAATACAAAAAACAGAAGAGATGTGTGAAAATGACACACGACTGTTGAAACAATGACACTATAGACCCAATTCTCTCAGGTGAGCTAACACTGCTGCGGCTTTAAATTTGTTCAGTCTGAGTTCACAAATACATTCTTTGAATTAATGTTCCCTTATTATCGGTGGTGACTAATGATGTTGGAGGATTTCTCTCTCTCTCTTTTTTTTTTTTTTAATATGTCATCTGTTGTAAGGATACTTGATTAGACTTTTGCTTAAATTGCCTAGAAGAATGATTTAAAAATTCACAAAATGTGTTGATAAAATAAGAAATATTCAGTTATGCTTCCATCTGCTGGGGGAAAAAAAAAACAGCATTCACCCCAGTGTACAAATCTGTACCAAGCAACAACCCAGACAATAACGGTAACTTAAATAAACCACAGCACAAAAAAAGAAGAATCTACAAAAACAAACAACCAATCTGTCAAAACAGACACTGTAGATTAACGCAGGATGAAAGGAGACTATAAAAACAGCTATTTAATCTTAAAGTTGTAATATCCAAATATTTAGACACATCTTGTACCCACCTCTTTTCATTCTAGGTTCTGTAATGAGCAGCCTTTTCCTTTGTTACTAACCTGTTTTATAGGAATGGCCCGTCCACTTCCAATGTTGTCTGTTTTACAGTCCATGCTCTTTGCCTGCTCGCTGGCTTTTCGAGACTGCAAGAGAACGAAATATTTTAAGTTGGTCACATGACAACCGGTGCAGCTTCTGGAATGGGGGAGGGAAGGGGGGGGGGGGGGGAAGGGGGGGTGGAGGGACAGACAAACAAACCAAAACACATCAAGGTGCAACATCAAATTCATTACAGAAACAAACAAACAAACAAACACACAAACAAACAAACACACACCACTTCAAACAGTATATAAAAAAATAAAACAAAAACGAGTCATGACTCAAGTACACTTCTGTATTGAAACCGTAAAATCAACCTCATGTAAAACCATTAAAACCCTGTCCCCTTTTCCGTTGATAAATCCCTAAAAGATAAACAAATAAAACAAGGTTACTGTGGGAGAAAGGAGAGGTTAATACAGGATCCAAAAATGAAATCACAATTTTTCTCCATCCTGAAAAGCACATAGAAATATGTCAATAACTCAATATCAGACTCAAACATCAGTTATAAAATCACACTTGTACACCCCTTAAAGTGACTGCACTACATTGTTGAAGGTTCCATGCACCTGTGGACACTGTAAGCGAATCACTGGCTAGCCATCAAGATAACATATTGGTACGCAACCATGACATTTTTCATAGGATTAACTTTGGTTTCCTTCTACAGCAATGCAAAGTAATGGCAGTATTAACAAAACCAGAACCCCATTCCATTGTACAAACTCATTCACTTGGTATACCGGCACATTCATACAGACAAAACAGTAATGGGACCAGTCATAACATGAATGATGTTGCCTCAAATTAACAAGTTGGAGACAAGTGGAAGTAAAATCACTCAGTGGTATATATTTTTAAACATTTTATTTTCTTTTTATACAGACACCATACAAATAAAATCACAGGTTCACTTCCAAATATTCAACAAGTTCAGTTTGTTAACCATAGCAGTTCCTCACAAAATATAGAAGTGACAATATATTTATATATAATATATCTTTCTATAGAATACCATAGTAAATAAAATACAATACAAGATATACAGCCTAGGAATCGGCAATCAGTCAAAAGTGCTTCTCAACATTTGAAAACCGCCATACTGAGAATAAAATACATTCAGACATTTCAGTGCAATCCCTAACAGCTTGAAGCATTTCACTTTGTTATTATTACTACACATTATTCCTATCAAATAAGAATACATTATTAAATATGAAGGCCTTCATAAAATCTAAACCTTAAGTATTAAATCTTACTAAACCATTCCCCACATTCCCCTTCCCCAGCCCCAGAGTCTTCTTTCAATATGTGCTTAAAAACAAAAAGAAAAGACGGCGAAGTTTCACTTTTAGTCCATAAGTCTTTTTTTTTTTTTTTTTTTGGCAAAAGGCGGTGTAACGTATGCAAATAGTAGTCCTGTATGGTTATAATATGTCCAAGCGGGCATTTAAAAAAACACAGCAGAGTACAAGGAACTGTCAATTGAGTGATGCCGAGATCCTAGATTCTGGCGATTCCATGGTGAGTAATAAGAGGTTTATTTTGTGCATAAACCAGGTGATTCTTAACTTCACATTAAACATACTTTGCTTGTTTTTATATTGTAATCTTGTAATTCGTGGAGAAATGCTACACATTCCTCCAGACTGCATCCTGCCAGTCACTGAGGCGATTGGTCTTTCTGTCAACACTACGTCCACATTTCTTTTATCCGACCAGAACAATCAATGGGGGGAAAAAAGAAAGAATTTTTGGGGTCACAAGGTGCAGGTTTTTTTTTTTTTATGCCACCATGTTCTTCTAATTAGGAAGGAGTTGGAAAGCCCTTTTTGTCGAAGAAAAGTTGGATACAGTTGCGCAAATCTGCAAATATTGAAAGAATAGAAGATTTGGCAAGTTAAACCAATCAGTTTGCTTTTTCAATGGACATCAAATCTGTCAAAGATGGATACATCAGGACAGATGAAACAAACAAGTATGGAGGTACCATAGATGGAGACAGTGACATGGTTTTAAGAAAAAGACCACCAGAACAACTAAAAGGACGAAACAAGCAACTAGAGCCATGAAGTGTTTGCCATAAGCCTTTAGCATTTTGATGACACAATTAAATGATTGATTTTCAATAATGATATAGCCCCCAACTACCCTTTCTTTAACTAAAACAGACCTGAAAGAAAGCTTCAGAAGGTGTACAAAGCAGAACTTTAAATTTGGCGCCACCAAGTGGCTCTTTCGGTTATTACAGTAATTTGTGTAGACACTGATATGAAAAGACAAATTGTGTGGATGATGGAACTGGAGAAATGACATGCTTATTGAAAAATGTAAGTTTCAAAAGAAACAAACACAAAACCTGAAGATGCAGCATCCCCTTCCTGAGTTTAACTAGCTTGTTCTTAAAAAAAATAATACTATAGCTAAAATAACTTCATATTATTAATATAATACTAAACTTTTTTGCTACTCTACATGGTTAAATAATGCATTTCACTTTGAATACACTAGATCCACCTTTCATGATAATAATGCTCCACAAGTATTTGTCCCTGCCATTTTCTTTATTTCTTTCTTTAATTTAAGATTAGTAGCTGATTCCAAGAAGCAAATAAAGATTTGTCCTCAAAATTACTTTAAGAAAACAAACCTTGATACACTCCTTCATAGTATAGCCACATGGAACAGTATAGAAAGCATTTTAAAATCCTAAATTAGAGACATCTTAAATTAGGGAATACAGCACCTTGGTAAAACAAATCACAAAAAAAATAAAATAAAAATAAAATAAAAACAGCCACGACAGACATATGGAAAAAAATACTTTTCAAGAAAGTATCAACAGGCCCTTGGATCTTAAATAGTTTTGTGCGTTTTTTTTCCTTGTTTCTTTTAATTTTAAAAAGAAAGAGAAGATCAAAATTGATAACAAAAAGGGGAAGGCAGTGTATTCTCTCAATGAAAAAAAAAAACTAATTGATGCTTAATTAAAATGCTGCTGCTTCTGTCCCAGGGGTGCAATTCGTTTTGAAAATTGGTGCTAAACTGTTTTGAAAGTTTAGCACCAGAGAGCCTACTGGTGCTAAATGATCAAACCCCCCTCCACCGCTCTTCAGTGTTATAATTGGGTAAAAGTGCGATGGGAAGACATGTTTGTAGCCAGTTTCTGCAGTTAAACTTCCCACACAACACAAACCTTCTCTCCTGTGCATGTGGATGAGTGTGGGTGGGTAATGTGAGTAGTCCAGACCCAATGTGAAACTATCATCACCTATGGGTGCTAAGGAATAATAATACAAATAGAAAAATGTAACATGTCTACTGGCACCAGAATGGAATGTTGCTAGCGCTATATGAGGTACCCAGGCGCTAGAATCTAGCGTCATAGTGCCAAATCTGCACCCCCTGTCCATGTCCAAATAAAATCAGTATTATATATATATAATTTATTTATTTATAAATATGAAATTCCTACATCTGTGTACAGTATGAAAGCTGGGCAATGGCCTCCTGTTTCGTATTCTTTTTTTTTTGTTTGTTAAACTACAAGATTTTCCTTCAAGACAAGGAAAGCTTGCCGTTCTAGTGGGTCGCTGCTGTCTTTTGCCAGCGTATTGGACCCTTTCTGGCAGGTTCTCAGAAGGTCATTAGTTGAAATTCTCGCTCCGCCTGCCAGTCCGGCATCCAAACTGGGAATGTGGCGTGCTTCGGCATCTCCATCACGCGCAGCAGCAGCGTTTCATTTCTCTGGTGGACAGGGTTAGTCACTACCTAATAGGGGGAGGGAAAAACAGGGGAACTAGCACAGATCCTTCTCTGCTGTCCTCCCCCAACTGCAAAAGGTAGTTGTGCTCTAAAGCACAACTACTGCTGCTACCGTGACAGCAGCACGGTGGTGCTGATAAGAACTGCTGCAGGGGGGAAAGCAGGGCTGCTCCAGTCCCGCCTCTCCCCAACAAGGGGAAACTGAAGCAAAGCAAGGATCTGCGGACAAGGGGTTGGGAGGGCAGTGGGGGCTGTACAGGAGGATCCTACTAGTTGTAATAAATATAACTAAAAGTTAAGAGAAGTTTCACAAGCTCATTACTATACAATAACATTTTTTTTTAAAATATTTTTAAGAGGTCTTAAGATAACCTAAGCCTTTATCATCCACATTTGGTGCAACATGGTACATAAAAATTAAACCCACCCAGGTTTAATTGCAGTTTGGCTGCTGGTGACCTAGGTTATTTAAAGACATCCTATGTTTGTTGTTTTTTTTTTTTTGTTTGTTTTTTTTTTTTTTAATTTATCAACGCCAATGGTTTTTACCCCGGTTTTCCCAATTTTGGAATGCCCAATTATTATTTTTATCCCAGTTCACCACTGCAACCCCCCGGCGACTCGGGAAACAGAGGCTGAAACACGCTTCCTCCAAAACATGTTCCTGCCAATCCATCATTTTTCGCACTGCGGATCCACAGCAAAGCCACCAGACCTATAGTGCCGGAGGACAACACAGATCTGAATGGCTCCACTGCAGACCCGCAGGCGCCTTTATCAGCCACAGGGGTCGCTGGTGACCTGCCGACCTAAGCCCTCCCTACCCGGGCGGCACTCGACCAATTGTGCGCCGCCCCCTAGGAACCCCCGGTCACGGTCGGCAATGACATTGCCTGGATTCGAACCTGTAATCTCCAGGCTATAGGGCGCATCCTGCACTCCACGCGGAGCGCCTTTACTGGATACGCCACTCGGGAGCCCCTCCTGCTCCAATTTTTGAAAAAGCCTGCCAGTGTCTAGTAATGAGAGCGACTGCTTCCCTGCATCAGCTGGCGCATACTTACTGTGAAGATATTGGAGCGGCGCTTGGACTGCTTGCGGACAGGAGTGGGTGTGTTGGAGGCCGCAATGGTCTCGATCCGCATCTCTCTCTGGCTGATGCTGGGAGTTGATGGGACAGAAGAGGAATAGTCATTGAACCCGCCACTGCCATTGGTCGCCTGCCAGGATTGAAGAAACAGACAGACAGACAGACAGACAGACAGACAGAGAGAGAGAGAGAGAGAGAGAGAGAGAGAGAGAGAGAGAGAAAAAAAGACCATTAAACAAAAAAAAACACTGAAAATATCGTTTTTGCATTTAACGATTTATCCCAATGTTCATGAGTTAGAGGTTCTGCACTACATCTCACAACTCAAAGTGCAAATGACTAAATATATGGATACACTTCAAAAGTGTTGTGAATGTGCACAATCAATTACTTAATGAGGTACGCTTGTTCAGATAACGATGACAAAACCGTGGAAGAAGTTGTTTTTGTTTCAACATCTGGTGCCACAGAGAAACACAAGCAGAAATTAAATAATTATTCAAATTAGCTGGAATTTACAAACCTGTTTCTTCAACAAGACTTGGTATTCTAGTAGTACTTGCACTTACTGTAAACTATACTGTTTTTAAATATTGTTTTTGCACTGTAACCTACAAGTCACCTTGGCTAAAGGAGTCTACCAAATAAACTTAATAATAATAATCCATCATAATAATAATAATAAATCATAATAATAATAAATCAGAATAATAATAATAATAATAATAATAATAATAATAATAATACTTAATAAATAAGTAAATAAGTAAATAAGTAAATAAATAAATAAATAAATAAATAAATAAATAAATAAAAATGTAAGGGCCTAAAATCCATGTTGATTAGAAGTACTACAGTATTTCATGTTGATTAAAAGTACTACAGTAACTTTTTTCTAAAGTTTAGGGCAAGGTAGCGGTCTGACCGCTGATAAAGATATTATCTCAACTGCTGGTCTACTCAAGATGTATGTTCCATTTGTTTTGAGGCACTACTCTGGTTTTTACCTCTGTTTTACCAAACAGACTATTTGGTTATCTTAATAAAACAGCTTCACGTGTCTCAAAGTGCATTCTGGTTTTTCTCAGCTGCAATGCAACATTCCTGTGTCTCCAATTCCTCTACAGCAACGAATGATGACCAATTAGATTTCACTGAGATCAGATGTTATGATTTTGAAGAGCAACGAGAGACGTAGTTGTATGTATGGTACAGCTGTACAGTATTTTGTTTGACTATATTTTTGTAAATAAGTTCATAATTGTTTTATTTTCGCTTTTTTTTTTCTTTATATTAATATAATAAAGGTCAAGGACGAGAAATTTGGTAGAATAGAGTGTGAGTACCCACGGTTTATGTCCATTTGCTTCAAATCGCCAGAAATTCGGGAATAAACGTCCTCATTTTTGACGCACGACTCCAGATCTTCCTGAACACTTCTACCTGCCCACAGAGAAACTAGAGCCTGCACTTCCTCAGCATCCCAAGGCTGTACTTTTTCTCCCATCACACTCGCTGCCCGCCATGTTTGTTGTTTTGTACTGTTGTTTTGTTTTGTAGTGTACTGACTGATGCAATGTAATGACGAAAATCCTTATTCCCGCCCCTGGATCGGCTTGCAGCTAGATTCTGATGTCTTGTGAGGCCGGTGTTTCACGGTTTGGTTCTCGCTCGGCTCGACAGATAGCCAGCGGAGAACCACCCGTACCCGTACTGTACCAAGCCCTCACGGGTCGGATGTGCCAGTGGAGAAGGGGTATAAGATTGTTATTTTGTACTCTGGGTTTTATGCACAGCTAATTCACATCTATACTGTACAGGAAGTGTTCAGCACTAAATCATTTGCAGTACTTTAGTATGAGTGTGTGGGTAACTGGTTATTAATATTACTTCATTATATTATCCTTCACATAAAAGGCAAAGGTCTATAGAATGTGAAGTTTGCCTACAAGTTATGGCCAAAAATGAAAAAAAAAAAAAAGTTAGTTGTTCATCTCTAATAAAATAACATTCATTTTAAACAACTCCAGCCTTCAGTATGCTATTTCTGATAATCATTAAAAGATTATGTTGTTTGTAAAAAGGAGCTCACATTAAAACATGGATGCAAAGTAGAACAAAATAACCTTTCTGAATCCGCTTCCACAGTTATTTAATATTAATCTTATAGACACTTGTTCTTTATTGAAAGCCCAAGTCCCGGTTACCAAAATATGACATGATAAGCATCTTAACTGAAAGGAAAATCAACAAAACTAACACTAGATGTATCACTGCCTCCCTCACTGCCCATGCTAAACCACCAGCGACAAAGAAACCTGGAACAGAATATTTTGAAAGCAAAATGTGGCAGATTCTTGCAACCAGACCAATATAAACATGCACATGACAATTTGAAAACAGTCAGAAAACCTCCTTCAGTTAGGACCAGCTGTCAGTTTAGACCACTTCACTCAGCACAAGGTATTTCCACAGCAATTATTAATTTAAAAAAATTAATAAATGTGATTCATATATACAAGTGCCTGTTCTATTCTGACATGGCATGAAATACTATACCGAGCATCAAAAGAAACTTAACACTATTACAACACATTTATTTTTTAAAAAAATAAAGTGTATAAATGATGGAAACTGACAAAATGTTTTTGGTTTCTTTTTAATCACTCGATCATTCATCCTTGACCATGACATGCTTGAGTGACTATGGCATATGCACTTAATCCCCTAATTAGTGAGACAGTTGATTGGACACTGGATATGGAGTGATTTCAGCTGTTGAATTGCAAGCTGGAATAAAAGCAAAAAAGAAAAATCACAAAAAAAAAACACAATATGCCACATCTGTCAAGACAGCAGCGTCTTCGTGCAATCGGCATCTTGGAGGCTGGACTATGCCAGCGTACTGTGGCTAGCCGTCTTGGGTGCTTAGTCAGCAATTTCAAACCTGGTGAGACGGTATAACCAGACACACTCTGTCAATGACAGGCCACAAACTGGGAGACCAAGAGTCACAACACCTGCCCAAGATCAACAAATCATTCTGCAGCATCTTCATAATGTCAATTGCACCTGCTCTAAAACAGAGTTTGTCAATTTCGATCACATCTAGTGAATTTTATCCAAATATAAGTGATACGTTTCTTTTGATGCTCAGTATAATGGGTTGTTCCCAGTCAAAAACTATACATGGATAAGTAAAGTAAGAAAAAACTAAAGCAAAGTTAATCTGGTATGGTTTTTAAAAGGGCAGAAGATTTTAATCTTGCGCAAATCTTCAGAAAACGCAAACAAAATTGGACAACTGCTTTTTTGGACAGTTCTGACGCAGAATTCTGCAATGAACACAGTCATCGGGGGCGGTGCAGGCAGCTCCAGCACGGAGTGCTTTGATATGGCTGCTTGCTCCCAGTGTGATACGACATCTTGTCATGCTGCAGGCCTCCCACAATTGATTGCTATTTGATTATTTGTTGGCTTGCTTTTTCACTGCAGATTGCTCTATTCAGTGACTCAAAGGCACATATACATATTCATATACAGACACTTATGTACTTTGTGTTGCTACTAGTGCTACAAACACACACAGGGCTACTGTTCTCTCTATGTTTATCTTTTTCGAAATATATAGTGACATTCAAAATTCTAATGTTCAAGTGTTTTATTTATTTATTTGTTTATTTTAATTATTATGTCCACAACGTAAATGGACTATTTCTTTGTTATTGCTCAAAAACACTGTTCTGGAGGTTTGATGTGTTGAGGCATCCTGTAAACTGCTCACACCAAATAACAGCACCAATGGGAATGGCAGTCTGTGCTATACCACTACCTCTATTACAACAAAATACAGTAAACTGCACCATTAATGTGCTAAGAGAACACAAAACAAGTTGTAGATTCCGGTGTTCTATCTGTGTTTATCGCATAAAAACTAACATTACAATATGATTGAGTGTTAAAAGTTAGATATATGTGTACTTCATTAGATTATATCAAATGGAAATTATGTAATCTAACATTAAACTATTCAATAACATTTAACTAGTATTCAACTTCTTGTTTAACTATGTATATGTCGAATGAACAGTGGACTTGAAGAAAAAAAAATCATAAATCACATTTAAGGCAAAAAAATATATTTTCTTTATTAAATCCTGACACCAATAAAGTAGTCCCATTTATAACTTGAACTACACACTAAGTTAAGCTGAGTACATTCATTTTATAGGAACATACAAAATAAAGTACATGTACTGTATTTATGATATTGTGGACATTGCCATTGAAAAAAAGATACACCAGGGGGCAGAGTTGAGACAGCACTGAGTTTTTTTTTCCTGTCACTGACAGTGCAGACACACTGTTTGAGCAGAACAGACGGGAGGAATAAAAATAAATACATAATAAATGTATCCGAGAGGGGTGGATAATGTTCATAAGTGTCTTTTTGTGTTTTTCTGAAGTGTTTCAAACCGCTAAAAATGCATTATTTTAAGTGAAAAAGTCGGGGTGACTGAGTATAAAGACAGTGATTTATTTATTTTTTTTGCTATCTTCCAGTTCATTTAAATGTTCTTCATCCAAACCTGGCATGTCTACTTAGTACTTTGGGTAACTGGTCACTCAGTTTCATAGTTCCAACTGTCAAAGGCTACCATCTGATACTTTTAAATTCTGTGAGGCAGCACAGTGATTTAGAAAATGTGACAAGGCTCCAACTGTCCAACTGTATATTAGGCTTGTAACGATAATAAATCAAATTACTTACCGATTGGGACCCCACAATAACAAATTGATAATATTTTAATGAAGTCGAATATACCATGAAATTGTATTGTATATTAATTTACTGTCAAGAACGTATTGTGTTGTTGCTTCTAAAAGTTACTTTATATGCGTATGTGAACAAATACAGGATGATGATGCAGAGATCAAGAGTAACCTACTTTGTTAATGTATTTTATACATATTATTGTGTTTTAAATCAGTCCCAACTGTAGCCGTCTGTCTTGAGCGAAACTAATAATATTTAGCATTACTACGCTGTCATGTGCCGCTGTTTCAGAATTTTTTTTTTTTTTTTAACCTTTTCGTTTTGAAGCAATGCACTATCTGCAACCTTTTTCATTTTTGATTGCTGTCTAAGTCTAAATGCCACTGGATCGTAGCTTGATGTATGGGATCCAATGAAACATTGCAGGTTGTACAAAATAGTTTGCCACCAGTAGAATACAAAGTTATTGTACACGATCCGCTGCAGTAATTATTGTAGATTTTTTTTTTTTTTTCTTTTCATTTTGGACATTCGCAAAATGTCCACTTGCTTAACAAATGTCAGTTGATATCTCCAAGGATACTAAACCCGCCCCAGATGCCCATATCTACCAATCAGTGAGGAGAGCCTAGTGGTTATTTACTGCTGTTAAGTGTCAATCAATAAATCCTGTCCAGTTTTCTTTTCTAAATTAAAACAAGCTTATAATCACATCAGGAACCTGGACTGATACTCATAACTTAATTGGATTTAAGTGCAGGGTGAAAGTACACAAAATAGACTGTTTTCATTGCAGGAAAGGGTAGGCTACCTTTAATGTACTGTTTGAAAAAATGACGATATATAGTTGTATTCACTGAAGATAATGCAAATCTAAGTGGCTATGCAAAGTCATGTAAAGTTTTGATTAAAATATGACAGCAAAAAGTGAACTGCATCTCTGCAGCCGTGGCACACTGGAAGGGACTGCTGCTTTCGATAGCAGAAGCTGGGCCACGTTATTCATAAATTGTAACCAACAGCAAATTTAAAAAACATGAGAGATCGAATAATTTCCATGTGAATAGGCCATAATGTTAATGTAGTTTTCAAACCTTGTTTTTTTTCTCTCCTTTGGATTTTTTTTTCTTTTCTTATTTTACCATTATGTTTACACTGGAAATTTGATTTTACACAAAACACTAGCAAAGGCTAGTGACGACAGGAATACGAAAATTGGAGAGTGCTGTATTTAAATGCCAATGTATTTATCAAAACATGCCTTAAAACATCGGGATTTGTTTGAATTAGTTTTTTATATCATGCTCTATAAAAAGAAGACTAATTTTTGTTACTTTAACCTGTAGCATTTTAAATTGATAAAGATCGATAATCGTCTTTAGAATTTGCACGATAATCGATGTCAACGTCAGGGTTCGATTTACAACACTATATATATATATATATATATATATATATATATATATATATATATATTAGCATAACATCCCCCTACTCAAAGTAAAAGCAGCAGAAAAGCATATTTGGAGATCATGACTACTACGAACAGGAATAAAAAGGTATGGGTTTCTACATGGAAATAAGTCATTTATAAGAGAGATAATGAATAGTTTTTATAAAGGATTGTATGCACATGTATTCCCCGATCTCAGTGCACTGCAGGGCTGCAGTTCCTCACCTGGTTAATGTGCACTGAGGGGATGGAAGAGGAGGTGACGGAGGAGTGGCTGGGAGAGTTTGGCAGAGACTTGCAGGGACCGATAGAAAGCTGCTGCTTTTTCCTTAAAGCTACCACCTTTTGGGCAACTGAAAAACAAAAAGCAGAGAGAAGCATGTTTTGACACCTTATCAGGTATTTTCATCCTCCTACATCCTACTGTCACCATTGCAACATTGTGGAACAAATCCACAAAAAGAACAAATCCATTCAATTTCAGTCAATCTGCAAAGTCTGTAGAGGTTCAATCAGCAATCAACTTCCTAATCGAATATCAGACAGACACTGTAATAAGGGGAACACTTCAATACTGTAGGTGAGGCATGAGACGTTCTCTGAAAGTAAGCCATGTTTACAAAGTGCAGAGTAACAGTAGGCAAGTAGCCATTAGTTAGTTATCAAAGAACACTCCCAGACAGTCTCATGAGTGTTCGTTATAAGCAGGTTTGATGAAGACATTCCAAGAGTAAATCGTATTTGTAATTACTCTCAGTTTGCAGAAATTATTAAAACAAAACTATGAAGCATTTTAATTGGAGGCATACGATACCCTGAACCCAACTCACCCACCCACTCACCTACCCAGAGACATGAAATATTTAACAGCCGTTTAATCTGTGAATATTAGCTGATGGCTGTGAATATTAAAGCATGATCTTACCGTCCTGGAACACTCGCTCCACATTGAGACCGTAGGTGGCGCAGGTCTCGTAGTAAGTGCATCGTTTCAGATCATTGGAAAGTTTCCTCGCCCGGGAGTCATCAATAACTCTGGGATTCGCAGCACTGATTGCATCTTTCAAATTGAATAGCAATAAAAAAAATTAAAACATGCAGATGTAGTGCTTTTGTTTTGTAAATAACATTAACATTACACCTGAACAGCACATGCATTGAGTGTTACTCAACATTTTTTTTTTTTTTTTTTTAAATTACAAATAAAAATTAGAAATGACCAATTACTGACATAGGAAGACTAAGGATTAACATACAAACCGTTCCACCTGCCTAACCTTTTCACCTGACAATGCAAGCAGCAGCTGTTGCAATTCTACTGAACACTAAAGGCATGGCTGGTCTCAACCTGGCCCCAATCTGCATCTCACCAGCAGGGGTTGCTGTGGCGAACAATCGCTTTAATGATTACTGAACAAGTCCAAATGCTATTTCCCTGTATGTTAAATGTACTGTATCTTTATTTACCTCCTTGCATATAGACAAATACTGACAAACACCAGAGACTACATCATCCACCACCTTTCACCAATGCATGAATCCCCCCAAATAGCAGCAGTAGAATAGCAGTGCATTATTTCAATCCAGTTCCTCACCTTGAGTGCCAACAAGGACCATGGGGACCTCGGCTGTGTTTCGGTAACTGGAGAGCCGCAGGAAGTAATTATAAACTGTCTGGAAACTGATTTCATCTTCCAGACTGAAGACAAAGACCACAGCATCAACCCAGGCAGCAAACTGAGAGTGAGAGGAGAGCACAACACAACATTAGTCTGTGATGCAACAATCTAAAACAAGACATTAACCCAGGAATGGTCTTTCTATCTGATTATCAACCAAAAGAGCTCACACTGCAATTCCAATTTCAGACAGCAGGTGGTACTGAACAATCAATTAAGAGAATAAACAAAAACAAAAAAAATTGCTGCTCAATGCAGTATTGATATTGTCAGATACTGGTGTTAATAGTTTGTGTTTTGGCATTAAGGAGGGTATATTTTAAATATGAAAAAGTGTATTTGGAGTAAATGTGCTTTTTTTTGTTTTGAGCTTAATTCCAGAGCTTTTGTCTATATACCCATAAATGCTTTACAGATCAAAGTACGGTTGCATCATTTTTTTTTGTTTGTTTTATTATGATGGATTCATTATTAAACATAGTTTCATCCTATCGTATTTTGTCATATTGAATCGTATTTTGTCATATACTTGTACTTGCTAGAACCAAAGTCACTGTATTTTATCTTGCTTTTAATTGTATTAATACTTGTACTGTGATTCTTGAAATGTATTTTTGTTTACGACTAAGTCGCCCTGGATAAGGACGTCTGCTAAGAAATAAATAATAATGAAACAATTTAAAATAAGTCAGCCTATGTGTTCTGCATTCCCCCCATTCCCCAGCAGGTGTCACTGGAGAGCAATGAGTGTTCCCCTGCAGGCAGCCTGTATATTAATTATATAAATGTATTGTCTGCCAAGGGGCTTTTGAATGAAGACAAATGCATAACACCCCCCAGCTATACTGCCAACCACCACAACCACATATGGAGAGTTACCTATGTGTGTATATTAAAATAATGACATTATTTAAAAAGGAAAACCATCATTTTTAGTCATGCATTACAAATCAAATAATGTGCATTGTACTGTGACCTTTGTATCGTAATCCAGTATGTATTGTGAATCTAGTATATCATTAAACCTGCACCTTCAGCCACTGGCCTCTGCATGTCGAAACATCCATATATACAACCGTCTCTTTAAAACCCATAGCTGCACTACAAAACAGAATGGCTCTAAAATGAACATGAATTCCAGCATGCCATATGAATAGGAATAATGGGGTCAGGCTGGCGGTATCCACAGCGAGCCAGGCTGGAGTACAATCCTCTTTTACTTCGTCAGTGACAGTCCCCTCGCTCTACTTGAACCCTCACTGGCGCAGCTGTGAACAGTGAATTCACTCTGGGCCCGATCCAGACGAACACAGCATTAATAAAATGATTATTAACAAAAAGACGGGAACAAACGGTGCCAGTTTCCTCGGGCAAATCGGAAAATTAACAAAATGATTGAAAATATGGGAATGAATGGTGGTACTATGGAATGCTTGATGATCAAGTTAGAATTTATTTATTTAATTTTTTTTCAGTGCCACCTGCTTCTGTAAGGTTAAGACTAGCATGAATGTTTACGAGAGGTTACAATCAATTCCAGAAGAACACTTTGCAATTCTGTTTAAAAAAAACACAATATGTTGTTCTACCTGGAGTACTAGAATATAGAAGCTGGCTTAATATTGGAGAAATAAAACAGGATAAAGTTTGACAACTGATCGGGTCAGGCAAGCAGACCAGAATAAACTTAAGGTTTGCACCCATACTGTTAAAAATGCTTGCACGATTTGTAGCAAAGCCTTCAAAAAACAATGCAAACATTTCTCACAGTTTGTGCCAGGTTTGCAAGAAATCCTTGTTTATCCTTGATAAACCTTGATTCTTGCATTTAAAACCTGGCATATCTCACTTCACCCTTGTGTTACCAGCTAAACATACGAGAGACAAACGTACAGAAGAATTTCGCAGCACTGGACTAAGCACTTTATTGATTCATTTGATTTCACATCCTTTCAAAGTGCTTGGGTGGTCTTTGCATCATCCAAACACAATACTTGAATTTTTACTGGTTTAGGCGGGTCCTTCATGAAGTGTATGTTTAACACATCACTTTATAGAAGACACAAGAACGAGCCATCATAGATGCACTTGCCACGAGTCAGTGGTATTTCAGAATGAGATCTTTATTTAAGATGTGCTCCTTTAATGAGAAATGTCTATGGCCGAATCAGAACCCCTTTTGAGGTTCACGTTAAATCACACCTGCTAATATGGTGCCTTAAATCGTGACTTCCTACTTCACTAAATCAGATTTTGTTTTCAGCTTTCATTACATTAGCAGCAGTGTGGAGTAGTGGTTAGGGCTCTGGACTCTTGACCGGAGGGTTGTGGGTTCAATGTCCAGTGGGGGACACTGCTGCTGTACCCCTGAGCAAGGCAACTGTATAAATGGGTAATTGTACGTAACAATAATGTGATATCTTGCCCTGGATAAGGGCGTCTGCTAAGAAATAAATAATAATAATTAAGCCCGTCAACAGCAGACCAAGGAAAACAAACTTTAGTCCATGGAATACAAATTTAGATAATTTGCAGGATGACTCTGCCGGATGACGGAGATACATACAATTTAAATTCTGTGATGCTTGAAAACTTACCTGTAGTTCAGGGGGCCCTCCCTCATCTCTGATCAGAAGGAGGTAACTCTGTCCATCCACAATAATCTCCTTCTTAAACCTGCCACCTGTAGATTGCAATTTAAATTCTAGTGAGATTTATGTTCAGGGTCTTGTAAAATGATGACTGAAAACACAATACAAAATTTACAGTACAACAATACAAAGCAGCTACAGGAGATCTACATTTCATTGTGAACAAGAACATCATTTGGTATAAGCAAACTATTTAGTTCAAGTTATTCTCTGGTTAAATGCAGGGTGGTTTATAAGCAAGTAATGCTGCATTCTGTAGTTTCAAAAAAAATGTACAGAATCTAAACCTTTCCTTTAGACAAATGGCGTTGTATTAACTATTTCAGAACATTACAGAGAGAACCGTAGGATAACAAATGCAGTATTTGATTGTCTTAAGTCATCCATAATGCACACTCCAGTAAATATTATTGGTTGCCATAATTTAATTAACGCAAACAGTCTAATCGAAATGATCTATTCCAAATCCAAAGCATTACTCTCGAACAACACTCAACGATTCTGTGCAAGGTACAAGAAAAGCAAATGTTCATCTGGCAATACTTCTTTTTGCACTGGCACTGCACTACAGTCACATACTCTATACCTAGAATCGTATTGCCCATCATTTAGACCCTCCACCTGCAAAGCCTGGCCACTTTATAAGGACCTGTCTACCTGATTGGATTTAGAATTGCCTTTGTGTGGGGCATGTACTCCTGGTACACCCTGAGACCCTTGATTACTCTGGAAGGCTGAACAAATGATGCAATACGTAACCATTTTGATAGATCAAGTCCACCAAACAATGCTGCACTGGTACTTTGATGTGACGGCTACTAAGACGATAATGCACCCGGCCACCATGCCAGAATTGTGTGTGAATGGTTTGAAGCACATGAAAGATAATTCAGGCATCTTCCATGGACACCACAATCCCCAGATCGCAATTCAACTGAGCATGATTTGAACAAAGCAAAGCATCGATCAAGTCCTGCCCATCTCTTGGCATCAATTGCGTGAATTATTATTAACTGGATGGTAACATAATGCAGGACGCCACGTCTTGTTAAGGCTATGATCAAGGCAATCAGTGGCCCAACCTGATATTAGACAGTCCTAATAAAGTGACCAGGCACCGTAACTTTGCACTGAATGTTTTTTTTTTGTTTTGTTTTGTTTTTCTCTTCACAGCAGCATGCAAAGTGACCTATTGACTTTAAAATCACCCTGTACATCAATCTCTAGACCAGAGCCGGCGACATTCATGCAGTGCTTGCATCTCTCTGCTTGCATCAGAACATGTTTTGCAGAAGACATTGTTTGGGGATGTATCAGATGAATATGCTGAAATAGCATAGGTCTGCATGGTTAGAAGCAGCAAGCACAAGCAAGCAAGTTTCTTCCCAGAGCCTGCAACCACCCTGGGAAATAGAAGTAGGTCCGCTTTGTAATTAAATGATAAGAAATGCCGGCTGCAATAAATCTGAAAATTGATGAAAAAGATTTTGTGGAAGGTTACTGTCAGCAAAAAAAGGGAGGATTGGACAGATAATTTTCTTAATTCCTGCAAGACAGAGCATCAGAGAATCTTTTTATTTTCACAAAATAAAAAAAATAAATAAATAAAAAGATTTCTCAATAAAATGCTAAAGAGAGAAAATTACGTAAATCTGTCTTTATGTCAACCCTCTTTAAAAGATTAAAGACTAAAAAGAGATTTCGGATAAACCTATTTAAGATCAGGATTATAGCTGCCAAGATTATATAGAATAAAGAAGGCTGCATCTGGTATTCAAGGGATGTGGCACAAACTGTTCCTGTACAACTCAAACCTCGTAGCAATACCAGGCTATACTTCAAATACACTCACAGAAGTATAGACTGTCACATATCACTGTACCAAAATATTTTTTAATCATCTTCTGAGAATCTGGTTTGAAAATATAACTAATACGAGTTGCTGTATAATGAGAAGTATCTGGTAAAGTAATTTACTGTAACTGGAGCAATTGCATGCCCACAATAAACTGTCTGCACTAGTTGAACTTTATTGCTATTACTATTATTGAATTACAAAAGATCTATCCACTGCAATTGCTGGCTGTGTTCACTAGATGCTGCAAGAAGAATGGAATGCATTCGATTCTGTACAATCTGGGAATAATTATAAAATTGAGGATATTCATGCAATCATTTTCAGCATTGAGATACCTTTTCTTCTTTTTTTAAGTTATCAACCAACTGCTATCATTCTGTACTTTGGCTCATATTTTTATAGCCAATTTACACAAAGCAGAACATGACAAGCCATCCTGCCGGGGCTTGCCCAATCCTGGAATACCAGCCAACATTTTTTTGGTCATCACTTAATACTTGTAAATAGAAATACTTCAAGTAAAGCAGTCAATCAAGACACCCAAAATAAGCAGTTCTAGCACACCTGGAGGGGCTTTAGCCAAGGTGTGGAGGTTTGAAGCATTGTTAAAAACACAGATACTTGCACAGCACAGGCAGCAGTGTTCTAGATAAAGCACTATTGATACCAGAGACACACTTTTTTTTTAACTAACCTAATCTATAAATGACAGTGTTTATAATTAGAATTTTGTCTCCTGATCTAGTGATGATGTATGGTCATATTACTGGGCTACAGGTTCATGAAACTTAGGCTGCTTAAATTCAATGTTTAATGTAAGTTTCAAGATTCTAAAGTCCTGTTAGCTTTTAGAGGCTATCTATCCGTGGGAGAATGATTGCTCTATTCAGTCCTTGAGGTTTCAAATAAAACGTGAAAACAAATATCAAGTATCAATTCACTATGTTTACAGAATTTAGTTTATATTATAAAAACGGTGCAATACCATGTATGAACATTAATAAAGGTTTATAATTCAATGGAAAGATTCCCTGCACTCTGATTGGCTGAGCTAGGGGGATATAATCCCGAGTATATGACCTTAGAATGTTTGTAACCATTTACAAAAGGAAAAATATCAGTATCATTCCACCAGTTTTATCTGTAACAAATTGCTGTTTAAAGTAAATGTCAATCTTTTTAATAACATGTTAAATTTATCTGCCCCCTATTTTACTGCATTTAATCCTGTGCTTTAGAGTACTGTAATCTGTCACAAGTGTTATTTAATCTGTAGTATTTTGTATTTAATTATATCCTGATGTAACTATCACTGACACTTATCTGCTCCGTTATTGAATCGTATTTTGTCATACTTGTACTTGCTTGTCATTGTATTTATCTTGCTCTTAATTGTATTATTACTTGTACTGTGATTCTTGAAATGTATTTTTGTTTACGACTGTAAGTCACCCTGGATAAGGGTGTCTGCTAAGAAATAAATAATAATAATAATAATAATAATAATAATAATAATAATAATAATTATTATTATTATTATTATTATTATTATTAATAAATTATTAAATTGAGTCAAATTAAAGTGAAAAACCTACTACTACTACTATCAGGTTACTCAAACATACTTCTAGATTTAAACAGAAAAAAAATCAGTTTTAA
The DNA here is from genome assembly GCF_902713425.1 of Acipenser ruthenus. NCBI lineage: Eukaryota > Metazoa > Chordata > Actinopteri > Acipenseriformes > Acipenseridae > Acipenser > Acipenser ruthenus. Next base: position 82,743,247 of record NC_081191.1, on the reverse strand, counting down.
CCTAACAAAGACACCTGAAACAAAATTTAAAAAGGCATTAAACCACTGATAATGTCTTTTAAAAACGCAAAGTAAACACTGTTTTGTACACTCATTTTATATAGAAGCTCACAGAAAATGTTGTTATAATGGAGATTGATTTCCATTACACGAGAGTAGATGTTAAAACTTCATGCTGATTTGAACTCGGCTCTCGCCAAGATAAGCACCAACTAAGACATAGCTTTACAGTAAACTAATGTGATCCATCTGTGTCTCCATCCATATGATGATGTAGATATCCTTCTGTCTGGTGTTGATGGCTGAAGTGTAATGCTGGCTCCAGGGATCAGCTTATTGCCTCACTAGCGCATCAGCACACAACGGCTGCGATGCTGGCTCCGGGGATCAACCACAGTGCGGTCTCCCCAGCGCATCAGCATGACAACCGTCTGGATTGAGCTAAGTAGGGTACATCTCTGGGGTCTTCAAGTGGGCACCTTCCATTCTTGGTGTTTCGTCGACTAGCCCACGACACCTCAAGAGGGCTCGACTGTGATTCTGGCGTCCCAGCATCACCCCCCTCCGTCCCCCACTCAACTCAGCCCAGCTTACTTACCCGTACATCAGTGTTTCTTTCTTTCTATTGTGCTTGAGATCCCCTGCCAGAATCTTTCCGTCTAAACCACAGCCAGTTGCTGCTCATCTCTGCTGCTTCAGATAAGTTCTTCACTGTGCGACGCAACTTTTGGCCACTGAATCCGACGGCTCTGAGAAACCGGGTTGTAGAGTGTGCCACAAATCCACGACAACCCACCTCCACTGGGTAAACCCGGACTCTCCATCCTCGCTGTTCCACTTCAGCGGCTAGTTGAGCATACCGCAGTTTCTTCTTCTCATACGCCTCATCTACAGCATCCTCCCATGGCACTGTTAACTCTACCAGGTGAACAAGGCGTGCTGATCCAGACCACAAGACAATATCTGGTCGAAGGTTAGTGGTGGCAATCTCAGGTGGAAAAATAAGCTGTTGACCAACATCTGTGAGCATTTTCCAGTCTCTAGCAGCTTCCAGTTGTCCTGGGCGAGGATTGGTTTTAACACCTTTTCTTGGTGGTTGCTCTCCTGGGCGAAGGAATGTTGTCTTTTGTGTGTAATGTTTTGATGGAACATGTGGCAACTTATTGGTCATGTTACGCTTGTCTTCCAATGCTAAGGCCAAACATCGCAGCACCTGGTCATGGCGCCAAGTAAACCGTCCTTGGCTAAGAGCCACCTTACATCCTGTCAAAATGGGCCTTAATGTTGCAGGTGATGAACACAAAGGACATGAGGGATCCTCTCCTACCCAGAGGTTTAGGTTCTGTGGTGATGGGAGAACATCATATGTTGACCTGATGAGGAAACTGATCCTGCTCTGTTCCACTGACCATAGGTCTTGCCAGCCAATCTTGCGTTGTTCCACACTCTCCCATCTCATCCATTCTCCCTGCTTCGCCTGGGAAATGGCCTTTATGCACCTCATCCTCTCCTCCTGCTTTTGCACCTCGTTGACTACCAGCTTCCTCCGTTGAGCTGGGGCTGCCTTGTGCCATGTAGGAGGAGCTGAACCGAGACCAAGACCCCCTCTTCCATGCTGAACCTGCCCCATGATATCACCAATTCGAAGGGCAGCCTTTGCATCCTCCACAGCTTTCTTTGCTGCCCACTTTCTTCCAGTTTTCAACACAGGTGCTGCCTCCCTTATGCATTTGTCGCGTGACTCTACTAATGTCATTTCCAGTCGGACCTTGGCACACTTAAACTCCTCGGTTAGAGCGGAGACTGGTAGCTGCAGTATTCCTTTACCATAAAGTCCCACTCTGCTGAGGCAGCGCGGAACTCCCAACCATTTCCTGATGTATGAACTGATTAAAGCTTCCAGCTTCTCTACTGTTGTCAAAGAAACCTCATACACAGTCAGTGTCCACAGAAACCTCGGCAGTAGACCGAACTGAAAGCACCAGAGTTTTAGTATGCCTGGTAAAGCGCTGCTGTCTATACTCTTCAACCCTTCCACTGCTTGCTGTCTAACTTCTCCCACACGAACTGTGTCCTTTAGATCCCTGTCGTACCATCTCCCAAGACTCTTCACTGGCTTCTCAGACACTGTTGGTATTGCCTCACCATTAATGACGAACTGACTATATTTTAGAGTGCTTATGTGGTAGGATACATAAAAAAAAAAATAAAATAAATACATGAAGTTAAAATAATAATTATAATAAGACCCTCCACAGAGAGCATTACAAGGCATCATGGTCTGTTTGAATATAATAGTGCCCTCGACTTAGGTCTCAGACCCCATTATCCAAACTGTCCATAATGCCTGGTAATGCCCTGGTCTTATTGTTCACACATGAAGGTGTGAACACATATGCTCCAAAAATATTTTGCTATGGGGAATAAAGCGGTTTATGACCCTAAATGCCTTCTGGTAGATTCCAGATATAGAAGGTGCCAAAGACTAAAGGCAGTTTAACAGTAAAGAGTTGTTACCCACCTGATACTAAATCACTATCTATTCAGGCACTTCTATACCTCTTTAAATTGCATCTGCAATCTATGCATTTCAGTTATTTAAAAATAGAATAATTTCCCCTGTTCGTTTTAGATCCAAAAAAGCCTAAAAATGTGCCATATGCAGTTTAGTAAATGTTTTTTTAAGGTGACCCCCAAAGGCAAAGACTGCTTCTACAGAAATTCAAATTTCTGCTTTGGAAGAACTGTGCAATTATCTGTTAGTTGTGGAATTGGTTAACTGTGAGGGGAGAGGGTGCAAATTACTTTTACAGATTAAAACCAGCTAAGGATTAGAAAGGAACACAACACTACAGGCCCAGTGACATGAATCCTGTGTTTCTATGGCAACAGAACTACCGTACCTGCTTTGAGGTCTTGAGCGATGACAGACAGAATACGGAACAGGGGGTGAAAAAAATCAAACAAAAAAAGCAGGAACACCATGATCACAGAAAAATAAAAAAAATAAAAATAGGAGACAAATATATAGTAAATTGGAAGCAGCTTTGTAATCAAATTAGGCTAATAGAAGGCAGAAATGTAACATACAATTAAAACAGAAGCGATATGTGTCAGCAGAGGAACTGTTTATGAATGTCACTTAAATCAGCACCAGCAAGAATTATGGCTATATGGACTAAAATGTACCTACACACTCTAAGCTGTACCGTAAAGTGTAATAAACCATCATTTCACCAGTACTTTGTCCTTGTCAAGTAACTGTATAGTATTGTGGCAAAGTGGTTTGCAGTGCGCAGGTGTAGGGGAGATGCAGTGATCAAGACAAGGACAAAGTACTGGTGAAATGATGGTTTATTTATTTGTAATCCACAGTCTGATAACAGTAAACAATAAGTGATAACAGACAATACACAGCGTGGGTATTGCTCTGTTTAATCCACGGGTTCAGTCCCGAAATAATAGTCCAGATATATAAAATCACCAACAATAAACACAAAACACAATCCGTAATGCTGTAGTGCTCGTGGTGCAAATACAATTAAATCGTGACTCAAGGGCAGTGTTGTCCAGGTTTTGTGCTGGCCTGTAGCGACAGCTCTGAATCGTGTTAGCCGTTTAATAATAACAAACAAGTATTTTAGACACGACAAAACAAACAAAACACTCACAATAACAATACGGGTTCTCCTTCCTGTTCAGCATTAACCATAACAAAGGAACAGATCACCTCCCTACGTCCCCTTATATACCATCAATCACGCCCCCTTGGTTAACGATTGCAACCGCTCCTCCAATCTGCGGCTGCCACATCGTTTCCCTTCCTGGTCAATGATTTAGTGTACCGTAGCTCCGCCCCCTTTCTAGAAACTTGGGAATTAATTGTCTGGCAATCCAGTCCAGGGCACTCTGTTCCCTTTACACAGCGCTCTCACAGGCTGGGAGGGTGATTTATCACCAAGAATCATTCTGTCTCTGTCACAGATATACAGTAGGCAGGGATCGAATTTTTGTCCAAAATTCTGTTAAAAAAAAATAAAGTATTAAGCTATTATGTGAAACATCTGCCACTTGTTAATTGTGTGACATGTTCCAGAGGTTTTCACAGTTAATATGACAACTTTCAATTGATTGTTCATTTTAGATCAGCGTCAATAATGACACTGCCCTGACTGAATGGGTGGAGATGAACAATGCGGACTACAATCAATTTGGACGTCAATCAAATGTACTGTATGTCTAACAAGCTTACAGGAAATCTGAAAGACCTGTAGTGCCCTTGTCTGAAAAGTCTTTCTGATTCACTATTAAACATGAGCCCTAAGGTCCTTTTTGGACAATTGTGATAATAAAACACAGTATGACTGACATCCAACTTGCATGCCATCAGATTTGCCACCTTCCTCCCACTCAGTCGGCTCGAAACCAATACAGTCCTCTAACAAGCAAGCAATTCCTTACAGTATGTTGGGCACTCATAAAAAATGTACACTGAATAAATCAAGCCTTCTTTGTAGTTGCATCAAATTAAAATATGTATATATTGTGATAGCTTGAATCAGCAATCTTTAGTAATTTGAAAATGAATTAAATAAATATAAAAAGGAAAGGATGTGTAAAAATGACATCTTAATCTTGTATTTAATAAATCCAGATGACTGGATATGAAAACAAAAAAACAAACAAAAAAAAATACAGCATGAGCTTATATCATGTTCCTGCAAGCAAATAATTATTTTTGAAAAAAATAAAAAACCTTCAATTGCAATCTGCAGCAAACCCACAAGATGGAATGAACAAGGATACATCATTTATGAAACTCTATACAGGGGTTGTGTTTAAAAAACAAAACTGGAGGGCTCCCGAGTGGTGCATCCAGTAAAGGCACAACGCGCAGAGTGCAGGATGCGCCCTATAGCTTGGAGGTTGCCAGTTCTAATCCAGGCTATGTCACTGTTGACTGTGGTCGGGAGTTCCCGATGGGCGGCGCACAATTGGCCAAGTGCTGCCTGGGTGGGGAGGGTTTAGGTCGGCTGGGGAATCCTTGGCTCACTGTGCATCAGCGACCCCTGTGGCTAGCCGGGCACCTGCAGGCCTGCCTGTGTGCAATTCAGAACTGCGTGGTCCTCCGACGCTGTAGTTCTACAGTAGCTTCATGGCAGGCTTGCAGTGCAAAAAAAAAAAGTGGATGGCTGAAGGCACATGTTTCGGGGGATGCGAGTGCTTGTCTTCGTCTCTCCCGAGTTAGTGCAGGGGTTGCAGCGGTGAGCCAGGTTGAATAATTGGGGGCATTCCAAATTGGTGAAACAATGTTTTAAAAAAATATTTATTTATTTATTTTTTTTTTAAATAGGGGGAAAATAATTGCTGATTAAAAATAAATAAATAAATAAATAAATAAATAAATAAAGTCAATAAAAGGTACTGTATAGTAATTTACATAGTCTTGGCCTTGTTAACCAAACACCTACCAACCACTGGCCAGAGCTTTCCTACTCTGAAACGGACTTGGAATATATATGTGTGCTATATATGTGTGATACAGATTACAGGCATTTCTAATTATGTTTTGTTCAGTCCTTTAAATTAGTTACTGGTATTTATTGACTCCTCCAGGTTATTGATTAAGACTCTATAATAAAAATATATATATATTTGTGAAAACAGTCGAGCAATTGAATGATGCAATACCTCATTCCTGTCGACCCAGGCTCCCACCTGTGTATTCCATATGTTACTGCCAATCACTACAGTACACACAGGACTGACCGTGTTCGTTGCAACCTGCACCTGCCCAACATCTCAGCTTACCTTCAGGGGATTCCTCCTGAACGTATGTGCCAGTCAGGTACCTGTGGACCAGTGCCGATTTCCCACTTGATAGGTTGCCTACAATACCCTGTGAACCCAAGAACAGAGAAAAACACTTGTGTTTTAGGTTATGACTTTAGAATATCTTTACCCTGTGTCGGTTACATGGACACTGAATCCCTGAACTCAATAACCTCGAACTGAGAATGATGCAACACACAGTAAGCCATTAGAGAGTGGAGATACTAGTAACGTTCAAGAGTAGTTTATGCATGTTCATTGTACATTTTGAGATTGGTCATGAGTCATGACCAGATTAGAAAGTCTTCGATAAGGAGGACAGAATTCATGGAAAACCTATTTTTGGTGAATACAAACATACTGTAAAAATCTGGAATACAATACCCCAACTCATTCACTGTTTAGAAGGAAAGTAACAACTAGGTTGCTTGGCCAGCTAGCTCATTTCTTAGATTATTAAGATAAGTAAAACAATTTCCTTCCAAGAGCCTCCAGGATAGATCATGAAGGCAGGTCAACAGAATACAAAACATTTACAGAAATACAATTAAAAATACAGACTTCAGGTGTAAAATATTATTTACATAAAAAACACAAAGTAGAGCCAAAGTGCACTTCTATTTTTGGGAACGGTATTTGGTATTGTGAAATGTTTTGGACACTGAATTCGGAAAGGCCTCCTTGTAGTCAGTCAGTTAGCTGTTGGACATGGCTGGCAAGTTCTTGCACTACTCATACAAATATAATTGTATACAGTAATTGCATAGTAACATGTACATCAGCAGGAGAACATACATTGTATGAGTTAGCCTAGCAACTAAAGCCAGCACTTGTATTACAATTAATTCTCAGAGAGATTGGATTTCAGTAATTGTTTTGTATCCCATAAATTGTCACCCTTACATGAAAGACATGATCATATGCCAGGAGATCCCAAACTGGGACTCCTGGAGGCTGCAAGTAGATTTTCGGGAGGGGCACCACATACAGAAATATCACCCAAATAACCCTAACGGCTGACAAAATGATTCCCAATAAACACTGCACGGTAATGGAAACCCCCATTTTGGTAGTCCTGTGTTTAAAAAAATACAAAATACAAAGTCCTCAACACATCAGAAGGTATGTTGGAGCAGAGTGCCTCATTAACAAGATTAAAAAACCTCATTAATAAGGTGCAAGCTCTCCTGTTTCTCATGCCTTCTTGCCACCGTCGCTAATGAAAAACATTTTTTTACACACACTGCATAATTAACCAGAGCAGGTGAAGGAACAAATGGTGCACCTGCATGTTGTATGAGCTCACTGTGCAGCACATCACTAATCCACCAGGGCTACTGATTTTCCACGAGCAGGCATTGGGAATGGAATTGCTTGTTTTTTTTTTTGGTTTTTTCACTACACATAGCCACGTTGAGTTAATTCATCATGTGACGGTCATTCGAGTGACCATGAACGAGTCAATACCATTAAAGATCCTATTGCCAGTCGTAAGCACGTAGAGAACAAGAAAGCAAATGAGACGGCAACAATGGCAAAGCACTGCATTCTTCTATGCTGAAAAACTTAGACCCAAGGCACTGCACTCAAGGCGGGATTTTCCCAAAGTAAGTAAGCGAAATGAATTGCGAATTTAATTATTGATTAATTTATTTATTTTCACGCTACCTGCCTTTAATAAAGCTATAATTAGCAATGTCAAAACCATCGCCGTTTCTTAATTTAATTATATCATCTTACAATGAAACTAGTTCAAAGCTATTTTTGTAGCTATACATTCCTTAAAGGAAACCGATTGCTTTACCGTGTGGATGTAGTTACTATACTACACACCATTTGTTTCATAAAGACATTCTGTCTGGAAACACACCTCTTGTTAAATCTTGCAAACAAGGCAGAATTAGCAAAGCAACAATTAGGAGGACTTGCATTAAAAGGGGTGCTATTTAAAATTACAGATCAATAATACACAGCAGTGAACCTGTTTAGAGTCAGTCAACATGACTTTTTTTTTGTATCAGTTTTTCATATTTTATCCTGGTTGTAATGCCAACAAAACGCTAAACTTAATTTGCATACCTGCCAAGTCTGCCGATTTAGGGCATGATTCCCGATGAGATTCAAGAAACTCCCAATATTGTAGATTGCCAATTGTAATATATTATTACCTTAAGTAAATGTTCTCTAACAAGCGCCCATCCAACCAAAAGGGTATGTATATATATATCAATTCTGCACCCGCCACTTTTTTATTGTTACTGTAATGCCAGCAATAAGAAAGTCTTTTCAAAACACCTTCATTTGTAGACTGAACTACAGTGTTACTGGAAGACTGTAAATATGATTCTCACAACAGTGCTGAACTGTTGTAATATAATTCTTAGGTTTTCCTGCTTATATTAAATGCCAGCAATGAGCCAAGAGATGTTTAGAAACATTATGACAGGTTTTAAGTGTCTTCAGGTGCTTTAGTTACTATTACAGCAACAAGAGTCTTATTGAAAATCTTTAATAAAATGAAAAAAAGAAAGAATTGTGGTAATGGGTGATTCTCATGAAACTAACCTTGAACCATGGCGGTAATGATTTGAATATAAAAATCATTATGAAACTAAATGGTAAAACCTTAATCCAATAGATATACATGTATTCTGTTTTGCACATAAAGATATTAAAACATTTCAATTTTTTATGCATTTTCCAGTTAATTTCTCATTACCGCAATGTGTCCCGAATCAAAATGATGGTCATCTAATGTATTACAAGTAAAATAAACTCTTAAAAAAAAAAATGAATCAATGTATGTTGTGTCTAATGTCCAATAGTCTATAAAAATAATTAATTTAAAAATCTAGACATCATCATATGGATAATATAATGAAAAAACATGGTGTCCATCAACCCATTTCTCATTAACGCAATATTTGTTCGCTGCCCTGTCAAAATCACAACAATACTGTCAATAAAGTTTTATTCTCCCATGATGCATCAGCAAGAAGAGAAGTTCAAAGATGGACACAAGGTATGCTAGTCTCCTCACTTTTATTCACTAAAAATGTTGCACTTGTATCTATACCCCCTGTTCCCGACACTATAGATTCTCATTACCTCTATTGATGATACATTGGTATCAAAATGATTTTGATTATCAATTTTTGATCAATATGACAGTCTTTAAATTGCTCTACAAGATGATGTAATATTTTTTGCTGAGTCATGGCTGCCCCTATTGTTAGCATTTTTCATTAGGTCTCCTCATCACCGCAGTGTGCTTTTTCTTTACCGCTATTTTATGATGCCCATTTCGATAATGAGAACCTCAGTTTGCGGTAATGATAAAAGGCATATTTCTCAGTATTTTAACTTTAACTTGTCTTTTTATCTGTAATATTAATGTATAATATTAATGTATTACGTTGTTGCCCAGGTTGACAGTAGTGAGAAAAGGAGAGCTGCTGCAAAAGCTAGCTTGGCAAAGCATAGGGAGAAGATCTACAACAACCCAGAACTGTTGGAGGAATATAGAAGGAAGGAAAGAGAGAGGTAGCTCGAGAGAGGAATTTCAAGTATTTTAGCTGGTATTAACATATTTGTGCACAGTTCATTCTGACATGATGTGTTACGAGTCAGTGAGTGTTAAGGGGGCTAGGCATAGGGAAAGAAAGTATTAAGAGTAGGCAGGTAGGCAGGTAGACGGTTGGTAACAGATTTTAGGTGGATAAGTGTTGGTTTGCAATAACTGTCCTACCTCTAACCTCTTTTTTGTTGCACTCATCACACTTTGTCAGGTACCAAAAAAGGAACCTAAATGAGAAACTTAAAACGGCTGACAGGATGGGGATAAAGGAGCATGAAAGAAAAAGGCAAAAATGGAGACAGAACTCTGCCAGGTACCACCAGAAGAGAAAATCTGAAGCCGCAGTCCTGGACTTAACCCCTCCATCATTTGAAGAGCCAGCCCTAGATTATCCAGCAGTTGATCGACCCAGGCAGCCATTAGCACCACTAGGCCTAAATGTCTCAAATCCAAACCTCACATCCACACCCAAGTCGAAAAATAAAAGAAAGCGCACAATCTCAAGACTGAGGACAAAGCTGAGAGATGCAGAGGCGAAGCTTCAAAAAAAGAACACAGAAATGAAAAATTTGAGAAGAAAGCTGAACAGACTGGAGCAAAGAAAACAGAGAAGAGAGCCGGTAAGTGTGGCGGAGCCAGGAACATGTCCAAAACGTCAGAGAAGAGGACCAATGAACCACAAGAGGAATCTGCCAATGAACAGCAAGAGGAGACGGATGGAAAGCTTGGTGTGGCACTTTCTGCAAAGAGACGATATCAGCACTGTGATCAATGGGAAAGCTGGGGAGATCAGAAGAAATGGTCAGATCTACCGAAAATGCTCCCTTACAGACACAATGGAGCACCTTCATATGAAATTTGTTGGCGAAAACCCCCACCACAAAATTTCTAGGGCCCAGTTTTGCAAACTGCAGCCATTTTGGATCGACAGACCAAGTGTCTGATCGTGAAACTTGCCAATCTAGGACACATGAAAACTGCAAGACACTGCACCAGGTCGGCATCATCGCCACACCATCTGCGCCAGACTTGGTTGCCATGGCTGTGTGTGACCAAAAGAAAATGGATTGTATGTATGGGCAATGCCCACACTGCAAAGGCAAAGCATTCCCGTACTCTTTGGACCCAAGCACCAAAAACAATGTAGTAGGCTGGAAGGAATGGGTCACACGAAGCACACCAATGACCAGGAAGACAAAGGATGGCACTGCGATTGTGTGCCATTACTTTTGCATTTTACCATCAATTAATTGAAATCAATTTTATTGTTTTGATAGCAATGATATGCCAATGTGTCATTAATGTGTGCTGTTATGATGCAATATTATATTGTAATTATTTAATACGATTCCACTGTTCCAATGTGGCAAGATTCTGGTGAGCACGGAAAAAAATGATTCGTTGGATAAATTATTTAAAGTGGTTAGACCTAAATGAGTTGTGTTTTTTGAGGTTAAATAAATATTACAGATGAACAATTACATTGTTATGATACTTGATACTTCTATCATTATCTAGGTTTTTAAAGTCATATTATCACCCATGGATATTATGTTGCCTTTGATATGAAACATAAAACACAGTTTTTTCACTTCCCTACACAATGGTCTTTTCTGTTTCTTTTTTTGTTATTATAGTAGTACTATTAATTTCAGTGCCGGCTCTAACTTTTATGGTGCCCTAGTCGAGATTTTGGATTGGCAACCCCAAATACCAACTTTAAGTAAAGGCGTGGAATGAGATTTATTATGAGAGTCAATGGTACTGAGGGGGGTCTAGGGTTCTTCAACTTCTACATCCATTATCCTGTAATTATACATATTTAAATTAATTCAAAAGTAGGCAATATTAGACATAAAATCAAGTAATATTTTTTTAATCTCAAACCCCCTGGATGGATGTCAGCCTAGCTGACCGCCTGTATAGCCTATGCCTGAAGCCAGCCCTGATTAACTTGAATTCAAGAAACATTTCCAGTGCTTTATGCTTTGATATTGCTATGCTATTGATGCTGCACCATATCTATACATTTTACACTCTCGGTAATGAGAAAATCTTGAAAATAAAATATATTAATAAAGTAAAGAATTCTGTTTGTCCATTACTATAGCTAGCTTAGAGCTACTTATTATCATAGCAATTAAAAAAACATGTGAAAAAAAATCACATTTTCCACTCTTGTGCTTTTGAAATGTTATTGCGGTAATGAGAAATTTCATTCAATTAGTACGAAAAAAGCATTAAAAACGCATAATAATCATTAAATAGTCTCTTTGAAATCAACATGTATAATGACTTTAGACCCTACTAAGCAATAAAATTTGTTGGTCAATATCTTTAAAAAAAAAAAACTCAAAGTAGATCACTCTGAAATGAGAATTTCGTGAGAATCACCCTAATATTTATTAATGTACTTATTTTAACTATCAACATTATATTTGTTAAAATGCCATGTTCAATTATTAAGTTGATAAAAAGTGGTGAAAAAAAAAAAAAAAAACTAATTGGGTTCTTGAAAAAAAATGTTTGCTATTCCCAAGAATGGAAAATCAGTAGCCATACTGAATGCACCCTTCACCATCACTAAAGAAAACTAAAGGAAAAACAGGCAACACAGAAAACGAATTTATCTTTGCTCCAGATAAACTCATTCGTCTTTACAGATTCAGTAAAAAACTAACAGTTAAAGCAAAAACAAAATAAACAAAACACAACACAACACAGAACCTCCTGTGTGTCGAGTCTTATGGAGTTCAGGGAAGTTAACTGAAGCCAAGGTAACATTTGAGAGGGTACTATGCCAGAAAATGGATGATCTAATCCCTTTGAGTGTTATTGCTATGTTTTATTTATATAATTTCTTCAATATTTAAACATGTACAGTATGTGCATAGTTAGTCCTTTAACTGGCATGTAAGAGGATCTTTAGAAAAGTAGCATGTTTTGACAAGAAGGAGCACTTCAAACCACATTATTATGGATTAAAACATACAATAAAACATGTTTTTATCTAACCCAGTGGTGCCATTACTAATAAAATAGCCATTCCAACTGTATTAATTATTCACAGGAGTAAAGACATCTACAAGGTGGGTGGGTATTGGGGGGTATCGGGTTAGATCGGCTGAATATCGCTTTGAGAAGAGGGATCTTTGGCTGAAACTGCAAGTGTAGGAGTATTAAACCAAGTAGCATATAATTTAAGAATTTGATCAAATAAAGAAGAACTTCACTGTCCTGTCTCGTTTTGGTCTGCCATTATCGGCTTTGAGTGCTGGCTGTCAGATCAGACAGAAAACAATCAGTTCAATACAATGTAAAAAAACAGTGTTGCCAAAACAAAGTGTACAAAACTCCAGCTTCTTGTTTCATTCAAAATTGAGACCCCACACTGCAGCACTTGTCTTGATTAGAAAATAAAAGGTTTCTTGGAAAAAGCTTGCAGTACCAGGACTGTTTTTTTTTTTAACTGAGTTTAGTCTACACAAAGATTGTGGTTGACCATTTTGCTAGCCTCTAAAATCTTAAAATTGCACTTTAAACAAAAAGCTGTTCATTGTATCAGCCTCATTTGGCTTTCAAAAGTAAGTCAATGTTTCAGAGAAGACAAATAGGGCTGGCTGCTCAAACAAAAAAGCTGTTCCTTTATTTGTGGAGCACAGAAAAGTGTTACATAAATCTGAAGTTACGGGTAAAAGGGAGTAAAACAAACTGGCGTTTATTGCATTGGCACTACACTATGGCCATTGCTGTCAATTGTTGTAGGTTTTATGTAAGGGAATGAGTCATGTCTTATACAATCCTACAGCATAGTATAGTATTGTACATCCATTACAGCCAAGTAGATGAAGTCTTGCCAGGACAAGCTTGAGCTCCAAGTCTTGAAACATTCATTAATTTTGACCAAGCACAACTTAAACACAAACTCTTAGTGCTGATATGAAGCAGTAACATTACAATAACATTACAGCAATTGTTCCTTAATACGACAGGGAGTGTTTAACAGCATGGAAAGCTGCTGGTTATGTACAAATTTACTATAATAGATTATATACTGTATGAGCTTCAATTAAACATACTTTAGACAACCCTTAGGCCTAAATTGCTGGTTTGCTAAATCGGTAGGTAGAAGATTGCTTCTTGTTTTTCCGCTCAACAAAGTTTTCTGGTATTGTGTGTGTTACAGCAAACCAATCATTGTTTTATTCACCTTGGATAACCATGCTGCAATGCATCATTTTCACTGGAGGATTCTATCACTTTATCCAATTTTTCAGCTCGGGTGGTCCCCACTGTACTGTAGCATACAGTATGAGTCATAGGATTGCCCAAGGTCACTCTGTGACTCAGTGGCTGAGCCAAGATTCAGATAAAGCACTTCCTGGAAGGCACTCATTTGATCTACCATACATCGACTCGTCTTAATCAATATTCACATCAAAATGTGCTTTGAACATGGCTTTGATTGCAAGTGAAATGGTCAAATTGATTGGCTGATGTTACATTAGTACATTATCCGGAGATGACTACCACATGATAAAACACAGCCAATAAATAAGCAATGTACTGGGCTAGCAGTGTTTTGGATAAGTAAGAATGTTACATTGTATCTAAATACAATAAAATAGTTAATGAAGTTAACATTTCCTGCACTTCAACAGTTTAAGGGATTATGGGTAAGATTTTATTTTTATTTTTTTATTATTTTGTTGACTGGGTCATTACAGCTCAAATGGACCAAATTCTGGGGCATAGTTTCTTCCAGTTTCAGGTTGAGGATACAAAAATCACATATGAAGAATAAAATGATTTCTGGATAGGTGACGTATGGAAAACAGCAGTGTTATTCATGGTGAGAGTATCTCTGAAACTTCCATATAGGGTAGGCTTAGACAAATAAACATTTTACTTTAAAGCTTCAAGGCTTTCCATTAAAAAAAAAAACATTTGAAATAAGCCGTTTTACTATAGAGGTCAAGCAACACCCTTTATCTTGAATGACCCAATAGAAAAATAAGTGGTCTATACAGAGGTCTATCAGCATTCACCACATAATTAAAAAAAAAAAAGTATCCATGGATACTAAAAGCTAGTTAAGATGCATGGATACAGTCTGCTGGTATTGTGGGGGGAAAAAAACAAAACATTCAGCACTAGGCAATGAAGGTTGGCAGGTGAAGGCACCAGATTACATGTCAAAAGAAATCTGTAGCTGAATGAAGCCTGTTGGTGTTGTTGCATTAACTGCTTGATCAAGGGCTTCCATTGTCGTGATGACATTAAAATCTGTAGACCATAGAATTTTCACAGGATCACGCAACACTTAGACAGATGGTGTCCCTAGCAACAGTGCAAGTACCCAAGCGTGTGTGTGTGTATATATATTATATATAATTTATTTTCTTAGAACAGCTTGGTAATGTATGTCGTCCACATGGCGGTCGGTGGCGAGGCTGGGGAGGGGGGGGGGGGGGGGGGGGGGGGGGGGGATGACCGCAGGACTTTGATTTTCAAATTTTCAATTTATCCAGATTACAGAAATTTGAGAGGCATCTCCACACAGAGTGACACCTGGACTGGAAACGCAGTAGTGCCTGCTAAGTACTTTGTAGCAGATATGCACAGGTAAAGAGAGATTAATCAGTCTCGAGGTTCCCTAGACATCAAGGAGTATATTTTTGGATTAATCAGGAATGCCACTTGCTGTTTTTTTTTTTTTTTTTTTTTCTTTTATGTGGCTTGCTTCCAGTACACATCACAAGGCTACCCTAATCTGTCACTTATTTCCAGACTCCCACTGCAAGTCATTAGAAAGAGAGAATATTGCTACGCCAAATGGGGGGATTAAAACAGCCCACTTCCTTTACCAACCTTGTGTGACTGAGTATAACATTGAGACCTGTAGAAAAATCCATGCAGAAGGTCATATTATTTTTAGCAATTTATGAGGAAAAAAAAAAAACACCACACACTCACCACTTTGAGCTCTGGTACTGATTGACTTAACGTCCATTCTTGGCTGTTCACAAAGGAGTCTATACAACAAAAAGAAAAAAAAAAACAACATAATTAATAATAAATAATATTTCAGTATGTATATACACTACCGGTCTAAAGTTTTAGAACACCTCCATTTTTCCAGTTTTAATTGAAATTTACGCAGTTTAATGTCTCAATGTACTCTGAAATTAAAGCATAGAACAAATAAACAATTGGAGATAAAAAAAGAAATCATGGAATCGTTTTGTTTAACAAAATTTAATCTAAATTTTTGACTCAAAGTAGCCACCTTTTGCAGATATAACAGCCAAACACACTCGTGGCATTCTTTCCACAATGGAAATCAAATATTGTTCGGAAAGTTCTTCCCAACACTGTTGCAGAAGTTCCCACAAATGTGTTGCACTTGTAGGTTGCTTTGCTTTCACCCTTCTGTCCAGTTCATCCCAAACCAGCTCGATGGGGTTTAAGTCTGGAGACTGTGCTGGCCATTCCTTGATTTGAAGCCTACCGTCTTGTTCTTTTCTTCTAAGGTAGTTCTGACATAGCCTGGAGGTATGTTTTGGGTCATTATCTTGCTGTAGGATGAACCCCTGACCAACTAGGCGTATACCAGAGGATATTGCATGGCGCTGCAAAATGCTGTGGTAGCAGTTTTGGTTCAGGTTGCCACTCACTATGCAAGTGGCCGACTCTGGATCCAGCAAAAGAGCCCCAGACCATCACGCTTCCTCCTCCATGTTTGACAGTTGGTGTCACACACCGAGGAACCATCCTTTCGCCTACTTGACGGCATACAAAAACCCTGCGTGATGAACCGAAGATTTCAAATTTTGATTCATCGGTCCATAAGACCTTCTTCCAGTCTTCAGTAGTCCACTGGCGGTGTTTCATGGCCCAGGCAAGCCTCTTTTTCTTATTTTGCCATCTTAGCAATGGCTTTCTTACTGCCACTCGACCTGTCAAACCTGCAGCTCGAAGTCTTCTCTTCACAGTTGAAACTGAAACTTGCTTACTTCGACCAGTGTTAAGCTGTGCTTGAAGCTGTTGTCCTGTGAGCTGCCTATCATGTAAGCTGTTGACTCTCAGAAACTTGTCTTCTGATTCTGTTGTGGCTTTGGGTCTGCCAGACCTCTTCCTGTCAGTTTCCTCCAGTTTCCAAGTGCCTTTTGATGGTGTAGGAAGCTGTACTCACTGACACCTTGGCTTTCTTTGCATTCTCTAAAGGAAAGACCTACACTTTTAAGGGTTATAATGGTCTGTCTGTCTTCCTTTGTTAATTGCCTTTTTCTCGCCATTATGAGAGCAATATACTACTTCCTGCAGTATAATACTGTCCAAATAATGCTTAAGAGGGTGTAATAACACAGTCTGTTCCAACACTGCTTTTATACAGACAGAGGGTTTGTAAGTAATCAACAAAAGTTGGGACACCTGTAGGAATTGTTAGCATCAACTTTCAAGGCATAATTTACTTCCATTGCTACAGAACAGCTGTAAGTTGTTAACCCGTTACTTGTTCCCTGAAAAAGGCCTTTTTGTATAACTCTGAAATGTACATTATTTTTCAGTTTTTGGTAATCTAAACTTTTTTTTTTTTTTTTTAACGTCTGGCAGTTTACCGCTTACCTTTGTACCATTTCAGGTTATTCACTGGACTTGAACTGCTTAAATTTCAATAAAAACTGGAAAAATGGGGGTGTTCTAAAACTTTTGACCGGTAGTGTATTTACCAGTACATAGTGTTGGCTACACCATTTTCAAGCCAATTACTTAATAAAAAAGGCCATACAACATCAATTCAGTGTTTGCAAGCATTTTTTTATCTCTAGCATATGCAAGCATTCGGAATGTCTTGCAGTATACTGTGCTGTCTGTCAATGTAACACATGTGGTTATAGAGGCCTAACAGGTACATTTGTCATGGATATACTGTATATGTCACGAAGAGCCAACAGATTTTAGATGTTGGTTGACAGATGAAAAATAACTTGCACAGTGCCTTTATATGTGCTCCGTACAACGACTGTACCAAGTGTTGACAAGGATTCACAACAAAGGTTCACTTCAAAAGGTCACTTTTTATTTTTTTCCAATTCCACGGGAAGCTCTCGAGGTGTCACCTTCCTTGAACACTGGCCAACATTCTACAACAAGGACTATCTATATAGGTGGAACGGACTGCACTTAAATAAAAAGGGAACCAATCTACTCAGAGAAAGGATCCTCGAGGAGGTTCGGAAGCATTTAAACTAGAAAGGAAGGGGGGAGAAAATCAACAAAAAAAAACAGAAGGGAGACTACATCAAAACAGTGGCAATAAAGAGGAGGTAAAATGTCTAAGAGATACAAATGGCAAAATCATAGACAAAGAGAAAAATGGCAAATATATTAAAGGATTACTTTTCACAAGTCTTTACAAAGGAGGACACGGGCAACATGCCCCACATTTCGACCTGTTCCTATCCAGTTTTAAATAACTTTAGCATAACAGAGGTAGAAGTTTTAAAGGGACTAGGAGCTCTTAAAATAAACAAATCCCCTGGGCCGGAGGAGATCCTCCCAATAGTACTCATAGTAGAAATGAAAGAAGTTATTTACAAACCGCTAACCAAGATCATGCAACACAGTCTCTTGACACACGGGTTGTACCGACAGACTGGAGAATTGCAAACGTAATACCAATCCACAAAAAGGGAGACAAAACCGAGCCAGGTAACTACAGACTAATAAGCCTGACTTCTATTATATGTAAACTTATTAAAACTATAGTAAGATCCAAAATGGAAAATTACCTATACGGTAACAGTATCCTGGGAGACAGTCAGCATGGTTTTAGGAAAGGGAGATCGTGTCTAACTAACCTGCTTGATTCTTTTGAGGACGCAACATCGACAATGGATAATTGCAAAGCATATGACATGGTTTATTTAGATTTCCAGAAAGCTTTTGACAAACTTGTCTTAGCACACAGTACATTTTAAAGTAAGCAAACTATTTGGTTTTGCAATAATTTATTACACACAGAAAAAAGTGGTGAAATACATTACTCGACTTACATACGTAATGAATTGTGGAAATTGCCACTATTTTACTGGAAGAATAAACATTTTGAATACTATTCACTGTAAACTAACTGTTTTAGGCGACTGGCAAAGTAGACAGCAATTCAGCCAGCCACTGGCTGGAAATGAGAAGGCTGCCCAGGGATCAGTATTAGGTCCTCTTCCTAATCTACATTAATGACTTAACTTCTGGTACAGTAAGCAAACTTGTTAAATTTGCAGACAACACAAAAATAGGAGTAGCAAACACTGTTGCAGCAGCAAAGGTCATTCAAAATGATCTAGACAGCATTCAGAACTAGGCAGACACGTGGCAAATTACATTTAATACAGAAAACTGCACGCAGGTGATAAAAATATCCATTATAATATGGGACATACTGAAACTGAAGGAGGAAAAAGACCTAGGAGTTTATGTTGACTCAGAAATGTCTTCATCTAGACAATGTGAGGAAGCTATATAAAAGGCCAACAAAATGCTCGGATATATAGTGAAAAGTGTTGAATTAAAATCAAGGGAAGTAATGTTAAAACTTTACAATGCACTAGTAAGACCTCATCTAGAATATTGTGTTCAGTTCGGGTCACCTCGCTACAAAAATGGATATTGCTACTCTAGAAAGAGTGCAAAGAAGAGCGACCAGAATTATTCCTGGTTTAAAAGGCATGTCATATGCAGACAGGCATTAATTACAAAGGAGGTACACACACCAATAAAGTAATGAGGTGCTGGTTTACAATGTAGTGCCAACACTAAACTTTAAAACAAGAAAATAAACCGCACACTCCCTTTAAAATAAATTATTTTGTTTTACTGATCAATGTTTTGGTACAAAGTACCATCAGGGTGAAAGAATTGAATCTATTCAGTCTTGAACAAAGAAGACTATGCGGTGATCTGATTTCAAGCATTCAAAATTCTAAAAGGTATTGACAATGTCAACCCAGGGGACTTTTTCAAACTGAAAAAATAAACAAGGATCAGGGGTCACAAATGGAGATTAGATAAAGGGGCATTCAGAACAGAAAATGAGTCACTTTTTTACACAGAGAATTGTTGGAGTCTGGAACCAACTCCCCAGTAATGTTGTTGAAGCCGACACCCTGGGATCCCTCATGAAGCTACTAACAACCAAAAATTAGCAAGATGGGCCGAATGGCCTTCTCTTGTAACCTTTCTTCTGTTCTTATCAATTTCCCTACATTCAAACATCCTCCAGTATTCAGAGGGTAAACCCTGGGTCTGTATAATATAAAGAACTTGAATGAAAAGACATGCTGGATGGAATACAATAATATAATTACTTTTTTTTTTTTTTTTTTTTTTTTTGTAAACTTTTCCCCAAATATTTCTTTACTTGAGATCTTTACATTTGTTTTACGTAAGCCAAGACAAATTTCAGGTATTGGATAAAGTATTAATTTATAGAATCACACAAACCGTTTAAGTGTATATTATGGAAACTTGGATAATAAATTGCCTGCAAGTAAATTTTGCTAAAAAACAAGAAATCAATTTTGTTTGGTATTTGTATTACATGTGCTACAGGGACTAGCTGTACATTGACACAGCTTTTGTATTTTCTGTTTAAACAAATACTTGTAGCTCAGTTAATACACTACATGATAGTTTAGCCATCAGCAATCTCTTTCATGTTACAGTAAACATTCATCTAATGTTTGGGGAGTTTCCTTTTAGTACTCAACTAAAATACAGTACTTGGGCAATTGCTTTGCATAAACTGCCAATGATCTCCTGAATGAATAGAGCTTGTTTGGTTGTATTGGCAATTCACAATCTAGGTACATCAATCAATCAATAAATAAATAAATAAATAAATAAATAAATAAATAAATAAATATTTGTATTATGGACATGACGAGAGGTCTGGATGAGACTAAAGAAGTTCACTGCAATGCACACAGATGTATTGTACATTAATGCAACATGCGTTTCCACCAAGGGTGAGGATGTCAGACACACAACATGTAGTAGCAGGAATGGACCTCCCTGAACTCCAAGCTCAAACAGTCTGAAACTCAAACTGGAAATACTGCTTCTAATTCCAGAAAATCTCTAATTCCCATCCGATAGAATCTACAGCTCCATCGCAAAATAACAGAAAAGTGCAGAACCTTCCACGTCTGACAAAATCTGTTAAAAACCATAAAGCACAACCTTTCAGACAAGTGACTGAGGCAACACAGAATTACATTAATTGACTGCGATGAAGTGTCATGGTCCAGAGGTTACAGTAGGCAATTTGTTTTTCAAGAAATTAGAGAAATGTGGCCTGAATTCCTTGTACAGTACAGTGCTTGTACTCCCATATCCCCTCACACAGATCAGAAGCAATGGCCACATCAAAGTGATTGAAATTGGGTCCAGTTATGATATACTGCAGCCTGCCAGAATCATCATCGATGTGTATTGTTAGACCTGTAATTCAACACATCCCCATTTCTTTCTGTTCCTCCTCAACGCCTCAACCGTCTCATCAAGGCCTTCCTGAGCATGCCCCGACATGAAAACAAGCACTCAGCCCCACAATTACTCACTTGCCACAGACTCCACCTTAACCATCGCCTGAGAAAGAGGAGGAGACTGGCAACGCTGCTGTCACTCATAGCCAGATCCATGTGTGAATCCAGAAATAATGCACAGTACTGCTGGACTTGGAAATAGAAGTCCAGAAGAACTGTTTTTTTTTTGTTATTTTTATTTATTTATTTTTTTTTTTTTTAACTACTTATACATTTCATGGCAGCTTGCAATTAAGTGGTATTTTGGGGAATCTAAAACCAACACCACAGGAAGCTGAAAGTTCATCACGTAAAACGAAATCTAGATTGAACAGCTGTGTACTTAGTGACTTAATCCCATATCCTCCTGTTGAGGGTTTGGTTGTCTATTTCAAAAGACCTAATTTACTACTCATACTGTACATAATTATTTGTTTCAGGACATAAAAATAACAAAAAAATAAAAAAGGCAAAGCAACAAGTTTATAACTTTCCCATAGCCATTAGTTCAAAATAGCTCTTTAAAATTATTCAAAAACACCCATGAGAACTTACTACTTTGTGACTTAAAAAAACACAAAAAAAAAAACACTTGTGTGGTACATAGGCAGCGCGTATTAGAGGCTTGGGGAGGCTAAGCCTCCCCAAAACAAATTGCCCAAACCCTCACAAGAAATTCTGACCAGCATAAAAAAATATGTGAGAGATGATAGATTTTTTTTTTTCCCCCGCAAAAGCAAGTCTAATAAACATATTTCTCCTTTTCCTACTGTGCCACCGCCAGACCGCTAGGGCAGCTGGGATATCATAACCAACGCTGTCGTACAGGATTCAGTTGCATCAATGTCATATTTTTATATATATATATATATATATATATATATTATATATATATATATATATATATATAGTGTGTATCTTACTGTACATCGCTGGGATCAATAAACGCAGGGGGGGGAAGTGTGGAATAGCCTCCCCAAACGAAAGACTCACGCGCAGCCTATGGTGTGGTACAAGTACAAAAGCCTTTTCAACACAGTCTTTCCAGTAATCAATTACTGCACATGATTCTCAATTGCCATGATTTTAATGGACTGTAATTACAGCTGCTTTCAAAACCTACTACCTCCTGTAAGTCATTTGTTCTATACAATTTTATACAGTTTTCACAGCTGAACTGTACTGGATATAAGAGTTTGGAAAACTCTGGCTCACAATGCACTAACCTCATTTCCGTATTGAAAGACTGAAAAAAAGATGTAGTAAAAGAAACCACTGTAGTCAGATTCCTGATATCACATCACCACCCACTGACCCGGAGCAAGACCCAAAAATAGAGCATTCAGTTAACAACAAGTATTTGTGTTCTGTGGAAAATGAACTGTGTGTAAACTGGGGGTCTCTCCAAACAGCAAGCTCAACAAGCTGCCGGATTATATAATGACAGGCAACAACATAACAGTTATTAAGGGAGTATGAATTCACCAAAATGGTATTTAGTGCAGCAGGAACTGAAGCACACAGGAAACCGGGATTTTCTAGCCTGCATTTACTTTAGCACAGATTCGCAATGACAAGCCTTTCATTTGTTCATTTGGGTATGTGGCTTTAATACTAAACCCATAATGAGCGCCCCTTAGGCTATTGCAGAAAGTGATCTGCATGCATTGAGAAATCCCTGTTGCAAGTCAGTTTCAGTCACAATAAGAAAGACAGCTGATATGAAAGACATCTATAGGGGAAGTGTTTGATGGACTGCTGATGTTTTAAAAGGAACGGGGATGACTCTCTAATTTGATAACTTCATGGGCCATTCTGGAGAACAATTTAAAATACCTTGCAGAGACCAAAACCAAGCAACAATATTACCTTATTTCTACCAGACTGACACCATGCTCGTGGCCTGGCACTCACTCCACCATGCCAATATCAGATACCTGTACCAAAGCTGTCTGGCAATGCATGGTGCTGACATAGCACGGTGCAGCATGGAATAAAAACCAAAACTGTGGAAACAATGTGGCATGAAAGTGCCAGGCCTGCATTGTGTTGACTCTTGATTAAAGGGGCATGCTGGATCAATCAGTAATAAACCATAACAATAAGGATTAATAATATCTAAATTTAACAAAATGTATACACCAGTATTGTATATACAGTATACATATATTTTGTACAAAAAGACCAACAATGTAATATGTTTCCTCAAATTGCTGAAAGACACCATTGCTATATTCTATTGTACACAAAAAGGTAAAATAATAAACCAACCCTTAACCAGACATACAAAAGTCTTTAAAAAGCTCTTGCCTCACCTGCTACTGTTTCAGTATCAGTCTCTGAATAGGAGGTGGAACGCCCTCCGATTAGGATGCATGACCAAACATGTGCAACTGGCACTGGCAAATTATCACAAATTTAACTGATTTCAAAACTTAGAACAAAACAGAACCTAAATTTGAACTTGGGACTTAAATATTACACTTGAACCCATTTCTGATGATTGAGAATAAAAAACATGCTGTTCCATATTTTTTTTTTTTTTTTTTTTTTTTTTTAGTCATTTAAGACTGCAGAAAAGACTCTAAATCTAGTTTCAGTCCCACAAATGTCATCACTCATTCAATGCAAATGGAAGGTTACAGGGGCTACCACATCCTTTCAATGCTTTAATTATCTAACAAATTATATTAAAAAGCAATGACCGCAAAAGGTTTGGGTCAGACTGCTGTACACTGTAGCTTCTGAATATTAAGGGTATCCATAGCAACATGTTTCCATAGCAAGTGATTGTTTAGCTGACCGGCAGCTGAAACTTTCTAGAAAAGCTTGAGATTTTTTAGTTCTTTATTTAGTTTGCATTATAATGCTGACATAGGGAACCAAAAGGATTTTTTCATTGTTTACTGTGCAGGTTTTCAGTTCTCAAAAAAAAAAAAAACACCATTATGAACATGCTCCAGATACAAAAACACCCAGCAGATGACAAGCAGGCTTTGTTGCATTTTTGTAGATAAAGATAATACAACTTTTCTTTTTTAGAAAATAGTACACTCCATCCAATACTGTGCCTTACCATAGGCATTACGTTTCTAATTTCATTCTAATAAAAATGTCTTATTTAATTTGACACGGCAGTAGTTTCCATACACTTTAAAAAGGACATGTCAAATTAAGAAAAAAATTAAAACATCTCTGGTCTAATACCCGTGGCCCCTTCTTGTGTGTCATTCCTCTGCATCTCACAAAGAGGAAACAGGCATGAATACATTCTGTACTGTTTCAAGTAAAACGTATACATAAAACAAGCAATCAATCAGACATGGCTCCCGACAATTAATACCACAAGAGATGTGTATATTAACCATGTGTTAAATCACACACCATATTGACACAGACGGTGGACAATAGGGTAGGTACTGTATGCAGGGTGGGTAATTGCATTAAAGGACTCTGGATTAGTAAAATTCCTGAATTACAGTAGGCATTGAAACAGGGCTGGCATCAGGGGGGGCTGCAAGAGGTGCAATTACACCCGGGCCCAGCCACTTTAATGACTAGACGTAAAAAATATAGAGGTGCCGTCTAATCTACTGCGATTATTATTATTATTATTTATTTATTTAGCAGACGCCTTTATCCAAGGCGACTTAGAGAGACTAGGGTGTGTGAACTATCAGCTGAAGAGTCACTTACAACAACATCTCACCCGAAAGACGGAGCACAAGGAGGTTAAGTGACTTGCTCAGGGTCATACAATGAGTCAGTGGCTGAGGTGGAATTTGAACCGGGGACCTCCTGGTTACAAGACCTTTTCCTTAACCACTGGACCACACAGCCTATGATTAGAAAAAGAAACCATGGTGAACTGTCAATAAAAAAATTTAATTCACAAATCACAGCTGACAGGTTATTTATCTGGAGGCGGGATGCAGATAAATGTTGTGGAACATGTTGTTCGGTCGAACAGCCCGGTCTGCACACGGTGAAGCCCCGCAGGTACAGCTATGGCCAAATGTTTTGCATCACCTACATTATCTTTTTGTTGGATTGAGACAATTAAAAAAAATAATAATAATAAAAAATATAAGACCATCATTTTGATGTTTTATTTAACATGTAAATCAAAGAAACTACAGAACGAGGTCACAAAAGTATACCGGAAGGCAGCATACAATAATAGTAATACAGTATTTCATGTTGAATTTCACATTTATTAATTGTTGACCGTTTTTTGTTAAGTATGGAAAACTACAAAGTGGTGTGATATGTTAACATAACATTATTCAGCAGGCTTCATTCGACTATATAAGCAACATTTTTTAATTATATAGGGAGAATCAAAACTTTTTGCAATAGCTATACTGCTGATTCACTGGATTCTATAGGTAAATTACACAACTGTACATGCAATACTAGCAAAATACAATAAGGCTACGTAGCCTCAATACAATACGTAGCCTCAGTTTACAATGGTCTGTACTGTCTGTATAGCAAGATCTTTTTTATATATTTGACAATAATATTAATGTTCTAGTTTATTACATATGATATAACTACCGCTTGGAACTTTGTCTGGAAAAACCCATCACAATGCACAAACAGCATGCCCAAATTGCTGTCATCCAAGATGCTAGAACAGAAATGGAACTAAATGATTTAGCGAAAAGGCTAAAACCTGTTCCTGTTCCACATCGAACAAGCTGAACCTGTCTGAGTGTGTCCGCCTCACGAAATTCCGCCTTAACTAATGGATGGTAAAAATGAAGTTTGCTTTTGGTATATCCATTTGTTAAGTGTGTTCACAGAATTATGTTTTCGCTTATGAGTTGTAACAAATGCATTTGTAGCGTGGGCTAAGTTTTGAGATGCAGACGTGTGTTTTTTTATAGAAACGTTTTCATACGAACTTTTATTTTGTATTTGATAACATTAACTTAAAAATCCAATTGATGCATATGATTAATGCGTTTTGTGACTAATTTTAAGCTATTAATATGTTTCTATATTTTAACTAAATTGAGTAATTAATCAAATTGATTAATCTTGTTATATGATTTATTAATGTTTGGAAACACTGTTACTTGATTGATTACTGTCTTGTTCAGTCATCTTAAAATAATGTTTGAATATGTTTTGTTGGGAAATAAAAAAATAATACGTTTTTAACAGATTCAGATTTTGCTGCTGATGTATTTATTTTCAAAAGCTGCAGGTTTTTTTTTTATTTATTTTTTTGTATTTGTTTGTTTGTGTTTATTTATATTTATTTTTTTCTTGGGGGGGGGGGGGGGATCCACTTCAGTCTTGCACCAGGGCCCAGTAAATCCTAGCGCCGGCACTTTGAAATGATGCTTCATATGCAGATCTCTGAACATCCTATATTTGGAGCTGCGAATTTCAGCCCATCACTACCTTATGAATACTAGATTCAGCAGATACATTGAAGAATTACTTGTAAACCAACACATCTTTCAGCACTGACTACAGCAAAGTACATACATACACATACATACATACATACATACAGAAAGAAAGAAAAAAAGAAAGAACTTAAACTTCAGTAAACCAGATCTACAAGTATCACATTCTATTCTAAAAACTAATGATAGTCAATATCCTAATGGTGTTCTCTAGAATTCCTGAATTTCATAGCAAAAAAGTAGGCTCTACTGTATATGCCATTCAACCCCTCAATTCCAGAACTGCATGACAATCAACCACATTTTTGTAAACATATAATTTACATATTCACTCACATTTAAAAAAAAAAAAAAAAAGCGCTAAAATCACACTCCAGCAAGGCGGGTACTAAGATTAGAGATTAAACAATATACAAAACAGTAAGAACAGACATTGGCCGCAGAGTAGTTACTACAGTATGTGTTGAACAGGTCTTTATTGAACATGGTTTCCAGTCTGTGGAGGTACTATATGGGCACAGACATAGTCTATTGAAATCCCACATCCGCAGCTTCATGTGGGTAAGACCAGAGATAAGGTGCTTTTAACAAACCGACAGAGTACAATGGTCTTGACCGCATGAAAAGACTGAGTAAAGCAACTTAGATTCATTATTTTACAACTTTGATTTAAAATTTGAGGAGTACAAACCCAAAGCATAATAAAAAAAAAAAGGCATTTACCCTAAAAGACAGTCTGCAATATTTGGGGTAAACTCATTATTATTATTATTATTATTATTATTATTATTATTATTATTATTATTATTATTATTATTAATAATAATTTTTTTTTTTTATATAGCGCCTTTCATAGTGGACAGCTATCACAAAGTGCTTTACAGAGGTAGGCTGTGAAATGTGCATCATATGCAGTCATTTACAATAGGAGGAGATTAAATCAAACAGGCTCTGCATAAGGGTCTGGTGCTCTTGTGATTTTGGGCAGGGTTGTAAACTTATAAATTACTTTATGACTCAAACTATAGTTTAACAAAAAGTTAAGCAACACTAGGGTGTGATGTGAACGGCACAATACCTTGTTATTTCAAATGCAGAACTGCAGTACAGCACTGTGGCATTCAAGCCTCTTCATGTCCTCTCACCAGATCTTAACAGCAATTTGTGCAATATTTTTAATGGCACACTTGTGGAAGCTGTACTCAAGTGCCAGAGCCACTAACCGAAAAACAAAATTATACCCCGACCTTACCCACAGGGTCAAACGTTAAACAGGTCAAGAGTTGACATTCATGGGGTTTCCATGCGGGTCAACATACACGTGAAATGGCGATGCGCGTGCACATTTGGGAGAATTACTCGGGTAAATCAGGTTTGTGGCCAAAACAAAAAAACGGCCAAAGAGAGTGATAGGATAAATCTCATTTACTTGAAACACACTGGAAAACCACACCCAGTTTCACATGGGAACCCGCATCTCACGTGTAAATGTTAATGAAAGTGTTTATCCTTAACTATAAATATTGCAAGGGATCAGGTCAGTTGTTACTGTGGATTCCAAAACGGCAGAAAGTATGTTGTATATATCTTCTGGGTTTACAGTTCTGTATAAAAGCACTTACCAGGAACTGCGTTATGCATTTGTTATAGTATTAAAGCAGCAGTTTGAGAATACCCTTGCTGTAAAAACTATGCTAAAGTTAAACACTAAGAGCAAGTGAGCTGCTTAACTGAATTAATTCCCATCCTTTTTTTGATCCCAGCTATGTCCAAAGACAACTTCAAAAACAGCAT
The DNA here is from genome assembly GCF_902713425.1 of Acipenser ruthenus. Taxonomy (NCBI): domain Eukaryota; kingdom Metazoa; phylum Chordata; class Actinopteri; order Acipenseriformes; family Acipenseridae; genus Acipenser; species Acipenser ruthenus. The sequence continues at coordinate 82,715,033 of NC_081191.1, read as the reverse complement.
GAGTACTTTACGCATAGCTAATTTACATATCAACCCCCACCTTTCCCATTCATTTGCATGACGTCTGGTGAAAAGCCCGGTTTATTCGAGTAAAATAAACATTTCTCGTGTAAATGTCTCGAGTTAAAAAAAAAAAAAAAAAAAAACAACAAACACTCTCATGGAAACCCCATTGTCTTCTCAATGGACACAAAGTAAAGATGGCCCAAAGCTTGGGATAAAATTCAATATTTTTGTATTTGCAATTGGCTAAATACCAAACTATCATAAATTAAAGACAAAAATATCATGTTTGGAAATATATATTTTAAAAGATCTAAACCATGACAGATATTACTGCATTATTGTACTTAATTTACAGACAGAATTAATACAGTGCGAAATAATGAAATGAGGATCTGATTCTGCTATGGTGATGAAAAAAAAACATTAAACAAACTTAAATGTTCCTGTCGAAGTAGAAAAAAAAAAGTTGTCAAAGTGTACAGGACAAATAGCCCTTTTAGAAATCCTGTATCAACTTGCACAGTGTTATGATACGCTATGCAAACCTACAGTATATAACCAATATATGGCAACTATAAATAAAACCACACCTTCCGTGTATTCATCCAGCAAATACAACTAACATTTATCAAGCCTAGCATTTACCAAGTTCAGCTCTCACACTTTACCACTGCACTATACCTCCCAGTGCATTGCAATAAATGCACTAAAATTATTACAACCACAACATAACTGCTAGCTTTTCCACTTTTAGCACATTTACATGTTTTACTGGTATTTAGTGCTCCATCATTTTTCATTTTTTCAGAATTCACTTGTATACTACTGTTGGTAGGTCAATAAAAGTATCTGTGTAGTTTTAATGTGGTTTTAACTAAATGTATAAAAAACAACTCTGAAGTTGACACCTCTATGAAAAGTCCAGCTCACTCGAAGCTGCGGCTAATGTAAGCGTGACGTCACACCAGGACAAGCTCGCCATCACGCCCGCTGCTTTCCTGCATTACCGCTCACCAAAACACAGCGCACCCAGGGGAGAGATACCATGGTAAATAGGTGTGTAATATATGGTTGCTCCAACACAGCAGGGCCATTGGTATCTCTCCACGAGTTTCCTAAAGAGCCGGTATGATGCCGGCAATGTGTGAAGTTCGTGAGGAGGACCAGGGATTGGGATGCTAAGCCCATCAGCAGCTGCATCTGCAACACCCACTTTACCGAAGACAGCTTTATAAATTTAATGATGTTCAAGATGGGTGCTGTTAAAAAAGTTAAATTAAATAAGGATGCAGTACCATCCATTTATCCGGATGGTACCTGCAGGACAGCAGCATCTTCTAGTAAAAAAAGTAAACTCACCGGGACTCGAGCAGCTGACCCTATCATTTCATTTTAATCATCTCTTACTGTTTAATGAAAATATGTATAAAGTGACGTGATTATATAGCCAACAACTTCCTATGTACATTAATAAATAATGTGATAAAATGATCACATTATGTCACGTTCTCGTATGCATTCCTGTGAAGTCTTTCGATTTCGTCGGGACACTTCCGCGTAAGATCTTCTGCCTCCGGATTATTTAGATCGCCAATCTTAACATAAACTTCAACTTTATTTATTTATTATTATTATTTTCCCCATCCGGCCTGCAAAAATGTCTTCGGCTTCTTTATGATGTTGATGTAGGCTATATCAGATTCTAATAGGATACTAAAGTATTATTTACTGTATATGCAAGAATTATTAAATTGATTTGTTCAGAGAAATTTGTGCAGTAAGTCTGCAAAAGGAGCTCGTTTTGTTACCAGCTGCCTGCTTGAATTTTTCATTCAAGTTGTCATCTCTGTTCTAACCTCAGCTGAGTGCCACAGTGAATACAAATCAGCAACTACGAAAAACACAGAAAGCTGAATACAAGATCTGGCACCAAGAATCAGTCTCAAAAGGCAACTATTGAACACTTTGATTAAAGGAGCTTCTATATATTTAAGCGGATTTAAAAAAAGGAATAATAATAATAATAATAATAATAATAATAATAATAATAATGCTACTGGATTACTATTACATCTTCTATCTGAAGATGCTGAAGTACACACATCACAATTGCATCACTCTATTAGCTTCAGTTTAGAGGCACGCAATTTGCAGGTTGTCACTAGCTCTCTCTCATCAAAATATATACACAATATACTGCAGTATGGCGACTATGGAAAACAAGATTTAAATGTTTTATAGGCATTTTGGGAGACATCAATTCCAACAGCCATATTCTGTTTAGATGCAATATCTATCAGATTCTCAAGAAGCTTATCTTATCATGTGACGTCGCCATGTCAATATATTATTCTCTGAATAAGACGTGATATTACTGTAGTATTTCAAATGATTTCATCTTTGTATCATAAAATACCAAATCAATCAAATTTATTTTGTATAGTGCCTTTCATGCCAAGGCATCCCAAAGTGCTTGATGCAGATTGATGCAGCTCCTTATTATTAAACAAAGTTGTCAACCTGTAGTCCCTGAAATATCCCAAAGTAATTCAACTACCAACACTCCAAAACCAATAAATCTACAGCTCAACAAACATGTAGTATGCTCCTCATAATAGCATTCTATTAATCCACCAATTCTGAAGATAATGATACTGCTAATATGCAAACCGCACTCTGCCATTTGCAAAAAAGCTGACACCCAGTAAGCAAGTAATAAACCTAGAAAAGAAAACACAAGGAGAACTTGTGTTTTAAAACAGTCAAAACACGCTTAATATTACTTCAAGGACTGTGCACAAATTGTGACAATAGAAGTTGCATTATCAGGCGTTCAATAATTTAACAAACCAAAATGACCACGTACAAATTTAAACCAATTTAAGGTCTCTTCTGTGTATATACTTTTACTGTTTGCATTCTTTTAGTAGTTGCGCCAGGCACTCAAAATCGCATTTGTGTTTAAGACTTTGAGGTTGATGGGACTTGGAGACTTTTTCATTTTAATATGCAAAGGTCAAAAAAACACTGGACACAGACTTCTGATCTCCACAAGCCAAGTGGGTGATCATGTGACCACAAAGCTGTTGAGTACAGTGTACACTGAAAGTGTCAAAATACCAGAAAAATCTACTTGTCCTTCTTAAAAATACTTGCCCCTTCCCTGTCGCACAAAACACACACAAAAAAGGTAGAATATAACTTGCAGGATTTTGGTTTTATTTAACAGTGAATCAATTCGTGAATAACAGGGGCGGGTCTAGCCTTGTAGCTTGACTGGGTCACTAAATTCACAAAAGGTTCCCTCAACACATTTATAACGTACTTTAAGAAACGTTCCTTTCAGTGCAGTTTGGAACACATTTCCTAGTACATTTAAGTAACATACTAAGAGTACAACTATAATAAGCAATACCTGGGAGTTATTCAAATATTACTGCTGCTTTGTGGAATTCTTATTTATAAAGAACGTGTGTTTTTCTACCAAAATGCACACAATAAGGAGGCGGTGTGGTCCAGTGGTTAAAGAAAAGGGCTTGTAACCCGGAGGTCCCTGGTTCAAATCCCACCGCAGCCACTGACTCATTGTATGACCCTGAGCAAGTCACTTAACCTCCTTGTGCTCCGTCTTTCGGGAGAAACGTAGTTGTAAGTGATTCTGCAGATGATGCATAGTTCACACACCCTAGTCTCTAAGTCGCCTTGGATAAATGCGTCTGCTAAATAAACAAATAATAATAAAATAATATTTACAGTAGGCATCAAATACTGCAGACATAAAATGTTTTGTTTTTTTCTTTAGTTTATTTCTATGATATATTTATTTAACTTAATAGTACTATACTCAATTATAAAACGGATTGTTAGAATGCTGCATGCTGATTGATCCATCAGTGTTCCAAGCTGTTACAATATCCAGCACAATTCCACGATTAGGAACTACTTAGGAACAAAGGCAAATCACTGCACCTGTGCTAACCACGTATCACTGCGCCACCAAAATCAAAGGAACTCCTGTCAAAATATCTGCTGTCATGGAAGATAGTGAATACATCAAGGTGTCTTGTCATCTCTTCCAGTTTATATTAACTTGCACTACGAACCAGTTTGCGATTTTAAAACAAGATGCTGTTTTGGTATTTTATTTGTAGTACATACCAGTCATTTTCTGTAACTTCGGTCGGATCCAGTTGTCAGATACTTTAATCCTTTTAGTTGATATCAGCCGTCGTTTTGTGAAACTTACTTGATTAATTTTTAACTGTGGATATTTTAATATTTTTCGACAGTATTACTACACGCGATGTCTTAACCACCCGACTCTCGCCTTTCTTCACTCTCTCTTACTTACTACCGCGCACCTATTCTGTACAGTTACCAAAAAAAAAAAAAACTCTAAATAAAATTAATAGACACACATTGGGCTGTTAAATGCTTAAATTACTGGCTTTTTGAAAAAAAAAATTGACTAAATTAATTAGTTCATAATTAATAATCTTCATCCCAACAAAGCATCTTAAACTCTTGCGCTGTTTTGAGCCAATGGGAGTGAATTACCTAGCAACAGTGTTACGTAGAATATGCAGAAAGGTAGCACCTCACACAAATACACAAATAAGCAAGGTTTTTTTGATAGTTAAAGTCAGAAAAATGAACTGAAACACATAGCAATATTTTTAGTTATTTACGTCTTTATTTAAAAAAAAAAGTGGTTTACTTGACAACAACGCACCAAGAAGTGACAATATCCAGCACAACCCCTGCATGCCCTCTCGTGCCTTAATGCTTAAGCATTTAATTTCTGTTACTATAATCATATTTATCAATCTTAATGTTTTAATAGTTTCACAAATCGATGGATTGTGCATGTCCAATAAATAACTAATATAGTAATATTTGTATTTAATATAGCGTTTAAATATATAAACAAAAATGTAAATATGGTAAATATCAAACTAGGTTATCAACACTAAAATCGAAAAAAAAAAATCATTACATTTTTTTGTCAGGGAAAGTTCGTCTTGAAATGCTTCTAAACTGTAAACTTTACGTTTTTTAAACCTATTCCCAACAAGTACACGCTTGACCACGAAGTGTTATAAATTACACAACCCCAATATTTTCAAATCCGCTAACACTTTAACGACTATGGTGTATTAATTTTTTTTTTTATTTTTTTTTTGTAACTTTACTAGATTGCTGCATTTATATGTCAGGTTCATGTATTAAGAAAGCAGTATCACTTAGCTCATTTACAGAGGCTCTCACTCTCAAGCAGCCATTTCTGGGTTTCTTTGTAACCAACAGAAGATCAGCTTCTTCCACAGCTAGCCAATCAGAAGTAATAGGGGTGGGACGTAAACACTTTTTAAAATGTTTGTGTATGTGCTAGACTTCTGCAAGTCAGTTTTCAGAAATTTGCGTGGCTCTCTACAAGTATACCCGGAGCGCCTTTCTAGCAACAGCGCGAACATCAGGAAAATATACAAATAAAAACTACTTGTCCAACGGGCAAAGTATAACTGCAAAACTTCTTGTCCGTCCTACAAATCTTGTTGTCCAGGGCGTCGGGCGATACGAATTGGCCACCCCTAAGTGATATTAATTGACTTTTACTTTTCCTTGATATTAAGCGGAGTGTGACATTAACCAAAGTGATATTATCCAGAGCTTATTTCCATTGACCCATTATATTTTGGTCGGGACATTTCAATTTGATGATAATAAGTGGAGTGGGATATTAACCAGAGTGATATTAAGCAGGTTTTACTGTATATTTAATCTCAACAAATAGCCTAAGCAATTAAATAGTGTACAATTTGCTCAAATTAATGGCAAGAGAATAAAAGGCCAATTTGAAGCACTTACATTTTGGGTTTTGTACCATCGTATCCGTGTACCATTAAAATATAAATGATCATCAATAGTCAAATATAAATCACATTAATAAAAAACAAGTATTTGTCTGGGCTAGAAAGAAGGCTAACTTTAAAATCTAAAACTATGCCTTACATCATCAAAAAAACGACAATGCGGTTACAGTATTGAAACTATACAAAAACAACCCAATAAACCTGCAGTTCAACCAACCTGTCAAAGACAAGTAACAACAGGTGTCTCTGTATGATTCAGTACAGAACACCAACTGTATATCTAACTCCCAACAACTGGAACACGCCTGCATTCCTGAAACATGAAAGGCCAGCAGTCATACAATAAAGCGACACTCTGCAATGAAATTACAACTGAAGTGATTGGAGAGATTCAGACCTATATTATAGCAACTTCTTCCTAAAATGTTTAAAAGAAGTTGCCTGATACCTGGAAGGTTTTGAAGTTGTTATATCAGGCTAATTGGCTACCACGTCAAAATGAATTTACCCTCAGTGTCACATTTCTTTGAGAATTTGCTTTTTTTGGATGAATGTCCATATGCCAAAGTAAACCAAGCAAAATAGGAAAAACTTTTAGGATAAATAAAACACCTCTAATTTTAATAATATTCACTAATAACACTGTGGTGGAAACATCAAGGTGTCAGTACTTGCATTGTTTTATTATAAGTGTAAAACATCGTCAAGTACGATTACATGGTTTTATCAATGTTATAATAACCAAATAACTATATTCCTTTAATCTACTGCACAGTATTGACAGCCTGATAAACTCAATTTCCCCTACAAAAACACCTTACACTGCTCCATTGTGAAGTTTAATAAGGGCCCCCAATTACAAGTCCAACTGTAATGCAGTGAGCAAACACTTCAACAGTTTTAAAACAAAATCACATTCTTGCAGGCCATTACATACAACTGCATTGATTTAAGGGCCACAGTCTTCCAACAACAGTTACGTAATGATTATAATAAATTAAATCTGCTTAATTGGTGAATTTGCAGTAAGCTTCTGGATTAAGTGAACTGTTTGTTTGTGTTTTGTAGGGGGGGGGGGTTCTGGCTCACTGTCACAAGCTGCGATGTGGACTGGAAATGCAAATCACTGATATAGTTACAGCACCAACTTCAAAACAAAAAAAAATAAGAAATCATGCAACTGATTTCTTATTTTGGGAGATCGAGATGTCCCTCCACCAACAAGTTTCAGAAAATCTTCAGACAGTAAAATGTCTGAAGCTTTGCTTCTCTGTGCTTATTTTACAATTACCCTTTGGGTACATTTAGACTGGAGAACCTACAAAAAATGCAACAGGTTTTGTCCTCTGAAGATCTCACAGGGTTTTGTTTGAGTTCACTGAGCAGCAACGATTAAAATCTCAAAACAACAAACACTACAAGAGTTGGCACATCAGCCGACGCTAAAAAGTTGAAGGTTAGACAGAAAAAACAATGATAGTATTTACTTGGATCAAGGAAAAAAATGCTACTATAGGTGGTCAGTGCCATTATTAAAAAAAAAATAAAATAAAAAAAATAAAAAATAATAATAATAATAATAATAATAATAATAATAATAATAATAATAATAATAATAATAAACATATGGAAAGCATTAGCAGAGCCTGTAAATACATACAACTTTGTTCTAAAACTAGACTATTTCATAAATAGATTGCTATATAATATTTCTTATAGAAAATAAATAAAGAAAAAAAGTTGTGTAAACCTTCCACTAATAAGGAGGAGTGGGCTATTATACCACTGATTAATTAAAGTTAGTCCCAGCTTCATCTAAATTGCTACAGTATCCTGTCTTGTGCTGGGGGTTGTGTTCATTTCACCAGGTAAGGAAGGCAATTGGAAGCAGACTGCAGCCACAGGCACAAATAATCTAGAATGGCCCCCTCCCCCAGCTATGAGGGCAATAGTTAGCTTTTTTGTTTCTTAGTACAGCAGAGAGCCTCTATAATGTTACGGATGATGATAGAACTTCCACCAGCTCTAGCCATAACTTTAAAAACACTCGAATATACTTTAAGCTCTTCAATAATGAAGTGTTAAACAAAACACAAAATGGTAAACCATGTAACTTGATTTCTTTTATAATTGCTGACTCTGACAGAAGACGTGCATATTTTTGTATTTATTATTGTTATTTTTTTTAAAAGGAACACAAAAAACTTATATTGTTGCAAGTATACTGTGAAAATACTTTAGTCTGTTAATCCAAAATTATCTTACCTTGAGTTTCACTGTGTTGTGTGCCAGTAACAGTCTCTATGGCAACAAGTTCTGGTCTCTTTTTCCAGTCCAGGGGGATTTTTACAGGCTCTGTGTTATGGAAGTTTATTTCAGATTTGTCAGGGGGAGATTGTTCCTTTTTCCTAAAACGCTCAGTCAGCAACCTCCACACGCTAGGCTCGCTTGTGCTGGGTTTGGAGAGCTTGGGGTTAACAGGGATCTCCCGGACTTTTAGCTTCCCTTTGCTCTGGTACCTCATGTAGTGAAACACACTATCCTCTGTGGGGGACCCTGTCTTGCCAGGAAGAGGTGGCAGGAGTCCTCCATTCAAATAAGAGAAGGGGCGCTGGGGATAGAGATTGGCATCTCCATCGCTTTTCGCACGGATGCGGCCATCCGTCTCCTTGCTTCCACCTTTATTAAGCCCTCTCCTTATTCTGAAGCTCAGACTTCTCCTGAAAGATGCCAGGGTCATTTTTGGGCTTTCCTCTTTTGTGCCCTGCTGGGGTGACTTCCCATCTTCCCCGGCTGCTTTCCCAAACATCTTCCAGCGGAATCCAGACCTCAGGAAGCTGGAGCTGCTGCTGGTCCGGCTGAAGCCAGAGGAGCTTTCCGACTCAAGATCGTCCTCAGAGCCCAGCTGCTCTACCCGCGGGACCAGCTTGTTGATCTCCAAGAAGGTCATGCTGACCGATCTGTGCTTCTCCTTTGGTCTCTGCCTCAAGGAGACCTGGGGGATGACCAAAACCTTAGTGGCCTCTTCTGGGTTCTTGTTGGCGTTACCAGTGGTCCCAGCATGAAGATCCACTTCCTTTACTTTTTGCTGCCTAAGAAGCTCAATCAGGCTGCTCACTGTGCTGTGTGGCTGGGGGAGTGGGGAGGTCGGTTCAGAGTTGAATCCAGCCACTGTCCTGCCACCCGCCACCACACAGATACTCTTGGGTCTCCCCTGCCTCGTCTGGGTGGCTCGCAATTCAAATTCCACTTTGCTGGGGGAACTGCACATGCTCACAGCCCTGTCGTGAGGAAGCTGGCTCTGAAGCGCTCTTCTGACCTTAACTTGCCCAGGGCTTAAGGGGAATGCAGAATCCTGCTGCTGCTGCTCGGGCAGTGGGGGAGAGTCCAAAAGGGAAAGATCTCCTGGATCATCCCGACTGACTGAACGGCAGTCGTTCCAGTGCCGCCCCTGCAGTGGAGGAGACCAAGGGATTCCTTCCTGGGTTGCCTCTGCTAAGTTTTTCAAAGAGTTACTCTGTTCAATAAACCTGTCCTCCTTCATTTTTTCCTCACCAGCATTGACACAGTCACACCTCGCTCCGCCTCTAAAGTCAGTGTTTAGACAGAGCTTGCATGGGGCTCCTGAAGGACTTCTATGCCCCGAGCTACCTCCAGAAACTAAGCGCACTCCCTGCTGCTCCCAGGAGGCGCTCCTATCTGCTGCCGAGGCAGGCTGAGCATCGTCTTTCCCCGCCTCCCCCAGCTGGGCCTGCTCACTCCTAATCAGAGTGACAGAGATACAGTAAACAGTCCTATTGCGCTGCAGTGAACCTGCCTTCATAGGTGGCACTCCTGAAGGTCCTCCATTCAAAACCAGCATGCTGTGGATTTGCACATGTTTTTTTTGTTTTGTTTTTATTTATTTTTTTAAACTTTACTTCTGGCTGTAGGCAAACAAAAACGTGTTCACCTTTCAGCTCTATCAGATCAAAAGCTCCCAATCCAGACACCACATACCACCTACCCTTTTTGAAAAGATGTTTTATGTTTACACAGGCACCTCTGATGTTTAGATAATGCAAGCTAGGTTAAATCCTACACATTTTTTTTTCTTTGTTTAATTCCAAAAAAGTACTGTTTGATCTGTTACAATTAAAAAAAAGGTGATGTCAGCAGAAAAGTCTTCTTTTTTTATTAAACAAATGACTAAAAGAAATATTCAAGCATCAGTGGTGCTGATAGCTATACAGAGTAACAAGACACACAGTTCTTTTTGTTTTTAAAAAGTTTTTTTTTTCCTTTGTTCTGGCTTGCAGAGTTGGTCACATACACAGCAATGACTGCCAACAGCAAATTTAGTGGTTTACTCCATTAGCCCTTTGACGTTGGTATTGGATGAGCAGAGCAAAACAAAAAATTGAGCATGCATGCCTTTACCTTGAGCGGCTTCTGTTCCTCTAAAGGACAGAGAGAAAACCTGGCCTGGATCTCCTCCGACACCCAAATCTCAGAATACTTCAGCAAGCCAGCACAGCAACCCGGAGATGTTGTGAGCCAAAGACCACTGACACTAATGGCATATGAAGAGGATAGAAACTAAATCTCTACTGAAAAACAAGACTGGCTTCTCGTTATGCCACATGCAACAGTAGCAGCAGCAGCAGCAGGAGGAACAGTGTCCCCCACTGTGAAAGATTCCATTGTGCCCTGCCAAGAGAAGCCCTCCCCTATCCTGCCTGTGCACAAGACATCTCAAGTACTCTTCTTACCACCTCCCATTTTAAACACTTGCAGTCTAAGACAGAGAGTGACAGAGGAATGTTGTTCTCTATTCTTTGCCCCACAAACACCAAATACACATTGGAAGAATGCATTTTTTCTGAATCCAGGTGCTGTCAAACAAATACATTTTACCTTCCCAACACTGATCACATCTCTCAGATACCACAAATCCTGAAAAAATGGTGGATGGTACTTACTGGAAGGAATACCCAATCTCAGAATGAAGAAAAACAGACTGCAACTTACAATATTTGCACCTCGGTGCTTTCCTTTCACGGCAGTAACAAGTTTATCTTATCTTACTCAGTCAAAAAATGCAATACATCAATTGTTAAAAACCTGCAAACAAGAGTGAATCAAATAAACTACATCTTGACATTCCAAACAATCAGACACATATCTACCACCCCCATATATTGCTTATAAAAGCACAATTTAACCTGTTCTAAGCACCACTGATTAAAAAGAAAATGAACACACTTCATTTTTAGTTCTCTCCCTCCCCTTCTAATGAAAAGTTTAAATTAAAGATCCAGGTGTGAGCCCTCCCAACCCATAAAACATCACAAACAGCAGTCAATAGTTTAAATCACTTACTTTGTATGCAGATATTTTCAAACTGTCAAATTATATGCAAGTAAATAGTTATATGTATATTAAAACATTAGCTGGCATTATGAACCATTTGCAGCAAATAGTATAAATTACTTATCTAAAAACTAGATTTAAAATGTAATCATTATAGTTGTATTAATGATTTATAATTGAACAGAGATGTTATGTGCTGCAGGGACAGTGGAGGAGTTATGGGGAAGTACACCTTTTAATACAACTTAATATCACTAGCAAACAGGTGTGATTAATCAATTAATCGATTAGATGATTAAATCGATCAATTGAAAATGTCAGGATTAACCCTCTAAAATGTATTTATTTCATATATGTAATACAATACTTATTTTGAAAAATATAGGGTAAATATTGTCAGTTTGGCAGGTTATAAAAAGACAGAATATCTTCAAGCCAAAACCCTTGAAATTGATCCAAGGAATGTCCATGCACAAAAAAATGTAAAAATGGGCATAATATGCATCCCACACATGTGATAACACTTAATCTGTATTTGAAGACAGCATTTCACAATAACCTGTATTTCACTTTTAAAACAGGGATTAACAATGCATGGGTTCCAATTATGAAAGGCAGCTCCAACTTTATACCACCGCACTGCAGCAAAACGGCACATCAGCGTCCATTTTTTAAATCGCTTTTAATATCAGTAAAACAGGGAAGAGGTGAATGAAAGCTTGTTACACCCAGGACAAATTAATAGAAAAGTGGACTTCATTATTCAGGGTAATTTAACATCAAGCTTTGAAAATACAAGAATAATTTGAGTTGTGCAGGAGGGGGGTTGCAGATTATGTCTTGAACATAATGCTACAGTAACTGCCTCACTGATCAATATACAGCTATGGCAAAACGTTTTGCAGTCACCTAGAATTTTAGGATAGAGACAAAAAAAAAAAAATAATTGAAGACTCCGCTTGTGAGACTTAAAACGAGATTACAATTAGGAATGGAGGGTTGTTAGCAGGATTTAAAGCTGTATTACAGTTAAGATTATGGAGCATTTAAAACAGAATTGCAAATTGTGGCGAAATGTAAAAAAATGCCTACACACAAAAACCCCAGAAGAATGTGCTCATGACCATAAGGATTTTGTTGTGGAACACAGCAAAGGAAAGAAGGTACACAACTTAAGTGTACAAGTAGTGTTGAGTTACTACTATACATATTTTGGCAGAAGAAAACGCGCCAGCATTTTGGAAAGTAACCGAAAACACTAATTTCATACAGTATATCAAAAACGAAAGCCCCGAAAAAAAAGAGATTTACATAAAACTCGAAAAATAGCTAAAAAATAAGCACCGAAAAATAAAATGAATAAACACCGAAAAACAGAAGCCGTAAACATATTTTCGATATTGTACATAACCTCAAATCAAAGAAAATGATATCGCAAAAATTTGTTAGAAATGTCACATTTTTCGTTAAGTTATAGAAAACTACGAAGTGGTATGTAATTCAATGTTAACGTAACATTATTCCACTCATACCACTCAATGAAGCAAAATTAGTTCATTCTATAGGGTGATGCAAAACTTTTGGCCATAGTTGTACATTATCCGATATGCTACAATCCTACAGAGCCACTTTTAAAAAGAGAGTGAGAACTTTACTGAAAGCTATAGTAACAGCATATTGGTGCTCAAAACTGATATATATCAATATCTACGGTTTTCTGATTGAAAGAACTTTGGCCCTGATAAGACATAAGCTTTGAAATAATTCAACTGCAGCAGAAACTGTGACATCTCTAGCTTTCCAACTACTGCTTTGATTTAAGATTAAAAACAGATTAAGTATATAAAAATAGTATCTTATAAATTGAAAATTGTGGCCCATTCACATTTGGTTAATTTGGGCAGATTATGTGAGGTTTGGTTTGTTTGAAAATATACAGTATGAATGCTTCAAGGAACTGTGTCCCCTTCAGAGTTTTAAATTTCCTCAGGAGGTGATCTCAGTGCCTTTAGGCATACAAACCAAGTCTGGCCCGATTGATTCAGTGTAATGTAAAAGCAAAGATGGGGAAGCAAACCAGAAAAACGAACTTCCAAGTTCCAATTATGTACCCTACTTAGCTCAATCCAGACTGTTGTCATGCTGATGGGCTGGGGAGACCGCACTGTGGTTGATCCCCGGAGCCAGCATAGCAGCCGTTGTGTGTGCTGATGTGCTAGGGAGGCAAATAAGCTGATCCCTGGAGCCAGCATTACACTTCAGCCATTAACACCAGACAGAAGGATATCTACATCATCAGATGGAAAGAAACGCAAATGGATGGACATGCAGATGGATCACATTAGTTTACTGTAAAGCTACGTCTTAGTTGGTGCTTATCTTGGCGAGAGCCGAGTAAGTTTTAACATCTACTCTCATGTAATGGAAATCATGTTATGAATTCAAAAGGAACAAAACTGTATGTGTTAACTCTAGGGTTCAGTATGGACAAAGTTTCATACAGAACTTAAAGTTAAAGTTAGGGCTCCAGGACCCAAGCATAAAGATCTGCTATATTTTAAATCTGTTTGTTAAATCTTGCTTGTAAATCTTTGTTTACAAGCAAACTGAACTGGTTTCATTTAAACAACGATATACAGTATATTAGTATTTGTTTATTTAGCAGACGCCTTTATCCAAGACGACTTACAGGCATTAGGGTGTGTGAACTATGCATCAGCTGCAGAGTCACTTACAATTACATCTCACCCGAAAGACGGAGCACAAGGAGGTTAAGTGACTTGCTCAGGGTCACACAGTGAGTCAGTGGCTGAGGTGGGATTTGAACCGGGGACCTCCTGGTTACAAGCCTCTTTTCTTTAACCACTGGACCACACAGCCTCCTTGGAGACGAGCAAAACACCTGGGTTTAAATCCCATATTAGCCAGACTCCTACAGTATGCGACTCAGGTGGGACAAGTCACCTCACTCCCTTCTGCTAAACCACTTGCAACACTACTGGGCAGGATGCTGGACCTCTATCTGTGCTAGATCTTCCAGGGTAAATCATTCAATTGATCAATACAACAGAAACCCTGCTGGTTCACATTTTTCACCTGACCTGCGATGTGGATTAACTGGGTATCAGGAAACAAATACCATGAAGCGTCCACATTCCACCAGACCACACACCTGGGGAGACACTGTCAACACCACACTGACAAAATAAACCACGCGGAAACCCTTCTGAACCAAGCATTTCATCCCTAATAAAGGAAAGTCAAAAGCATGATTCTGTAAACAGTAAACCGTTTCAAACGCCATTCAGCCCAGTTTCTTTCTTTAAGCTACAGTCACAATCTGTACAGTTACATTACCAGCAGCCTTTCTCCTCAACTGGCACAAGCTCAATAGGGTCATTTTAAAAAATACAACCAACTTCAATGTTCTCTGTTAGGGTTAACACAAAAGGGATTTTGCATTGAGTTTAAGTACAACAGCGGAGCCTAGTTGTAGAGTTGAGGAATGTACACTAGTTTGATCGTACTGTACCTCCATGTGAAGTGCACTTTTTGGCTTTTTAAGAAAAACAGACATTTAAATACTCACAGGTCAGCTATTGACAATTCTTATGGTTTAAGCCAATCACAGACACTTTTTAGATTTAATGTAACCATTCCACAAATTTAAAAGACAAGCCAAATCCGCCACTTGAGTGAGGTTTAAAGAATGAAATCGAAACCTATTCAGCACTAAGTAACTTTAAAGAAGGACTACCCTTAGATTATTTATTAAATATATCTCATATTGAAAAATAATTAAAGTAGTCCTAGATTGACATATTAGTACATTAGATTAGCTGGAGTTAATATTGAAAGTCTGACTAAAAAAAAGTACAAACCGAACAGACTTAAGAAAGCTTGTACAGCACATCAGGGTTCAATACAACTGGACTGTTATATTACCAGGGGTACCAGGGTTGAAGACCACCAAATCACAATACTTTCAGCATACCATACCTACTATTTCTATGTGAATGCATTCCAGGCAGGGATTGAATGTGCAGAGTATGATAAAGTAAGACAAGCGTTCTTAATGGAGGGTAATATAGCATACGAGGAGTTTATGTTGACTCAGAAATGTCTTCATCTAGTCAATGTGGGGAAGCTATAAAAAAGGCCAACAAGATGCTCGGCTATATTGTGAGAAGTGTTGAATTTAAATCAAGGGAAGTAATGTTAAAACTTTACAATGCATTAGTAAGACCTCACCTAGAATATTGTGTTCAGTTCTGGTCACCTCATTACAAAAAGGATATTGCTGCTCTAGAAAGAGTGCAAAGAAGAGCAACCAGAATTATCCCGTGTTTAAAAGGCATGTCATATGCAGACAGGCTAAAAGAATTGAATCTTGAACAAAGAAGACTACGCGGCAATCTGATTCAAACATTCAAAATCCTAAAAGGTATAGACAATGTTGACCCAGGGGACTTTTTTGACCTGAAAAAAGAAACAAGGACCAGGGGTCACAAATGGAGATTAGATAAAGGGGCATTCAGAACAGAAAATAGGAGACACTTTTTTACACAGAGAATAGTGAGGGTCTGGAACCAACTCTCCAGTAATGTTGTTGAAGCTGCTTGAGATTCTGGGATCAATAAGCTACTAACAACCAAACGAGCAAGATGGGCTGAATGGCCTCCTCTCGTTTGTAAACTTTCTTATGTTCTTATGTACTAATAGAGTGATATTACAAGACATTATTTACAGCCCACGACATTCATCAAGTCAAACCAAACAGAAACAGCCATCCTATTTCAGTACCAGCAAAATTGTTTGCTCACTAAAGCAACCAGCTTTGCAACATCAGCAACTTCAGGAATCCACACTCTCTTGGCATTCCTGTAGATAGGGTTGGACTTGCAATGTGTATCATAGGTCTGGCCATATTTGTGTTCACACTTCATAACTACCATTAAGCTTGCAAACTAAACCCAGACATCATCCACTAAACATAATATGTATTAAGTATTTGTTTGGTTATAATAAAATATGATTATTTTTTTTACCAGTACTGTATGTACTGCTTACTAAACAGGTCACTGTAGTTTAATACAGCCTTGTGCTGCCTGGATTGTAAATATTGAAAACAGTAGAATGTGGTGGGCAGCAGGTGCATGTTTCAAATTACCCAGGTGTACACATCTTCCTAAAGTTCTGTATACAGCTACAATACTACAGAAAAAGGGTTCAACTTCCACTGGCAAATACAGATACACAACCACATGTTTAATAACTGAATGAGAAATGTATGTGGTATTGAGTGACAATTTCAGTATAATTGAAATAATCGAATCCAGTGCTCTCCACAGAAACCCAAACTCCATGGGTGTCAATGCTATTGTAGCTTAGCGATGAGTGGTATAGAAATATACTAGCTATTAAAAAAAAAAAGGCTACAGTAAATAGACTTTCCAATGCAGACGTTTCCTGCAGTGTTAAGTACAAGGTAGAGCCGGTATTATTGTCTTGGGTACAAAGTGTCACACAAAAGGACATTTAAAACCAGGGTCCCAGAAGAACATCTAAAAAGGACAGCTCTTGATTTAACGATGAAATATAAAATGTCAAGTATTAGAGTACTAACACACAATTTTGCTGTAAAGGAGTACTAAATATCTATGTAATTTGGCTGGCATTCCCTTCTAGACCAAGGTTTTGCTTATTGCCTTATTCAGCGTCTACTTGAATGCCATACAGTTTAAATAATATACATTAGCAAAAACTTAGCGGCAATGTGACAATGTTGCCTTAAATCATAAAAACCTACTGTTGCAATGGCAGTAAAATATTCACTTGCGGATAGCTGATGTTTTTTAAAATAATTCCTGTGTGTTGTGTGTGAAGAGCAAGAACTGAAGCTCCACATTTGGTGTCAAGTTATAGCCTAGTCTCTGGAAAATTGCACGAACACCACCTGTATTTGAGAGTTGGGTCTAATTACCCAACTGTTGTACTGTACATGTAAGTGCAGTTAGTAGAGTGTAGGCTACACTGTGGCAGATGCCCTCTTCCCCCAGAGTGGTGGTGGAATTCTGCATGAGATCCTGCTGATTAGATGGGCTCCAAAAGTACCGGTGGCCAGCAGTTATGTACCATCTGCCACAGGATGTGTAGCAGCTTGAACACGTTAGAGCAGGTACTGTACTGGAGCCCATCTCTGAACTGTTGGGCTGAGATTTGATGAAACCAGCAGAGAGCATTTCCAGTGGAAAAACAAATAAAACAGGCATTGTTCTAAATTGCCATTTGGATCTATTTAATTCCGTTCACCCACACAAACAAAAATGGTGCCCTCTGCTGGCCACAAGCAGAACTTGCCCACATCTACACATGAAACTCAGCATAAAAGGAAAACCACAAGTTGCCCCACATTGAACAAAGCTGTCAAAGCAATTCCCCAATAGAGCACATGTTAGTACTTCATGTAAAATACACATATTTAAGCCACTCAACATTACACTGGTGGTTAAAATAATATTATGCATGACCAAGTGGTTTTCAAGATCTGATTTACTATCGAAACCAAACAAATTCTGCCCTTTCTTTCATAGCGTGCAGATGTTAATGTAAAAGGGACAGCATTGTCATGTTGCACCAGCCGTTAAAAGGGACAGGGTTAAATCAGCTTTACAAATGAACATTAAAAAAGAGGACAAGCAAAGCCCAGTTACCTGATTCCAGGTAATACGGATTCCGTATGAAATGCAGGTCTTCAAGGAGCTCAGAGCCACTTGGCTGTTTCTGATGCTCTTGCTTCAGCTGTCGCTTCAAACCAAAACACAGCATGTTCCACCCAGCAACAGCTCACTAGCCATCAAAAGACATGGGCCTGCATCCTTCTGAAATCTAGGAACATTCCATACAATATCCAATATCCAGAACTGTCCAGAGACCTGTCGCACAACAAATAAGCAACAAACCTCTCTAAATATTCCAGTCTTCCTTGAGTCTGATATCAGTCTTTGTTGAAGGTTTTCTGAAGCCAGTCAACAGTGAATAAGACACCGTTCTCCTTGCACTTCAGGAATGAACACAAATCCTGCAAAGTACAGTAACTGCAGTATGTGGCTGAGATACTGTATTTATATTTCACAGTTCATCAACTGAAGCACAACTTGTCCACCGTACTATCTTTAAAAGAAGCAACAGGTGTTTGAGGCAAGCAAGCCATTTCCGTGTGGCTCAATCCATAGGTATTGTTGCCTCCACTTGGCAGAAAAAACAAGTGGCTCCACATACGTCTGAAAGCATCAACCAAATCAAAAACTTTACGCAGGCGATCTTTGAAGACAACTTTGAACACTGCCAGACCCACTTCAGCCATTCATTTTCTTGTGTCTCTTCAGCGAAGCACTGCAGTGTCATTCAGAGAAATATAAATCGCTGAGGCAGTTGAAAATTGACTAAAACTTTACTGTGTTGTTTTGGCTGTTTCAAGATTCAAATGTCCTGGAGAAGTTCTCAAATGTCCTGGAGCAGGCATGTGTCCCATGGTTATCGGTTCCCCTTTGTGGCTTGTAATTTGTTACGCACGCACAGGCACACCCAGGGCAGAACTACTGTAAACTGTATTGAATGCCACAGCAGACAAATAAGAACAAGTGAACTTTGCATGAATACAACCAAACAACTCTGCTGAGCCTATTTAAGCCCTACAGTATGTGGGATGCATACAATTTAAAGTCTAGGTAATGTTGAACTGGAATGGTAGGTCATTCTTCAAACGCAGACAGATAAAACCGTTGGTAGTTGTAAATAAACATTTATAATTTACCAAGTTTCAGCAAATTAATTTACCTATTGTAAATTTCTGATTGTGGCTAATTGAGCATAACAATTATTGGAAGCTAAGGGGACAGGGTAGGATGGGGGTTTCCAACTGCATTGTTTCAGTTCTATTCAACACAAGTGTCTTGAAAAACTGGTTAACACGACTATTCTTTTCATAACATCTTTATTAGTTTCATGTCTGTACTGGAAGTGAGGAGTAGCTTTGATGGTTCTTCAAGAGCAGAATCTTATTTATTTACCTTTTACAACACTACACCTAAAAAAAAGGTTTTAAAAAGAATTCGGAATGTCATATAATATGCAACCATGCAATAATCTATTATGTACAGAGACAGATGTATGACAAATGTAAAATGCTCTAAAAGCCAGTTGAAAGCCAACATTCTAATTTAAATTAGGTCTTGATACCCAACATCAAACCAAAAAAAATATTCCAAATGAACAGAACATGACAAGGAATTATTATTCCATTTACTCTGCAAGGTGGTAGGTAGGATGATGCACACTATAAATCATGCTGCTTTTCTCCACTAGCATCTGCACATTTCACAGAAATGGCTTTAGAGGGTACAAGAATGCAGCTACTGATCTCTGACGAGGTAAATGATTTCCCATCAGTGAATCTAAAGAACCTGTAATAGGGCTGAACAAGATGTGCTCAATACACTGGGGTACTGCATCACAAAGACAATATGGAGCTCCAGGAAGAGTTGAACAAAGTGTGCTAAAGGTTGTGTGTTGCTTGTGTTGAAAACACTGCAGTAGCAGCAGCCCCAGGGATTCTGCAGAGCTCGTCCTGCTGCTTATTGCTCTTCATTCCACAAACATTTACAGGCAGACAGCCGACTCGCAGCAGGGAGAAAAACAGATTTGCCATTGTATGCCATTTTTAGTGACAACAACATCAACAAAAAGTTCAACAGGAAAATCAATCAAACAAAATAATGAAAAAATGACCATCCTGTGAGATTACATAAAAATCTATGTCTGCCTAAAATCCTAAACTGAAGAGGTGAAGTAAGCATGCAGCTTTTCATCTGGGATACTTTATATATAGAGCATATAATTAATTTTTTAACTTATTTAAAATTCCTATAATGTGTGTTCACTGACATTCCATAATTTCTGTTCACTGGTGAGTGAAAACAAAAAAAACAGGAAAACCCCATATTTTCTTTCCACTATCCTGATCTTGTAATCCACACATCCAAGTGGTACAAAATAGTCCATGTCAAGAGATCTAACCCGTGAGACCACACGTGCAATATTTCGTACAGATCCACCATAAAAGTACAAAAATTGGAGGTTTAACATTAAAAGTTCCCACTCAACCCTATGACTAAAATAAAAAATAAAATAACCCCCTCTCTATAATGCACATAGTGAAACAAAAACTTATCGTTAATTAACCATGCATAAAACACCATGTAAATCATTGCTATATTTTTTACAAAAAAAAAAAAAGGTAACATTCCCACTCGTGGATCATTTTAATCAGTTTTTAAACTATAAATAGCCTGGCTGAATGGCGGTCATGAGTTCACTTGGTTTGCTTGTCTGTCGCTTCCAAGTGCGAGGAGGAGAGCGGGTCAGGAGAGGGGAAGAGGGAATGGGCTCGCCCCAGGTTTGGCTGCCAGAGCTGGGCTGAAGCGTCTCGCCTCCTGGAGAAAGCCTGAAACTGAAATCTGTTTTTATTTTAACAGCAATAACCACAATAAACTGCCTGCCGTACCTGAATTGTCATCTGTGTATGATAAGGATAGGGGGACAGATTAGCAGAAGCGAGAATAATAAATTAAACACAACGCAGAGACATTCACATTACCGGAGCAAAAGTGAACCGGTTACACACCCAATGTTAAACATTACTAGTTTCGCTCAAGACGGCTACAGTTGGGACTGATTTAAAACAAAATAATATGTATAAAATACATTAACAAAGCAGGTTACTCTTGATCTCTGCAACATACGCATGTAAAGTAACTTTTAGAAGCAACAACACAGATTACGTTCTTGACAGTAAGTTAATATATACTACAAGAAACTTTTTAAAATTTTATGGAATATATTCGATTTAATTAAAATATTATCTATTTGTTATTGTGGGGTCCCAATCGATAAATAATTTGTTTATTATCATTATCGTTACAAGCCTAATATATATATATATATATATATATATATATATATATATATATATATATATATATATATATATATATATATATATATATATAACGATAATGATACACACACACCACATAAAATATATGTATATCCAGTATGTAGGAGCCTATATGCTATATGCAGCACAGCATACGGATCACAACAGGCTCCATTTTGATAAGCTGTGGGTTTGAAAACGCTCAGAATATGAATATAACCATTGCAACAAAATAAGAACACAACTTCCTATAGTGGTGGCACTCATTGGTGGGGTACGAAGAGTTACTGTAATATGTACCTGTAGTCTACATTAGAAAATAACCTTTTACTTCATTTTCCTTTACTTTTTTGTGCCAATCTGCCCTTACCAAGAACCTGACAGAATACAGACTGTTCTGACACCCAGATCGGTAAAAGGTTAAGAACACACCACCTTATTAATTCCAGTCACTCGCCTCTCATTGGAAGTGGCTGCAGGGTCCAGTAGTGAAAGCTGAACATGGAGGCAGACCACGCAATATCATTTCAAATCAGTTTTGCACATTGAACTAGACATCTTTTATAACGCTGCCACTGCCATCTCTCTCTCTCTCTCTCTCTCATCTTTTAGTTTAGTATATAGGTCAAAATCCATACAGCAACTACAGGGTAAACAACAAAATTGGCTTTTGAACTTTGTGTAATTCATGTAACCCTAAACAAGTAGAGGGCACGAATTCCATTCCAAAGACAACTGCAGTATTTTTGTGACTAGATGCAAGAACCTTACGTAATAACCTCAGTCTAGCAAGCGGAGACAGACAACAGTTACAGAATGAGGAATATCCAAGACAGACTCCGTAATTAAAGCACTTCTGAATGCTTTGAACTCGATTCTTTAAAATTGTGTTAAAAACACAACATCCATGAAAACTAAATTAAGTGTACACAGAATAGGATTGCAGTGATAAGCAATGACAAAGGGGTCACCTGCATTATGGGTACTTCAGACAAATAGGCACAATGTTTCAGTTTGCATGCACTAAAAAAAAAAAAAAAAAAAACTTTCATTTAATGAGTGAACTGAATTCAAATCTCACAATGCGTCACTAAAAATGTATGAAGCCCCACTGAAATCAGCCTTCGGCTGCTCACATCCTTCCTGTCTGCTAGTTGCACAGATTGAATTAAAATAAAAGCTGGTGTAGGGGAGGGAATAAATAATATAAAATAGAGTAGTACCGTAGTAACAAGTTCTTCTACAACTTATTTGCTTAAAACTTCACTAGTGGTCCATGACTTGGTAATTAGTTTTGAACTCCAAATAGATTTCTAAAGAGTCTAAATTATTCTTCATGAACAGTGTGTTTTATCTTAGAGATGCTATTAAAAAGTAGGATTGGACAAAATGGATCTGATGTTTAAAATGGCCACATGGGGGCAGCCATCCCACAGTTCCTGACTTGCTCTAGCATTTACACACAGACTGAAATGTTGCTTTTTTTAAAGGTTGCCTAATTTAAATTTTCGAAGCAAGTATTTGTTATAAGTTTGATTTGAAATTGAAATACTCCCTGTTGATTGGTGTAACTTTGGGTAACTCTGTAGAGATGGCAGTATGGGAATAAAAAAAAAAAAAAACATTATTTATTATTATTTGTTTATTTAGCAGACGCCTTTATCCAAGGCGACTTAGAGACTCGGGTGTGTGAACTAAGCATCAGCTGCAGAGTCACTTACAATTACGTCTCACCCGAAAGACGGAGCACAAGGAGGTTAAGTGATTTGCTCAGGGTCACACAGTGAGTCAGTGGCTGAGGTGGGATTTGAACCGGGGACCTCCTGGTTATAAGCCTGTTTCTTTAACCACTGGACCACACAGCCTGTTCTGTTCAGCCTGTGTAATTATATATATATATATACACACACACACACACACACACACACACACACACACACACACACACACACACACACACACACACACACACACACACACACACACACACACCACATTAAGGATTCAAACCACCGATATACGCAAGGTAAAATCCTCATGGGAGTTTGACACATGCAGGCAAACAAGAGGAAAAGACGCATCGAAAAGGTGAAGTGACTGCATCCTGCAGTTTCTATTGACAAGAGTATTGTATAACACCTGATTAAATCATGCTTTAGGGGAGAGCTGGTAATACATGCCACAATATCTGCTTGAATAAAAGTTCTACGACCACTCTGAGAAGGTTATTCCAGTACTGATTATGTTGCAGGATTTGTTTTTTATATATTATATATATATCTATATATATCAGATAGATAGATACATACATACATACACACTATATATATATATATATATATATATATATATATATATATATATATATGTAATGTCTACGTTGTCAGCTGGCCCTGCCACTTTATACATTGCTTCAAGCAATTATAGATGTGTATATTAAGTACTTATTGATGACAGACCTGTCTTAGTGTCTGTGGTTTGGGACCCCCTTTCCCAGTACAGACTGGAATGTTGGATATTTGCATACACCATCACCTGACACCTAATGCGATACCTGTTCTGCATTAAAATGACTCTTAAGGGGTGTTCAGCATTACATTAACATAGGATCTGTTTCTCTTTATTATAACCTTTGTGGACGTGAAGCCGCAAAATAGCAATATCCTCTCTTTAATGGGAACCTTTCCTTTGCCAAAGTACTGCATCAGCAGTGTGCTAAAACAGATTTTCACAAGACAGATCAAATAACTAGAAATGGGAGTTGTCAACAAAAACATCCTAGGTAGCATAATCTAAAGGGTATGTCACATTAAATCGAATGGTCTCTATACAGCTGTAAATTCAACTGGACACGTGACCTCAATATGGCAGTCAAATCAGATTAGGGGGTCAATGTCGTGCTCACCAACACATAAGCCTGCAGGGCTGTATAACCCTGAAAATATTGTTAATGCCAGGTCAAAGTGAAAGGTGCCATTAGACTCTACCTATAAATAATGTAGTTGTGCAGCTGTGAGACCTCAAATAATTTCAGACGTATTAGTGATAACACACAATGTTATCATACTCCCTGTCCAATTTTGAACAAAATCAAAATGACTAGATTGAGTAAACAAGTGATGGTGCCATAAAAGTCGCAACAACTGAAAATCACAGCAAGAACTTACAGTAGGAAGTCCCACTGTTCAAGTCTTGTAAAAACCATTTGAAGATGCAAGCATATTGCAAGAACTGGAGTTAACAGGTTAATTGTATGACTAGGTAACAAATACTGCTACTTGGAGGGCCTCCGATTCTTTGACACAAGAGCCTGACGTTAGTTTAAAGTCACTCACTTGCAACAAGACAACTAACACGAGGTGGCATGTACTGTGTTTGCACTGATGCCTTCAAATGCAAGTATGGAATGGAAGAACCAATGGGTGCATCCCATTGACGCAGACCTTGCAGAAGGCTTGACTGTTGTAAGTGTGCAGGGACAGTTTTGTATAATGTTCCAGTCCTTTATGACTGGTAAATATGACTAAACAGTCAGGCCTTACTCATCTGGCAGGCTAAGCAAGAAACTACAGTGCTCCCCCTTTATAAGGCAGCCCTTTATACTGCGGAACAGGTTATAAGGCAGTACAGTCATGACTCCTATTTGCCCCAGAATAGGTCATTACACTAACACTAGTATTCTCGTTATACGGTGGAACACAAATAGCATGGTCTCTTAACTATGGCTCCCAACTATAGCGTTATAAAGGGGGAGCACTGTAACTATTCTTGAAACCCTGCTTCATTACCAGAAAGGACTGTCATCTCCCTTAGTGACTGCTGCTTTTTAAGTTAAACTGGACATTTACAAACAAACTGTACTCCTCAGCAGTTTGACAGGCACTGGGAATTTCTAAATAAAAAAAAAGAAAAAAAAGAAAATCCTTCTTTTAGTGCAGATTGCTTTCTTTAACAACTTTTTTGCGCCCTGCAGTAGATAAAGTAACACACACGGCTCATTTCTGGAGAGCATAGCTGCCATTGACCCTTTTTCATTTTACATTCCACTTGTACGATATTTGATATAAAAGGTGCTCCTGAGTTCTGTTACGCCAATACTGTGTGTATTCGGGTACCTGTAATTGTTCTTTCTAGTGGAAAATCATTTTCTAAAAAAGGTGACAGATGTTGCTTTTCAAATCGGTTTACAGGGTGCATTAAAATAAATTCAATAATATTTCTAAAAAATCAGTTAGATTCTGCCTGTCACTCAATACTAGTCAGTTCCGTTGTGAAATCGGTCTAGAAAGCTCAACATTTCTTGTCATTTACTTGTACTGTGGTAGGTGTTGTAACAAAATATAAAATTCACCAGCTCCGCACTGCACAGCTCCGGGGGGGGGGGGGGGGGGGGGGAATCATTGAAACGTGCCGACAGCTCAGATTGCAGGGTCTCGGGAGAAAAATTAACTTCCTAACCAATTTAATGATTGTATTAATGTATTAGTATTAGTGACAGGATCATAAGCTGCGAGAAAATATGTGCATCCGGCAATCTTAAAACTTACAATAAATACAAATAAATATAACAGTAGTAGCTTATTGCTCATTTATTTATAAAATTAATGAATATTAAAAAAAAACAAAATGTACGGATGAAAATGATAAATGCTGGTAATCATGTTTGCAGTTGCGGGACTGAATGTAGGTGTTGATCTTTTTAAAATTCACAGCACCCCCGATTCTCAGCGTCACAGATCTGTTGCTGCAGAGAAAATTATAATGTTTGAGGACATCAGTGGGAGGCTGTTAAAATCCTAGCACTTCTCTCTTTTCTCCTCACAAACCCAGCTGGTATACCAGAGAAGGGAGTGTGAGAAGATAGTCTGCACAAAAGCAGTCAATCACAAAATAATCACTATTAATAAATATTAGCAGTTGGCAATATTATAACTGTTAGATGTTTAGTTTTGTTTGCTTGTATTTTATACTTCAATTTGTATACAGATATTTTAGACAATGCTGGTACCCAATCACTTCACGTTGTGGTGTAGTTCAAACTCATTATTATTATTTATTTATTAGCAGACGTCCTTATCCAGGGCGACTTAAAATTGTTACAAGATATCACATTATTTTTACATACAATTACCCATTTATACAGTTGTTTTTTTACTGGAGCAATCTAGGTAAAGTACCTTGCTCAAGGGTACAGCAGCAGTGTCCTCCACCTGGGATTGAACCCACAACCCTCCGGTCAAGAGTCCAAAGCCCTAACCACTACTCCACACTGCTGCCCCACATGCTCCACATGTCAACACTCTAGAAATTACTGCACAGAAGTAAAAAAAAATGGTTTCAAACTGGTTTCTTTTCAGAATAAGGGAACACTCCACTATATACTCCAGGTCCATCACCCTTTTAAAACCAATACTAGAGCGTCAACAAGGGGTACATTTCCCTCCTCTAATTGCTTTCACCTCTCAAGGGCTGGGTTTGGTGGTCTCAACCACCAAACCCATCACACAATTCAATAAAACTGGCATTCTGCATGCAAGGGGCAAAACGGCTAAATGACACTGTCTCGCACAGAAATATTAAATGTGCATTGGAAGACTTTTGTGGGACTTGAGCCTCTCACAATGTTGGGGTATGGGGCAGAAAAACAAAACAAAAAAACAGCAGGTTTCTTGGACACATTTTGGCTAATTATAAAAATGTGGATTTTCTTTTAAGGCTTATGGACCATGTCTGGAAGCAAACACACATGGCTTTGACATAAAGAAAAAGTGGACTGCAAAGGCAGCACTGAAAGCTTGAATTGCTTCATAAAACACACACATTGCCCATAAATAGCAATCACATCCGGCAAATGCATAATGGATACATATAATTTGCAGCTTTTGTCTTACGTTCTTATACTCCCACGCATGCAAAGACAATCTGTTAAGTTCATTACTGTGTGAGGAACAGAAAGACATTCTTAGCATTTCAGAGCAAACCTCCCCTCTGTACAAAACAGCTGGCAACCACTGTGTATGCCCCGTGTAACACTGACAATTCATTCCGAGTCATTACCCATCGGTCAAAGCTGTCAGCTCAAGGTGTGCAACTGTGAGACCACATGGCGGCTCCTGTACGTTTTGTTATTCTCTACCAATGTATCAGAACACCTTGTCTTAACAAGGTGACAGTATCTTCTGTGAAGCGTCTTCAGTTTTTCAGAGTACATTTACACATGTCTTGGTCTAACAAGCTGTGTCCTTCAAGTTGGACCACCAGACTTACTTTACACAAAAGATCCAGTAACTGAACATTTCAGTACTGTGGTCCCATGATAAAAGGTCTTAAAAAAAGATTGTCCGACTACAGTCTGCAGCCAGCCCCCCCCCATCCAGAAAAAAACACGTCACTTCAAATGCAATTTGTCTCTATACTGAATTTTAACCCTAAAAAGCCTATATAAAAGGCATTTAGCTTTTTAGTTTGAATTCTACGAAGTTGCATTTTCCTTTTCTTTTCTTGGAGCTTAGCTTTGTGAATGTGAAGATCCCTGATGGTCCAGCCCAGCAGTTTAGCAGAGCCCCAGATTACTTCAATCCTCATGATGTTCTTGTTGTACTGTAGGAGCTGGGCTACCAGATTAACCTCGGGAATCGCAGCACTTCCCTATTCATTTGTAAAGCAGCCTGACCGGGTGAAATTGCACTAAACAAATGTAGATCTCTTGATCTACCCCTCCTACTCTGCACTGGACTTCCCTGATCTACGCACCACGTTACTGGATCCTCAGCTGATGCACTATCCTTACCACTATTGCACTACTAATATGTCATTGTACATATCTTGTTGTAATCCTAACTCTTTACATTCTAGTTCTTATTGTATTTTAGTAGTATTATTTGCACTTAATGTAAACTATACCATATTTAAATAAATCTTGCACTGTGACCCTGTACAGCCCTGTAACACCTGTAAATCACCTTGAATAAAGTAATAATAATCCGATGCAAAGTGGTACCGTAAATCGAGGCATGTAGGATTGTACAGCGATATCAGGCACTGCTTGGCGTTACTTAATGTTATTCCATCAGTGTGTAGGAAATAAGAAATAAAATGCAGTAAAATTAACTTAAGAATCGAAAAGGGGTTCTAAGCATGTTCAATTAATCAATAAGCCTTTAAAGTTTTTTTAAATTGATTCAGTTATTATAAAGTGAATCGTTTTAATGGGGCTCATCAAATACCAAGAACTCCTTCATTGAGCTCTACTGTACTAGCCCTTCATTAACTTAACATATTACTGTAATGCCCTTTATTAACTGTAGAGGGCAGCAGTGTGGAGTATTGGTTAGGACTCTGGACTCTTGACCGGAGGGTCGTGGGTTCAATCCCAGATGGAGGACACTGCTGCTGTACACTTGAGCAAGGTACTTTACCTAGATTGCTCCAGTAAAAACCCAACTGTATAAATGGGTAATTGTATGTAACAATTATGTGTAAAAAAATAATGTAATTGTATGTAAAAAATAATGTGATATCTTGTAACAATTGTAAGTCGCCCTGGATAAGGGTGTCTGCTAAGAAAAAAATAATAATAACTATGCAGCCACATGTCACATGACCTCAATATGGCCGCCCTATTAGTGCAGAGGTCATTTGTTTTTTAAATACTGTGGTTGCAATGGCAGGTTTGCAAACTCATACAGAACAAGCACCTCTTACAGGGATGCTTGATTAGTACTACAGTATCAGTTTTATTAAAATGTAGATTACGAAGACCTACACTAAATTCATTGCTTCTGATACTCTCTCATTATAAGTATCATTACTTCTTGTAACAATTGTAAGTCGCCCTGGATAAGGGCGTCTGCTAAGAAATAAATAAATAAATAAATAAATAAATAAATAAATAAATAATAATAATAATAATAATAATAATAATAATAATAATAATAATAATAATAATAATAATAATAATAATAGAACTGTAAAAAGGTACTGTGAAAACATTTAAATATTACATTTAAATGTGCCAAAATGTGTTTTGCAATGGTATAAAACTAGTTGTAGCCTTACCTTTTTTGAAACCAAAGAGTTTAAGAGGCTGTGATAGTGAGACGAGTTACAATACTGGTTATCAGACTGGGTTTCATCTATTGGGGTTTGATACAAAATACACTAAACTAATTCTATGCCTGTCATTTAAGCCACACAGTTTGATAACTTGAGGACACATACCTGCCCTGAAGGCTTTAATAAATCACACTCCAACAAACTGATTAAAAACCACTATGTGGACAAGGAATTTCTGCTTTCTGCAAAATGTGAACATTTTGAAAAAGACCACTAAACCACAACAGATGCAGGGGGCCACTAGTCTGGTTGAAAAGGGACATTGATTAGTAAGCCTGGTAAATAAAGATCTCAGCATAAACCGCAATAGAAAATGTTATGCCTCAAAAGCCTAAAATAATTGTCAGGTAAGAAATGAATTTTAAAAAAGGGTATCCTTTTAATATGATCTTAAAATGTTGTGCTTTTGCCACTCTTCCATCAGTACATTCTGAGTAGAGTTCACGCTGCTTGGATAATGATAATGTGTTGCTCACCCTGCCCACGCCAGCTCAAGCTCTTCATGTGTCCCTCCAGCTTCCACTGTGACAGAGTGCGCAATCATGGCAATACTGCTGCAGAGTTATCCACTTCCCACGCACCACACACCACCAACACCACTGCCATCGTCATCATGCACAACTCCAAATGAAACCCCCCACCCCCAAGGACTACTACAATGAAGAATCTAACCAGC
This sequence comes from Acipenser ruthenus, assembly GCF_902713425.1. Classification (NCBI taxonomy): domain Eukaryota; kingdom Metazoa; phylum Chordata; class Actinopteri; order Acipenseriformes; family Acipenseridae; genus Acipenser; species Acipenser ruthenus. The sequence goes on along the minus strand of NC_081191.1, from coordinate 82,685,014 downwards.
ACTGGGATGAAGCTCAACCAAAAAACAAAGCAGTGTGAGAGACCCAGCACTTCATATCTAGAGAAACGCCTACCCATACACGAGTAATCTTGCGCTCCATGGAGATAAAAAAACAAAATCAGTTCTCTCTTAAGAGCCGATGCTAGAGGCTTATGATTTCCTTAGCAGTTACTAATACCATTGGGCCTTCCACAAGCAACAGTAGAGACATCTGAGTCATTTCCAAAACTCTAACCAAGTTACCATCCTAAATGTCACTGATGCCATAAATCTTATCTAAAGCACAGTAGATTTTTTAAGCATTGACGTTTAAACTCAAAATAAAGCCAAAACAGTGGAGCAATGTTTTTTGAGGATTCCTATCACACACAGATCACAAAATATGAAGTAACTGAAAAGTATAAATATACTACGCGAGAATAGAGTTAACAGTGCATATTGCAATAAATGGTTTTAATACAATCAGCTCCAGCTGAACCATAATGGAAGAGTCATTAACTCACACTCAACACCGCCACAGGCTACAGGAGGAGATGCATACCTGCACAGCACTCTGGCCCATTTAGTATTGTATATTTTTCATCCCCCAGATTACTGAAAGGTAATTTAGACCCATAAAGCATAACCCTGTTAAGTTTTAAGTGAGTGATCCGATTACCCTCACCCCCACCCCCATTAACCCCCATTCTTATGTTCTTAACTGAAAACATTATGCTGCTTCAAAAGAAAGCTTTATCCATACCAAAAGTTGGGACCATTTGAGAAAAACCTTCATACAATGTAGCACATGGTAATTGTGTATAAGATTAATGTTTTTGCTTTACACGTGGTTTCTAATATAGCTTTAACTGTTATAGATTTTCTGATCTTTATATGAATGATCCCCAATTTTACCATTCTAAATACTAATTACTGAGGTCGCATCCATTTTGTTACACAGAGAATACTGAAAATTGGCCAGTTGAATTACACTGAACAAAACAATATGATTGAGAAGCAAAATTTAAATTTAAATGTATCTCGTCTTGTTATATACCTTGTTTTCTAACAAGCTTTGGGGGGGGGGGGGGTGGGAGAGATCAAATCAGTACAACTATAAATCAGTTAATGGGCCAAGACAATTGTCATGGTTTCATAATATGTTCCGTAGTGTATGATGTAAGATGTCAGATATTTGTTATATCGTTAATAGACAATTGTGTTTAACATATTTAAAAAAACACATTCACTTAGATATATATTTTTTATGAATTTAGTTTAAAACCAAATGCACGTTTCTTTAATGATAGGCAATTAAATGTGGAAGGGATTTGGAACGAACCTGAAAATGTGTTTACTGTATGTTTGGCCTCCAAATTGAATGAATACACCCAAGTAGAGACAATCTATGTGCCCTGGATTGTAGTTTTAAAGTGTATCTTTTAGTACCATGTCACACATGATGTTTCAAAAGGGAAACAGTTCTCAGCCTGTATGCCTGGCCTACAGGTTTGTAGGATTCAACTTGACTTGTAGGTTGTAAGATTCAGCTTGACTGTTTATCCAACACAGGCATGGATCTATTACATTTTTGTACTTATCACAAATTACTTTAAACACAATGTATTTTATTTTTTTTAATAAATATATCAGAGGTTTTATAGGACACCATCATTAACTGCTGCTGAAAACATAGAAGATGAAGTCGAAGACCCAATTAATTATAGTGAATAGGGCCAGAACCCTACATTTTTTAACCGCCGGCGAGGCAGCGGATTCCCACTGATCAACAGAGGCAGCGACTAAATGGGGATCGACAAGAAATAGAGCTGTGGACTCTGCAAAACCTGTGGCGGATCGGCAACACTGCATGGCGAGCGTAATTTCCAAAATTGTAATGTGTTTGATTACCAAAAATATACGCTTCAATATCTATACTCTGTAATTAGTTTATATTAGTTTAGCAATTGTCTGTTATGGCCTATAATACCCATTCCTTACTTAAAGTAGTAATAATGAACTGTGCTAGAAGCGTTTCTGCCAATGAATATATATTATCTGTTAAAAATCATAGCAGGGCTTTAAGTATAGGACACACAAACCACAGCCCAGTTTCATGAAATGTTAAACGATGATCAATGTCGTTTCACACTTGAAATACTGTCGCTGCAGTTTCCATTACTATAGCTGATACAGACTGGGACTTCGTTCCATGCATGTGGAGAAAAAGCTAGGTATTTTCAGAGCGCTCTTGATCTACCCATCTGTCTGCTGGTTTTAAATGGAGGACGACACATTAATAAAACAGCTCCCCTTTTGTTCTGCAGTGTCTCTTTGCCGCACACCAAAAGCAGCGACGATGCTGCCATGTAAACCTCTTTAAAACATTAATGAATGCCTTTCAGGCCACTAGAATTAAAAACGTAAGCATTTTACAAACACAAAAAGACCTAATTTTAAACTTGCAGCTGTTATTAAAGCTTGTTTATTGTTATTGATTTCTTGGCAGACAATAAAGGACAACAGAGCTTAAATCCCATGTTACACGATCTACTTGCATAACTTCAAAACACATTACTTTTCTAGCCTCCTTTATCAGTGCCTTTTATTATCAATGGAAGTGTTGATTCTATCCATCTAACATTTTCCTGTAACCAAATGCATTGTTTTTGAACTGTTTGATTTTACACGTTCTGAAACAATGTCTATTTTAAAACAGCTTCTGAGTTCAACTTTGCAATACAGGTTAGTAGACAAACCTTAAAGAATTTAATTATTAAAGTGCACCTTCGTTTTAAGGCAGAACTTTACACCGTGGAACCAGTTATAATATGGTTTGGTCATTGCCAAATAAAAAGAGGGAGCACTATAACTAATCCATACTAAGAAATAAGAATATCAACAATAATCCTAAAATGAGAAAAAAAAACAAACAAAAAAAACTGAAGGTGTGGTTCCAATCAATGTATACTGAAAACAGTAATTATAACAATATGCATATCCTTTCCACATACTGTATGGTTTATACACTGTACCCAAAACCAATCCAGATACAAAATGAACCCTAGTGGATTATTATTGTACTCATTTAAACAATTTGCACTTCAGTAGCGATACCTTATAAAAAGTACTGCTAAAAAGGTAAACTAAGGCCCCCTTCTTTGATTTGCCAGGCTCAAATTTCCCTTTGGACGTTCATTAGGTTTTGTACATGTAAACCACAGTTAATATTCTGTAGTGGTCTTCCTTGATTTCATATTGCCGCACTCACCATATTATTCAAACTCATTTCTCTGTTTTCCTATTCTGTGTCACCCACATACATCCTGAGTATAACTTAAGAATTTCTTAGACTCACCCCAGCAATGTATTTCGTAGTAAAGATGCCAGGCTTGGTTCTGCCTGCTCTCAAAAGTTTAGAAGTGAAAGCTTTTAAGTTTAATCCTGGTACTGTATTCCGATATCAGCAGCCATAACCTTTATGAAAAACAGTGCAGGCCCATAGTACAGAGGGTAATAAGTGCACAGTAAGTGAACAATTATAGCCAAATGCAATTTCAAATGTACCATACATGCTAGGATTGAATAATAAAATAAAAAAGTTTGGTGAACATTGGTATAAAATCAAGGTAGTATGCATATTCACTATGTAGAGTGTTCCAGGCAGAGACGGACGGACGGACGGACAGACATGAGGGCCAGTTATAGTTAAATGTATAACTGAAATGTTTGTAATACTTAAAAGAAGTCGTACTAGATACTGTACTTCACTGATTCTATCCATGTAACATTCAGTTTAGCTACTAGTTTAGTCATTTTTTTACTTACTATTACTATGAACTGCTATTAATATTACACCACGACTGAGAATTCATTATTATAGGTTTATTTTCAGTTGCAGTTTTGACTAGCTGGTACAATACAGAAGGGGGGTACATTGCATGTACCGACAGGAATCAATTTTACAAATCATAAACTTTTAGTAGTTGAAATGTACTGCCTTCAGCATATGAACTCCACATCTGAACATCCGAACATCCGAATCTGTATTGGTACCGAGAATCGCAGTTCATTCTGAGCATCTGTACAGGAACATGATCTATTGTGTGTTAATTGTCTAGGCTATTAAGTAGGCCAATTAAAAAATAATAATAATTAAAATAAAAATAAAATTGCTAAAATATCATTGTTTCAATTTAAAGTTAATCTTTTATTCCCATTGTACACCAGTGTAGAGTGCAGATTTATATTTTCACATAATGTAATGTGTAGCCTACCCAAAACATTTTCGTGTTATTTCAGCGCAATGATGTATATTTAAAATACATCGAGAACTGTAAATGTATATGTGTGCAATTTTATTGTATTGTTTTTAAACCCGACACCTCCTTATGTCAGATAAACATGTCCGGTTTAGCGATGGATTACTGTATGATTATGAAAAGCTTTTTGGAGGTGAAGGTTGGAGCCCCACTATAGAATCTGATGGGATTAAACTGCCTTTAAATAAATTACATATATATATATATATATATATATATATATATATATATATATATATATATATATATATATATATATATATATATATATATATATATATATATATATAAACAGTATTAAAATAGGTGAAATGAAGACAGGACAGAATGCATTATACAGATGACCTTTATATTTACAAAAACAATGTTTTGATTCTTGCACCCCTGCATGTATAGACGTTATCCTTTGGGCACCCTCTGCTGCAGCAAACCACAACTCAACTCCTGCTACTTATTTGAACAATATCGCACGACTCTCGTAATGTATAATGCTAGAGATCTCGCGAAGAAGACGTAACAAATATTTTAAATTAGTATATTGTGGCTCTTTTCATTAACATATTTTCTCTTAGTACATACGATAAAATGTGTACTTTACGAATTGTCGCAACGAAAATGCAAATTAGGGTATGTATGCGCTGCGACTGGCACATCTTAATACATCTACCCCTAAGTATTTTCACAATTAACCCCTGTCTAATGTATGACAATCTTAAGTCGGACATTGTTGGAATGGTTTTGGTACTGTGAGAAAGGCGAACAGAGACTATTTTGATCTACTTTTGTGATTCACAGATTTACATAAATGACATGATTCCAATCCTCTCTGACTTGCCAGGTTTGGTTTCAATTGGATAAGCGTTTCTCTATGAAAATGCACGTTTCTATTCTACTAGCAATCTATTAAGACAGATTGCAACAACAGCTAATTGGGTGTATTCACAAAGCAATAAAAATGCAAAAGATAAACCACAGCAAGCTTTGTATAAAAAATTGTTATTGTGTCCATATTGGTCTTTACTGTATATACAGTTGTCCCATTTTTTATTTTACGTTTTAAACACGTGGAGGTAAATACTAATTCAAACTCAATTATTCATAACACTCCACAAAATGTTTCTCTGTGACTTCAACTGAGGAATTCAACAAAGAGTGTTTGTAGTAGCCATGCGTAGGAGCAGTTTCTTCTTCAATCCCTGTTACTGTTTAATTGTACTCCACTGTTTGTTTCCCTCTTGACCCATGCCTTTGCATGTCTTATAAATGTCAATTCAATTTAACTAAGGGGTAAGCAGACCCCAGTAAGAAAACTTGAGCTGATGTCATTGCTTGGACCACTTTTGCTGCATAATAAGAATATATATATATTTTTTTTTTTTAATAAGTCAATTGGCTGTAGCAGGAGTCTGAGACTGCTCCCTTGGTAACCCTTTTCTACTGAACACAAGCTCACAACAAACAGCAGAGAGAGAGACAGAAGCAGTGACATTATCGATAGATCACAACAAAGACGAATGAAAGACGATAGAATACTGTGCACCTACCACCTTTAGAGACCCTCATAAAAACACATTTCAGTCTCAACCAATTGACTAGTGGGAAAACAAAACAACTCTGCTGTTATCTTATTGTAGACTGCCAACAGTGAGAACCCCCAAGTGAAATGTTGCACACATGCTATAGTTTTTCCCCCTCCAAACTGTGTTTATTTATTTTTATATACATTATAAAAATGGCAAATATGGACTGCCCTTTGAGTCACATATCTGAAAGTTATTGCTCCCATATCAGAAAATGATTGCCCCCTTCGGCTTTGGGCAATATAATCCCGGTCAGTCAATATTGTCTTCCCAAGTATTAATCATTTTCTACTATATGGCGAAGGTGACAGTCCATACTTGCTTTATGAAACCTTTTGCAATTCGTGACAAAAGAAACAAAACAAAAAAAGTTAAGTGAGGCAGGAGCTTTGCAGGTGTAACATCAGAAAATAATCAAACTAGGTGGAATGCAGACAGTTACACAAGACGACTCCCTGCGCTTGGTCACACATGACAATCTGCTACTACACAAATCAAGTACACTTTGGTACTGCAATTTTATGACTACCCTATACATGCAACTAAAGGTTGTCTTTAATACAGCTAAAGATATCCCTGCACAATTTCTCAGTTCAAATGCTCATGCCATTTAAAGGCAATTCATTGGGCCTTATTTTTAAGCAAGTGTAAGGGCAAATTTCAAAAGATGGAAAACTAGCAATAATAAATAATTGAACTGCTCTTTCCTGCAATGAAGCGATTGATTCCTGTATACCACTGAACAACAGATCTCTGTCCAAAAGTGTTTGTGATCCATCAGGAGACACAGTGCAAGAGATACATTTACACTTGTGACACCTTGTACAGAAAGCTTTTTAATAAAAGCTACAGATTTTAGTCTAGTGATAAAGTGTAATTTAGTTATAGGTAATCTAAATGCTCCTGGTCTATCACGCAATCTGGTATTCACTGTAGAAGATGGGTTACTTCTGCAAGCCAACAGTTTTTTTCAAAATGAAACAGTGTTTGCAAAATTAGATTCATTTTGACATGCCTGAATTTCATAGAAGAAATGTCAGTTTCACGTAAAATTAGTGCTGAGACGAACACAGCATTTTCATATTTGCTCATAATTTAAAATATTCTTTTGTATTCGTTCCTTTTCAAAAAGTAATAAAAGCCAATATATTGCTCAGAACGAAGGCAGAGACCGCATAGCAGCAGGGGCAGGTGGGCGTGGCCCGTGTGTGCCTGTGTTTTAGCAAGACCTTACAGTACAAAAATATCACAGGAGTAAAGAATATGTTGTGTAGGCCTTACTTTACCTCAGTGAATTAACTACAAAAGCAGTTCAAGTTAAATGTTGTTTTGTTTATTCCATAAATAAATAGTACATAAAGTTGACACGACATTTTAGTTTTTTTTCATTCCTTTCCATTGCCATTTCTTCCCAGTAAAGAGTGGCCATAGACATGTTTTCATAAACTAATAACACAAGGTTTACTTGTGCCTTTTTGTAGCTGACCAAGCAAATGAAAACTGAAATGTAAACTTTAAACACTTCAAATAAAACAAAACATGAAAATGGCATTGTAAAATGAAGAGGAAAAAGACTCACCATTTTGGTACTCGTTTATTACATTCCACATAACAAAGTTGCAACAAAAAATATATAATATGTACAATCTATATAAAAATCACTACACAACATATACAGCAAGTTGGTCACCGTTTAAGCAAGGCATTTCAGAATGACGTCCTTGCCTTTTTTCTGTCGTGAGATTCACATTCGCGTTAAAGCAGCACTTTTAAGTAGAGGCTCAAGAGCTGCTGTGTTGATCCAGTGTTTTTTTTTTTATTTGGTCTGTCTGTCTGTCTGTCTGTCTGTCTGTCTGTCTGTCTGTCTGAATCTTGCATATCACACAGAGCTCTTTTACATTTGCCATGTTTGAAACTATAGCGTAACTTTTGGCAAGGTGGTAAATAAGTGCAAGGTATTTTTGTAATTTCTAAATGAATACAAACATCTGAATATTGTATCCGAATATGTCAAAAAATATTAGTTTGAATATTTGTCCCAGCACTACGTAAAATTACTTTCTATAAGTCTGCAGTGTACAGTACAGTGCCTTCCTGCGAGTTTATTTGTACATCATCAACTGGCAACCAGAGCAGAGGGCTGAGATTTAAGTTTAATTTGCTCCCTGTTTAGAAACAGCTGTTTCACACAGATAACGGAATGGGTTGACAGGTTAATCTGCAACCACATACACAATTGGAGAAATAGTCCTGTGGTAGCATGGAAAAAGTTCTTCTGAGATTGTGCATACATTATATTTTATTTATTTATTTATTTTTAAATCACTGATCCTTATTGCTTTGTCCAAACTTTGTTTTTCCTAATTCCGTTACATGCAATCCTTATCAGAAGATAATGGAGCTTATTTGCCTAAATAAAAGATAAAATATATGGGTTAAAATGATAGGATAATAAAGATCAACAGATATTAAAAATCATACATTTATTGCATCCCTTTATGGGAAAGGGGATGGGAGGGCAGTTTGACCCATCTTCCCAGTAAAGATTCAACACAGTAGAATGTACTATTTAATTTGCACACAGCGTGAGGTAGACTGGCATTCCCACAAGAGGTGTTTTCCATTTCTGCGACTGGAGAAAGTCTGTACCTGTAAAATTACCCAATCTATTTCTGGAGTGTGATACTAAGACTGTTACCAATGGTGTCAACTCACTTTCTATCTAACACATGGCTTGATGCCATCAACAAGAGACCTTCAATAACAGACGACTGTAACGAGAGAAGAATGCAGTGCAAAGGTCACACCAGGTCACTCAAGCACATGGGGAAAGTGAAGTGGCCCATCTGTCAGCAGCCGTGCCCAGAACAAGACTGGTCGTGGAGGCTGAACAACTCCGGTATGGTCTCAAAAATGAGAAACAGAGTGCTGATAAATTATTTCATCTGATTTGGTTTTGTAAAAATGAACAAAAAGAGTAGAGTAGATATGTTGATATAAAATGGGCTTTCAAATTTAAAATTGTACAAGACAATGTGAAACATTGAGACAGGCCAACAACAAACCACTTGGTCAGCTTATAAACAGCCTAGCCAATACCATAGGGCATTGTTCTCATTCCAAACAAACACTTTTCTGAGCCAGGACATATCATGCAGGGTCTCAAATTAAATGATACCCAAATAGCTATTTCCAAGCTGTCCTGTCTGTTGCCATGTTTCTCGGTTAGTATTTGCAGATTACTGTACATCTGTGGAATTACTGCAAGGCTACAGAATCTTTGTTCAGTGCCGTGTTAAGAAGTTTTATCGATAAAGAAGAATACCTGTGTTAAAAAAATCAACACACAAATTTTAATGCAACATCTATGCCAGAAAGATTCACACCACATTCGACACACAGAATCCCATTAGATGCTATGCAGCAGAGAATACAGTATATTCATTCTAATGCAGATTCAGACTATTTACACTATCGGACCCTTTATAAATTTGACCGGCATAGTATAAAAGTATGAATCTCAAGACTATTGCAAATGCAAAAAAGTGTATTTTCACTGTGCATTCCAGTTAGACTGTCACAGGTCCCTTTTTAGCCAAGAAGTAATCCAGGTTCCCAGGATTAAATAAAGAATCATCCAAAGTCACACTTTTTTTTAAATAACAAGAGTTCCATTTATTTATAAAAGAAAACTATGTCCACGTTCAAGGTCTGTGTCAACTGACTTCTGGTGGAAATCAGCCCTCTTTATACCTGCTTAGCCCCACCCACTTTTACAGGTGCACCTCATTCACTTTAATCAGCTTGTTACCTTAAAGGTAAAGCACCCTGAAGCACAACAGGAAGGCAATACACAGAAAATAACAATACACAAACAACAATTAAGAGACTAATTCAGTTAACTGAATATAAAAACAACCATGAAATAGTTAATGACTTAAACTATACACAAGACCGGCAGCCATCCAGTGTCTGTATACAATAAATATAATGCCCGCACGCATTGTAGCGCACTTCCCAAGGGTGGGTTTAAATGATGCAGCATACAAAAAGACATACAATGACCAACATGAAATTCCTTTATCAGGTCCGATTTTAAACAAAACAAACAAAAAAAAAAAAAAAAAGTTAGAGGCCTGCGGTGAAGCCCGTGTGGCAGGGCGTGTGATGGTCCCCATCACAGACCATTAGGGATTCAGTCTGTAATTGCCGGGATGAGGTTAACCTACAGTGGACAAACATTCACCTTAGTCAGTATACTTGTTTTTACCACAGAACGAGTAATCAAATGCAGAAGGTAGTAAACTTACCCCTGCACCCACATCCTTCAGTGTTTATTAGCATCATCATAGGGCACTTATCAAGGACACCTCCCATATCCAAGGATTACCACAAACACTAAATTACTTGCAGTCAATGACCCTTTTTAGTAGAGACTTGGTGTAGCCAAAAGTAGTTTACTGACAGAGTGCCTTTATTAGAAACACCACATTTAAAAGGGGGCATCTAATAGGATCACATTACATTTTTGTTCAACAAAATAGTCCAGCATTTAAAAGATAATTGGATCCTATTATGCACCATACAAAGCAGCCATTCAGGACCATCACATGTATCATGATACATGTTGAATTGTGGCCTGCATATCGCGATACGTATTGCATCGTGACATTAGTTTATCGTTACGCCCCCAGTAAACAGATGTGATTTGCTACCTTCCCCAGTAAAACAGCAATTGTCTGAAACTGTTTAGACAACTACTATTACTGTAAGATTAATACAGTGTCAGCTCAACCAATACAGGGGGCTGAAATTAGCAAGTCATATGACATGTCAAGACACCCATGCTACTCAGTCTACTGTAACCAGTGGGTTTTTTTTTTTTTGTTTTTTTTTTTTTTTTCAGATATACCAGTTGATTCTGGCATCACAACAGCAGAGTGCAAGCTGAACATTCTAATTTACATACATATATTTTGAGTTATAAATGAAGGTACCTGTTGCCTAGGCAACCCAAATCACTGATCTGTCCATGAAGAAACACATTTATCAAAACGAATACTGCAGTAGTCCTCAAGCAAAAACACTCTGTGGGAGTAACAAGGAACAAATCTGGGGGAGGTGTGAGGAAGAGGGTAGAGTAAAAGCTTAGAAACAGGATATATGGTGGCTTTCAACAATCAAAACAACAACAAAATGTTTCAAACATATTGAAATTCATGCAAGAAAAATGCAGTCAGCCATTCAGTAAGGCAAACATCCATATGTACATGTATGTGTATGTACAGCGTGTCTGCACACATGCATGTACCTTGTATGTTTATGTGCACATTTCTCCATTTTTGAATAACCATAACATTTGCATAACCATGCAGGTTTTCCACTGAAGGAGAAGAAGCAGGAGTTGCATTTTTGGAAGTCTGCAGTGTGAGCTCAAAAGCTCAGTCATGTGATTAAATCAGTCTGGATAAATCAGGATTAAATGTGGTTTGGCCTTAAGAAAACCAGCTTTGCAACCCCACTCAACATACAGACTAGCTTAAACACATACACGGACGCAAAAACACTAAACAGCAGATTAGATAGAATGCACCGTAGTCTCAAATCTCTTGCCAATCAATAAACAATTAAATGGGCTTTTCTCTTTTTCAATATTAACCAATAGATTGTACTACTTGAATAGTATGTGTTTCTTCAGGAAACGCACACACCCACGCCACATTTCTGATACAGCAGAACATTTGGCTCATGTCATCCCTTGGGCTTCAATACTCCTTCAGGTGCACTCGCCAGTGCTATGTGAGAAGCTCACATTAAAAAATAGCCCAATAACCCTACAGCTATTTTCTTTTTCAAAATCCATAAATCTTAACTGTCATGTACTTCAGTTTGTAGGTTTGACAGTAAATATGGATTTCCACTTTTAAGAAAATAGTATCTGGAAAATAGTAGGTGAAACTTTGTCTATATTCGCGTTAACTTAAGTAATTTTGCACCTTCTTAGCAGCAAAGCATGTCTGTCAATAGGGGAAAGCAGCGGGTTGGTAATGACAGGAATTAAAGTAAGACTACCTAAAGGTAAGGTATGCAAACACATTTATTTAACCTGATGGGGAAGATATCACGTTTCAAAATGAAAATATTTGTTTGTTATAGCATGTGTTTCTTTTAAAAACTCCACAAGCAAGCAGAAATGCACAATGGATATAATGTATTATGTTTTTAATTAGAGAGAGGCCAATGGACTTCATCACTGTTTAAAATGTTGAATCTACAACTTCCAAATACATCTGAGCTCATATGTCAAGGGTTTATTATCTGGCACAGATCTCTTCCTAAAACGATACCTTAATATGTTATAACCACTTTGTATTTGGGTTTATTCATCTTTAAAAATTGAGCCTTTAACTCAGTGCAACACCTTCTAAATACCAACATCAGGCACATTATCAGGCACGTTGTGGTCCAGTGGTTAAAGAAAAGTGCTTGTAACCAGGAGGTCCCCGGTTCAAATCTCATCTCAGTAACTGACGCATTGTGTGACCCTGAGCAAGTCACTTAACCTCCTTGTGCTCCATCTTTCGGGTGAGATGTAATTGTAAGTGGCTCTGCAGCTGATGCATAGTTCACACACCCTAGTCTCTGTAAGTTGCCTTGGATAAAGGCGTCTGCTAAATAAACAAATAATAAACAAATAATAATAAGCAGGATTTAAAAAGCTAAGAAACAGACAATTCTAGTACTTCAAAAAAGGACATGAAAAAACAGTATCTGTCCTAATACATGCCCGTCTTCTCATGATAAAGATTGCAAGCTCATTTAAAGCTGTGTCTTTCCAATGTTGTGTTCTTTCACACTACTGAGGAGTGAACTGAGGGAGCAGAACAAAATTCTGAGAAGCAGACAGCATTCTACACAAGACAATACTCTTTCGAAATGTGTAGGAATATGCTGAACTTATTTCATTCTGAATTAACAGAACAAAAGTATAATTCATAACATTGCAGTAAAATTTTTTTTTTTTTTTTAAATCTCAGGATTAAAAGTTAACCTGGTACCCCATCATATTACTCATTACAAAATGACAGAAACCCTTCTCTGTAAAGTAGAATGCATGCTATTTATTTTAGACATCGTTTATGCATTTGTTTCCATGGCATGATGTCATTTCTAAATTGTCATGTGTAAATACGAACATGGTCATTTTTGCCACAAAACACAATTCAAGCAGTGTTTGCTTAAATGTTTGTCCAAGCGCCAAAATAAATACACCATGTAATACTTTTTACATTTAAACTATAACATAGCCGTCTGCAATATTAGTGTTTAAATGTAAAAAATAAAATAAAATAAATTATATATATATATATATATATATATATATATATATATATATATAGCTCTGGAAAAAATTAAGAGACCACTGCAAAATTATCAGTTTCTCTGGTTTTACTATTTATAGGTATGTGTTTGGGTAAAATGAACATTTTTGTTTTATTCTATAAACTACTGACAACATTTCTCGCAAATTCCAAATAAAAATATTGTCATTTAGAGCATTTATTTGCAGAAAATGACAACTGGTCAAAAACAAAAAAGATGCAGTGTTGTCAGACCTCGAATAATGCAAAGAAAATAAGTTCATATCCATTTTTAAACAACACAATACTAATGTTTTAACTTAGGAAGAGTTCAGAAATCAATATTTGGTGGAATAACCCTGATTTTCAAGCACAGCTTTCATGTGTCTTGGCATGCTCTCCACAAGTCTTTCACACTGATGTTGGGTGACTCTATGCCACTCCTGGCGCAAAAATTCAAGCAGCTCGGCTTTGTTTGATGGCTTGTGACCATCCATCTTCCTCTTGATCACATTCCAGAGGTTTTCAATGGGGTTCAGGTCTGGAGATTGGGCTGGCCATGACACGGTCTTCATCTGGTGGTCCTCCATCCACACCTTGATTGACCTGGCTGTGTGGCATGGAGCATTGTCCTGCTGGAAAAACCAATCCTCAGAGTTGGGGAACATTGTCAGAGCAGAAGGAAGCAAGTTTTCTTCCAGGACAACCTTGTACTTTGCTTGATTCATGCGTCCTTCACAAAGACAAATCTGCCCGATTCCAGCCTTGCTGAAGCATCCCCAGATGAGTCCAATTTTCAGCTTTGCCCAACACCTGGTCGTCTAATGGTTAGACGGAGACCTGGAGAGGCCTACAAGCCACAGTGTCTCGCACCCACTGTGAAATGTGGTGGAGGATCGGTGATGATCTGGGGGTGCTTCAGCAAGGCTGGAATCGGGCAGCTTTGGCATGAATCAAGTGGTCTCTTAATTTTTTCCAGAGCTATATATATATATATATATATATATATATATATATATATATATATATATATATATATATATATATATATATATATATATATATATATATATATATATATATGTATATATATATATATATATATATATATACACACACACAGTACTGTGCAAAAGTTTTAGGCAGGTGTGAAAAAATGCTGTAAAGTAAGAATGCTTTCAAAAATAGACATGTTAATAGTTTATATTTATCAATTAACAAAATGCAAAGTGAGTGAACAGAAGAAAAATCTAAATCAAATCCATATTTGGTGTGACCACCCTTTGCCTTCAAAACAGCATCAATTCTTCTAGGTACACTTGCACACAGTTTTTGAAGGAACTCGGCAGGTAGGTTGGCCCAATCATCTTGGAGAACTAACCACAGTTCTTCTGTGGATTTAGGCAGCCTCAGTTGCTTCTCTCTCTTCATGTAATCCCAGACAGACTCGATGATGTTGAGATCAGGGCTCTGTGGGGGCCATACCATCACTTCCAGGACTCCTTGTTCTTCTTTACGCTGAAGATAGTTCTTAATGACTTTCACTGTATGTTTGGGGTCGTTGTCATGCTGCAGAATAAATTTGGGGCCAATCAGATGCCTCCCTGATGGTATTGCATGATGGATAAGTATCTGCCTGTACTTCTCAGCATTGAGGAGACCATTAATTCTGACCAAATCCCCAACTCCATTTGCAGAAATGCAGCCCCAAACTTGCAAGGAACCTCCCTCATGCTTCACTGTTGCCTGCAGACACTCATTCATGTACCGCTCTCCAGCCCTTCGGCGAACAAACGGCCTTCTGCTACAGCCAAATAGTTCAAATTTTGACTCATCAGTCCAGAGCACCTGCTGCCATTTTTCTGCACCCCAGTTCCTGTGTTTTCGTGTATAGTTGAGTCGCTTGGCCTTGTTTCCACGTCGGAGGTATGGCTTTTTGGCCGCAAGTCTTCCATGAAGGCCACTTCTGACCAGACTTCTCCGGACAGTAGATGGGTGTACCAGGGTCCCACTGTTTTCTGCCAATTCTGAGCTGATGGCACTGCTGGACATCTTCCGATTGCGAAGGGAACTAAGCATGATGTGTCTTTCATCTGCTGCAGTAAGTTTCCTTGGCCGACCACTGCGTCTACGGTCCTCAACGTTGCCCGTTTCTTTGTGCTTCTTCAAAAGAGCTTGGACAGCACATCTGGAAACCCCTGTCTGCCTTGAAATTTCTGCCTGGGAGAGACCTTGCTGGTGCAGTATAACTACCTTGTGTCTTGTTGCTGTGCTCAGTCTTGCCATGGTGTATGACTTTTGACAGTAAACTGTCTTCAGCAACCTCATCTTGTTAGCTGAGTTTGGCTGTTCCTCACCCAGTTTTATTCCTCACCCAGTTTTATTCCTCCTACACAGCTGTTTCTGTTTCAGTTAATGATTGTGTTTCAACCTACATATTAAATTGATGATCATTAGCAACTGTTTGGTATAATTGTTTAATCATACACCTGACTATATGCCTACAAAATCCCTGACTTTGTGCAAGTGTACCTAGAAGAATTGATGCTGTTTTGAAGGCAAAGGGTGGTCACACCAAATATGGATTTGATTTAGATTTTTCTTCTGTTCACTCACTTTGCATTTAGTTAATTGATAAATATAATCTATTAACATGTCTATTTTTGAAAGCATTCTTACTTTACAGCATTTTTTCACACCTGCCTAAAACTTTTGCACAGTACTGTATATATATTTTTTACATTTAAACACTAATACTATTAACACCCCTAGTAATGTTTTGTATTTTTAAAAACCTCTGAAGTAACAGTAGTGATAATGTTATTACTTTATATATCGGTTGGGTCCGGAACAGCTGCAGCCCTGGCATAGTGGCTGTTACTGACGGGCTACTGCTGGCTTTCATTCAGCACTGCCAGTCCACTTCTTGGCAACAACTATGATGCAGTGCATTAAATCTTCAAATGGTTCTCTCGACTCCTGGGGGCAGCCATTCCACCCAGCCCCTACCTGTCAACTACCGTGCCACTGCTCCACAGACCAGCAGAGTGCAGCTCAGACACAGGGCAACTGGAACGAAATAAGAACACCCCCATTTTAATTTAGGGGCTCCTAGATGTTACTAGTTTTGAACAGTGTGAAAACAACTTTGCACTCCGCTGGTACTACAAATAAATTGGAAGAATCTGTCTGACCAAAATGTAGTTTCGTAAGTGAAGTTGTGGATTTCAACCACAGAAACCAGACAGGTTATCACTGTTTCCTGTCACAACCCACAATGATAAAACTAATTGAGGCAGAAAGGAAACAAAGCAGTAGTGTTGGGGACTAACGCTTTACTGTAATTTGACTACATTTTAAAATAACTTGTTGACGGGTAACAATGTGGTAACACATTACATTTTGGCTAATGTATGACATGGAAATCAGAAAGAGCTTCAGCAGTGCAAGTCAAACCTTACATGTCAGAGGCGGGAACGAGTTGGTGACGGCTGGATATTCAAAGATTATTTCGAGCTGCTGCCTGATCAAAAGGAAAGAATACATCTCTGTAAACTGTGCCTACTGCGAGTAGTAACTACTTGTAATTCTTTCTTCAAAATAAAAAGTTACTGTAACTAGTTACAGTTTTATTCAAGTACCAGTAACTTGTAACTGTAACCTATTACTTTTTAAAAGTAGTGTCCCCAAAACTGTACAGTAGTGTTGGTTAGGAAAGACAATAAATGTAGTAAACAGTTTACTGGCAGTTCTGCTCATCTTATATTAAATAGCACTGGTCTACACAGCAAGCAGTCATTCATTAGCAAATGCTTTAAACTAAGAGAGTACCATCTTTTAGCAGAAGCATAGTACGGCTTGCCTTAATTTTCTTGAAATAACTCGTTGTAGGGGATGTAAATACTATTGACCAAACCACTTTTACAATAGTCCTGAGGCTTTTCATACATTCAGAACAAAAACGCAGAACATGCTGGTCTGCAGCCAGGATAAACGCTATACAGAACTACAGAAGGACTAGGGAGAAAGCTGCCACTTATATCCTTGCCTCAGCACCCGTAATATAATGCATAACAAACAATTGGGTTTCAAAGAGACGCATCAAGACACACTTCCAGCACCTTATGGAGTCTATACCAGGTTGTGTCAAGGCTGTTTTTTTGCCCAACCCGATATGTACAGGTACTATGATACCAAAATATCCCTTTTTTGCCAAATGTTACATCTGCCAAAACATTGCTGCGGTTATGCCAAGAAGGTGGAGATACTGGAATAAAACAATTCTGAAGGACAGACTTTAGAAAACCTTCTACACAGAGGGCAATGTACCATCTACATTGATGTAGTCCTTCATGTACTGCACAAGCATCCCATTTTCACTTTGTCCGTGATGTCATACAACAGGAAACAAAATGGATGAAACAAATGAGGGATGACACTGCAGAGCCCTGGTGGTTAAATCCTACAGTAGAACAGGTCTGAAATGTGCTGCCAGAGCAGCAGTTCACATGTTTTAATAATCTCTGTAGACCACAAGGGAGGTAGAAAACCCTGTCTTTCCCATGAAACACTGCAGAGATTGAACTTACACCACCCCAATTTACAGAATGCACGAATAAAACAGAGCCAATCTCTAGTGACACTTATAGATACACATTGCATGTGAACTGCAGGATTATTCTTTACATTCTAACAATTTTGATAAAAACAATTTTATGGATGTTGCATACTCAGCCTTTTTTATACCTGCCAATCTCTATTTTTTATAATGTTCAAGGCAAACAGATAAAAAAATACAACAACAACATCATTAGGGCCCTTGAAATATACCCTTGGTTCTCATTAGATGGCACTATTAGGCATCATGACACAAAAAAGTAATGTCTGGAGTTAATCAACAAAGCTGTTCTGCATTTAGTTCATTCCATGTCTTTCCACAGATAGAAAAGTCGTCCCTAATGAACATCAAGTACAACACAAACTGGAAAGTGTTACTCAGTCGTATTTTTTCCTGGAGTTTTGGATGCATTTCAGAAGGTGAAGCCAGAGCCAAGTTCCTGTTAAATTATGCTGAAATTATTTGTGCAAGGACAAAACATTTGTCAGCTTTTGTTGGGCAGGCAGAACTAAGCATGAAGGGAAGTGTAATAATATTTTTACAGCTAAGAAAAGATTCTTAGCTGTAAAAATACCAACAAAAAAATACCACAGGGCATCTGGAAAGTATGTGACTATTTTCTCTGGAAAAAAAATACAAATCTTTTGCACTTTATGTAGGCTAAAAAAAAAAAATCAAAAGCGGTGGATTAACAAAAATAACACTGGCAGGCTTAAAACACAACCTGAAGCCTATCAGACACAGTTAGTCACTAACAACATTCTGATAGCCTTGGGGAGGAAGAAAAGAGAAAGCACAGCTATTCTAATCTGGAATCTATTCACACTCACCCTTTCACATCTTTGCAGAGTATGAAGGAAAATGAAGGTTTTCAATCAACTCCATTTGAAATGCCTGCTAGAACTCCTATTAATTCTAGCTGATTACATTCTGATTAAATTCTGTTCAAAGAGTGAGAGGGCTTGAACAAACGCTGTAGTTGCAGATCATCCCATTGGATACAGAGTAGCATATGGGCTAAACAGAATCCTCCCATTGGAATCCATTTTGATAAAGGACTCTGGTGTCATTTATCAACAAAGTGCAGGCGTCACAATGCTTGAGGGCCGAGGGGAAGACAAGATGTTTGAATCATTCAGTTATTTTAAAACTGTAATATATACTGTCCTCAGCAGATTCTGCAGACTGCAAAGTTACAGTATATCACTTGGTTATACTGCCAGTAGCCTTGTGGTTTGCGGACAGTAACCAGGATTGTTAATCTTAGAAAGAGCAAGACAGGGCTGTGCAAGCATTTTTTTTTTTTTTTTTTACTTTATTCTACCATAATACTGCAATCTCTACAGTACTCCCCCTTTATAACTCTGAAGTCAAGAGCCATAGTTAAGATACTTGTGTACTGACTTGGTGGAATGGCATTATGTAGGACAAATGGGAGCCATGGCCATAACAACCTGCTCTAAAGTATATTTGATTCTGTGGTATAAAAAGGACAACTGTATAGAAACAGAATTACAAAAAAATGAAGGGACCCCCTCCTGTATAGATGTAGGCATCCTTGTGGTAGACAAAACCTTTCCCAGTTTTTTAAATACCTTACCAGTATTATATCTCAGAACAGGCTCAATCTAGACACAAACCCCTTCCCTCCCTTTCAGGATTCTCCAAAGGGAGAGGGACATTAAACTAGTTTTGCTCTACTCAGACATAGCCTTGGTTCCTCTGTGCCTACCACAAACCCACATTTCAGCTGTACAGTAACTGCTGCAGTACCAAACATGTGCCAAAAACAAAAGTGAACTTCAGGAAAACTAATCACTTCAAAAGACCTTTTCCTGGAATTAATTTGACTAATGTATTTGTTTTAACCAAGGAAAGACTTGATTTGCATCTCTTTGAATTAAATACTCCAGTCACTGAAGTAAAATAAATTATGAATTTAAGCTCCAACCACCAAAACAGCAAAGGAAACCTTGGATATATCAGTGGCTTGTCAAAGCAAACAGCACGTCCACAAATCACATTCATTTCACTGTTCCTACACACACACACACACACACACACGCACACACAGACGAGAAACTCAGGAGCTCGAACACATACAATTTTAATATCAAGAAAGTATTAGCTCTTCTCTGTCAATGACTGGTTGCACATAATAAGTGAACCACAATGTTAATTTATTCCAGCAAAAACTGAAAGGCAGTTTCGTGTCAATGCTAAATCAAACATGTGTAAATGTTTAATAACTTTACAGAGTTTGATACTATAATGGTTAAACTGCAACAGTCTACATTAGCCCCAGGCTGGGAAAAGATAAGCTACTAAAAGTGGGAGATGGCAACAGAAGCAATGCTTAAAGGTTGTGCTCTGTGAGAACACAATAAGCAAATCTGCTAAAACCTGAATAGTCAAAGGTGCTTTATAAAGTAAATCATGGGATATTAACCCTATATTGACTGTTTTCAGGCAACAAATTATTACAAACTTCTATCAATGTCCCTCAATCCAAACTTTACATGACCAGCCCAATGATCTTGGCCCTTCCCTGGCTACTCTGTGCTCTCATGGCAATTATTGTGACCAAATACAATGCCATTAAATTTAGACCAGACACTAGCCGGAATCAAGCCCAGGTCTCCAGTTGGGAGGTTGGTAGTTATTTACCCATAATTTCACATGACAAAAAAAGGTTATGTTATAACAGAACCACAGCACACCACACTGAAGGCTTGCATGGTATACTTGAATATTAGTCTAAAAAGGGTAACACAATCTCAGGCAATTTGTATAAAACTTCTTTGAATTTTTTATTTTTTTTTCCCCTGGGACTCTTCCAACATGAAGACCAAGGCTATGAAGCTAAAAGACAGCTAATACCAATTGCCATGACCTCCCTGAACTGTGGCACCAAAAGGAAATGTAATAAAAGGCATCTTCTGCGAGAGATTTAAATTCACTGTGCCACTACCTCAGCCCAGAAGATTAACCCAAGTTCAACGCACTAATACAATAACTCAGGAAGGAACACTCCAATATCCCCAGGGCTTAAGACTTCCTGTCATTACCACTGCAACTACTTCCTACAATAAAAATCACATTACATTCTCTAGACTTCTCAGCACAGGCACAGCCATGGCTCAATGACTCTCAATAGCTACACCCTGCCACCATGTCAGCTAATTGTATTGTCATTTACAAAACAAAATTCCAATTTGTGTTATTGTCATTGCACATGCTCAAAGTTACCAGCAATTATCAGTTTTTTTGCATTATAAAATTGGAAAAGGGCCTTGTCAAGAAGTTATTGAATTCACATAGCACTTTATTTTTTTCTCTCAAGCAAAACATCCCGAGCCAGGCTTGAAGTAACAATTTGTGGTTTAAGTTTTTCTAAGACACATTAAAGACATTCTGCCATCTCCACTAAAAGTGGTAGGGCATACAGGTATGTCAAAAAATGTACTCATCTTTAGGGAGATATTTACATAGCAAAGGTTTGGACTAAAACCTTCAAAAAGTGCATACAGAAATGAATATGTCCAGTAAAGAATGCAAAAGAATTAAACCACTTCTCTGGATTGAAAGGTTTAGGCAGAGCGTTAATCTTCTCACCTCTGGAATCAATGTTTCACTGAGTCAGAATCAGATCAAAAAGTCACTCATCAGTTGCCAACAATGCGGAGCTCATTTTAACCTTTGGGGTCCCAGCACAATCAGCTGTATTCCTATTGTATTACTGTCTTTTAAGTAACTTTTGAAGGGTCAGTGGCATTTTCTAATGGGGTTTGTTACATTGGCCTCCTTTACTAGAGGCCACCATTAAACTTTCCAGTGCTACTGTACATTGTATATTTCACCACCTTTCAAAGGCACTGTAGGGATAGCAATACTAACCAGCTACAGTAACAGGAGGAGAAAATTGATTTTACATATTATGTTGATGGAAGGGTCAAATCCACCTGCACACAAACTCACACACCATTGGTTTTTAGCAAGCCTAATGCAGACACACAATAACAATGACTGGCTTCTTGAACAGCGACAGTAATAAAAAGCCTTTCACTGGGGCAGGAGTGGGGCAAAGCAAACATCCTTACGAGCAGATATTCCCTACTGAGGGTCTGCAGTCCAGAGATTGGTGCTGGCTGCTGTACCACTGGAGAAGGATTGTTACTGAAATACAAGCAGTGTCAAGAATAAAATAAAACAGCCATGTGGCCAGATTGCAGGGCTGCAACGAAGGGTACATTTTGACCTTCAAAGGTTCGGAACACATTACCTAAGGAAGGTTCGAACCTTCGATGGTACTAATTTGCATAATTTACTGGTGATGTCACCATAGCTAATAGTTTATATTGATTGAAAATCCTATTTTACAGGTAAGCCATATAAATGGAATAAAACAGTCACATGTAGTTTAAAAAATATGTTATATTAGAACAGTAATCATGTTTTTATAATTTAAATAAAAACACGTTTATGTTCACGTAATTGATGCTGCTTGCGATATACTGTATACAGTAAGTGTGCACTGCAGCAGCACGAACTGCAAACAAAGCTTTATTTAACTGTCACCGTTCCAAGCAGGTTGTCAGTCACCAAAACCACTACCACGTCAAGTGACCCCAGAGATTGGTTGTGCCTCCATGAGGCTTACATTTAGCAAAACAAACCCTCTGCATCAGTGGTCATCAACCTTTCACTAATAGCGGGAAATAAAAGGCAAGGTCTAGCAGATTAGTACAGCTGCATTATTTTTGGCAACAGAAAAAATTCAGCATATATCAGCAACATCCCAAAACACCTAGGATTTAAACACAGCCCAACACACAGCACCCAAATAATAAAACAATAAACAGGTTACCTTTTCTGTTCACATCCAATAACGCTTGTTTGCATTAGTATATGGATTTATATGAACTGATTCTACATGCTCTACCTCAAGCTATAGTTAGGTTTGTTGTTACAGATGAGATGATTTAATAATGCTTTCACCTGAAACAGATTATGGTGCCAGTCTAAGATTGCAGTGTACAATATAAATATATATGTTCCAAGTAAAAGCAGGAGATGTACAGTACATAAAATCCCACTCCTCTCCCCCGCAAAATGGATAGAGTCAGTCCCCAACGATAGCAGCCTGACTGTCAGTTTACTGAGAATACAATAATTTCAACTTCAGTGACATAACCAGGTTAAACAAAGCATCTCAAACATACATTGAAACTCAACAGATGGAAGACATTGTCAGGGCTTCATTTTGGAAATGACAGTGATCTGCCTTGAATGCTTTACTCACGCAGGCTCTTTGGCTTCCTGATAAATGTATTACTGCAATGTTCCAGAGTTATTGATTAGTATATTAAAATGTACAAATACAATACAGCAGCAACCTTGATCATAATGCTGTATAGTTCTAGCTATTTTTGGGAACCTGTGCTATGGGGTGTGTTTCTTGACCACAACATTATAAAAAGACCTATACACATTTTCAAATCACAGTACACATTATTTAATAATAAAGGGGTAATATTCCAATGCTATTCCTACTTGTACAGCAAATACTGTCCTGGTCCCCGAGTCCTGCCATGCATCATGTGTTCTTGCTGTACAGAATGCAGTCTTTACAGCTAGAAATTCTCTTGAATGTTTACCACATAATATCCAAATAGAGTTATTAATCTGGTGAGTATTTATCCCTCATGACCCGTATGTATTCAAAGCTGTTTACAACTGGTGCATTTCTGTTCTATTTTTTAGTGAAAATGACACAACAGTAAATGTTACAAACCTCATAAAACAACACAAAACCACATAATTACTATGCATTGTAATACACACATATGTTTGCAGTTGTATTTTGTCAAGAGTCTGCACATGTTGCATGCATTGATTATTGTTGTAACTGCCTGATAAATTGATTAGGTAGTTGGTTGTTAATTGCACCTCAGCTGAAAGGCAAGGCGTTTGAAAGGGTTGAAGGCAGACAGGATGACTTACACTAAGTAAAGCAGATAAAATATATTTCACCAACAATCTGGATACTGAGAAATACATTTGGTGTTTATTTTTGGCATTGTCAAGTGAAATACCATCAGCAACTCTGTCTAGCCTGAAGACAGAAATTGGGGGAAAAAAAATATATATATATACTTGATTACTGGAATCTTCAGACCCTAATTTCTCCTTTTCCTTTAAAACTATGTGGACACAAAAACACAAGAACAATTTATTTGTGGATTATATTCTTTCATATCAGGTCTGTAAATCCAGAGTAGTAGTGGTGTTCTATTGTAATTACGTTGCTGGTTTTGAGAAACCTGCAGTATTGGAAGAATGGTTATTTATCACACGTGGTAGGAAAAAAGGACATCTGGAACTTTTTCCACTCTATATGCGTGAGCAATCAGCAAAGATCAGAGAGAGAGAGAGAGAGAGAGAGAGAGAGATGGAGTTTCTGTGTGCACTGCCAATTTAGTCTTGAGGTACTTCGCATCCAATATCAGAGCCTTGGTTTCTTTATATACAGAATATATCAAATGTAATTGTGTATTATCTGTGTTGTTCTTTGTTGTGCATCAATAGAAATTGTGCATCAAAACATCCTATTTTCCGACTAGTGTACAATTTTATGTATTAATTTTAAAATGAAGCTCTTTTTCTGCTAATTCCTAGTTTTTGATTTGTTCTTCCAAAACCATAACTATATTTACACATAACCTAACAGAGAGGAAGAGAATAGGCAACAAGATTGAAGGTTACACTAATGTGTGTGTAAACCTGAAATTACATTTCCGGTACGATGTAACGTAGCAGTGAACCGCAACAGGACCCAGGAGAAAGCAGGCAGATGCCTCACTGCGTCATCTCCAGTCGTGCAGAGCTCCCTGTATCTCTGGGGTTTGCTTAGAGGGCAGCGACTTGTTTCAAAGTCCTGCATTGTCCTTGCCAGTGCACTTTCTGACCTTGACAGCACCTTTAATGAGACGTGAAACACTGCACCTCATATACAATAAACAGAAAAAGAGAACTGTCAGCTGGATTCAGTCTTTAATAGCAAGCTGACTAAAGAAATGAGCAGAGCAGCTGCCAGCACACTTTCACTCACACCACTTCAATTCTGACTGATCAGACACATCCACAGTGAACATTACCCTTTATGTTTAACATAAAGCTATATTTTAATAATCTAAAATGTGGCAGATCTTATTACCACCAGCATAAAGCAGATTTTTCACTATTTTCAAAAGCACGTATTGGAGTAAGTTACTAACTTATGTATGACATGTCTAATATTCAGTTGATATAATATGGTTCTTATGTAAATCTTCCGTGTAACCCTCACTCAGCCAAGTCATAATTCATAGCTCTGGATTGTTATTCCCATGTTATTGGAATGAGGAATGCACAAACACCCTCCAAAGTACAGCATTTGAAAAACACCTCTGACCGTTTTATTGGACAAACCATAATGCTTAAAAATAAGTTCTGTGGTCTACAAAGTCATCAGTACTCGCCTCAATTAAAAAAAAAAAAAAAAAAAAAAAAAAAAACACCTTTCAATCTATATGCACAGTATTCATGTGAATGTATTACCATTGTGGAGGGGTCAGTAAAACACTGAACATGTATTTACCACCTCTGTATATTGTATTATAATAGAGGTATGTATAGTTTATCGTTGGTATGAATATGTACGACCCTAACTCAATACATTTTTGTCTTTTAACAAAAGAGTCCATTATTAAAATTATACTTGTGATACTGTGGCAGTCTGAGCGAGGTCAGGTGGAGCGAGGACTTTCACCAGACCTCTTCAAATGGTTATAGAGGTCTCATTCCTACTCTGACACCTTAGGTCTGGATCCCCTGGACAAAGCGTGCTCACTCTTTCTCCTCTCCTAGAATGAACACTGGTAAGTACTTGCTTCAGATACCATCACTAACTCCCTCTCTCCCTGTACTGCCTGCTGCAAACTGTAAATTCTCCTTCCTAAATTGCTGTTCTCTGACTAACAAATCTCTGCTTCTCAACAAACTTATAATTGATACTAATCTTTATCTTCTCTGTCTAGCTGAAACCTGGCACTCTGTAAATGATAAGCACTCACTACATCTATCCACCCCAAATGGCTACTCGCTCTTTGACAAGCCATGCCTCATGGGTAGAGGTACTGCTGTTCTTGCTAACTCTGTGCTTGCCGCCTCAACTCTCTCTATGCCAGTTTTCTCTTCGTTTGAATATCTTGCTCGTTTGAATATCAAGCTCCTCCCTCCCATGTCCCTCACCCTTGCTGCTATCTATTGTCCACCAAAGAATAACTCTGCTTTTATTGCTGAGTTCTCGCAATTCCTCTCCCTAATCTGCACTTCAGCTGACACAATTCTACTCCTAGGTGATTTCAACATCCATGTCAATTTGCCGTCTTCCCCTCTAGTGACCGACTTTGTCACACTCCTGGACTGTCTTGGACTCTCTCTATCTATCAATGTTCCCATGGTAAACTAAATATTCTCTTCAAAACCATTGATCAAATCCTGCATCCAGCAATCGATAAATCCATCTCCCCTCCTCTTAGCTGCCATGATTTCTCCTCTTTCTTTCGGAACAAAAATCGACACCATTTATTCTACACTCTCCTGCCACAAACCCAGTATAGACTTGACCACCTTGACTCCCCTCCGATTGCCCTTCCTGCTCTCTCTTCCTTCTCTCCTCTCTCCATTACTGATGTCTCCAGCCTTTTGTTGAAATCAACTACTACCAAGTGCCCCTTGGACCCCTGGCCAACAAATCTCGTCTGTCTGTGCTTCTGACCTTGCTCCTATTATTATGCACACTCTCAACCTGTCCTTGGTTTCAGGCCTGGTTCCTGCTACCCTCAAGACTGCCCGAGTAACCCTTGACCCGGCTCTTATATAACTTCCGACACATATCCAATCTTCCCTTTCTCTCCAAAACTGTAGCTAGCCAGCTGATGAAACATCTCACAGATAACAAATCTGCTTGAATCTCTGCAGTCTGGCTTCTGGCCGCACTACAGTACCGAAACTGCTCTGCTCCAGATTGTAAATGATCTTCTACTTAATGCTGATGCTGCTGCTCCCGCTGTCCTTGTCCTCCTTGACCTTGCTGCTTTTTACACCATAGATCACCATAGATCATAGCATTCTTCTTGACCACCTTCAGAAGTATGCTGGGATCTCTGGAACCTGCCTCTCCTGGCTGTCGTCTTATCTATCTGGATGCATGCAGTCTGTTTTCTATAATGGAAGCAGTGCTGATGCAAACCCAGGTCACTTGCAGTGTCCCTCAAGGATCTGATCTTGGGCCTCTTCTCTTCAACATCTATATGATTCCCTTGGGTCACCTCATCTGCCAACATAGCCTCATGTTTCACTCCTATGCAGATGACACCCAGCTTTACCTAAAACTAGACCCTGGGTGTCCCTCTGCCATGGTCTGGCTCTCAGCTTGCATCCAAGACATCGAGGCCAGGATGTCTGCCAACTTTCTTCGGCTCAACACTAACAAATTTCTTCTAGTGGAATCGAAAACTCAACTCAAGAACCTCAATATTGCTGCCTTGGAATTAACTACAAACTGTCTGCTGCTGCCCTCCCCCACTGTACGAAGCCTCGGTGTACTTCTGGATAGTAACCTCTCCTTTGATGCCCAAATCTGTCCTCAAATCCTCCTTCTACCACCTCCGAAACATCTCAAAGATCCGCCCACTTCCTTTCCCTCCCGGATGTAGAGATACTGTCATGCATTCATCTCCTCTCGACTCGACTACTGCAACTGTCTCTATGGTGGTCTTCCATCATGCACCATAAACCGATTGCAGCTGGTTCAAAATGCTGCTGCTAGGATCCTTACCAGATGTAAAAAACATGATCACATTACCCAGTCTTGCCCAGCTGCACTGGCTACCTGTAAAGTTCAGGATAACTTTCAAAATTCTCCTGCTTGCCTACAAGGCCCTTCATCACACAGGTCCAGAGTATCTCTCCAATCTGCTGTCCCACTATGTCCCTGCACGCAAGCTGAGATCCTCTGACTCAAGCTTGCTTGTTATACCCAAGCAAAAAGTGCACCACACTCAGAGAGCGCTCTTTTAGCTTCATGGCCCCGATTCTCTGGAACTCTCCCAGCTTTAGAGCACTTCAAATCAACTCTCAAGATCCACTTGTTCTCTCTTGCTTTCAATGCTCTTTAAGCCTGATATCTGTTACTAGCTGTTGTCTAAATTGCTATTTCAGGTTTTTCACTCCATCGTATTCGTACGAGTCTGTATGACACACACATCCACAAAGTTTTGAATTCACATCCTAGCCTTTTATTTAATGTAGTATGCCTGTATTTAATGTATTTGCATTGGTTTTTTCTGTTTGTATTTAATGTACTATGCCCTGTATTTCACTGTATTTAATGTATTATGGATTGTTCCTCACTATCTTGTAAAGCACTTTCTGATGGTGGTCCACTATGAATGGTGCTATATAAAATGAATATTGATTGACTGATTGATTGATTGATATTATACATTGAATAAGTAGCCCAATCGGGACCATGACATGTTTTGTGATACTTATTGTATCATGATCTGCATATCACGATACCTATTGTATTACTATTAATGCTGGGACAAATATTCAAACAAATATTTTTTTACATGTATTCGGATACAAAAATCAGATGTTCATATTCGCTACAAATGACAAAAACACCTTGCACTTATTTACCGCCTCACCAGAATTTGCACGAGTTTAAAAAAATGGTAAACGAAAGAGAGCTCTGTGTGTTATGCGAGAATAATATATATAAAAAAAATATAGGATCCACACAGCAGCTCTTGAGTCTCTATTAAAGTTTTGGACTGCAAAAAGTAAACAAACCAGATTACGTGTGCGCACTCATAGTGATCTCTATGGAAAGCCATCTGGGACAAAAATGTGTTGTGCTGCTTTAAGGCTTATACACACCAGACGCAATGCCACAAGCAGAACTGTGCAGCAATGCGTCAAAATGAAAATAACCTATACTATAAGTGTCTTTCACACAATAAGCGATGCAGGAGCGGCACCAGAGCGGCGCGAAATAAAGAGGATCGAATCGTATTTTTTGCGGTTTGACCGTGTCAACTAGGGCATTGAGCAATCCGAGAACAGCTTCAATACACGTGTTCCAGCAGGGTGAAGCAGTATCCAAAATGACGGCGGAAACAATAATAATTTGAAAAAAATACCCAGAGCTTTATGACAAAGGGCATCACAATTATAAAGATACAGATCTGAAAGATAATATATTATTATCGCGTCTGGTGTGTGGAGACCTTTAGAGCGAGCCAGAACCTCATGGGACAGAAAAAAGGCAAGCACGTCATTCTGAAATGCCTCGCTTAACAAGTACCCAACTTCCTGAAAATGTTGTGTAGTGATTTTTATATAAATTGTATAAAAATCAAGGGTCGATGTTAATGTATATTTGGTAGCATTTTGCTACCCAAAAGTCTTAATTTGCTACTAGTTTTTTTTATGCAGTAGCATTTTTCTGATACTTTACCCGGCAGTATATGACCGACCCTGAGTGAACACGTATATATTTACCGATGTGTTTTTTGTTTTTTTTTTAACGTACATTATTAGTATCTTTCATAAAGCTGGAAACCATTGCTAATAGAGCTTCACGACAGATGACTGCCCCATCTAGATACGCACGATGCCCGCAATGCAAATCGTATTGGACAGTGGAGTACAAATACCTGCAGTACTACAGAACGTAGATACAATTTAAAAGGCATGAAGTTTATTGTATAGACCAAAAGTAAAATTAAATACCTGTTAAAAACATTACAATTTTATAAGATAACAGGCAATGACCTAACAGGATATTACATTTATTCAGTGTCTACAAAATGTGGTGTCAACTATGTACTATTTATTTCGGGAATAAATAAAATAACAATTAACTTGAACTGTTATTTGGCATCCTTTGTTTTGTAGTTAATTCACTAGGGTAAAGTAAGACCTACACAACTTATTCTTTACTCCTGTGATATTGTTCTATTTTAACGTGTTACATATTTTAAGGTCTTGCTGTAAAATAAAGGCACACACACGGGCCACAGCCACGCCCCCTGCTGCTATGCTGTCTCTGCCTGGTTCAGAGCAATATAATGGCTTTTATTACTTTCTGAAAAATGAACGAATATCCAGCCGAATATTTAAATTATGAGCGAATATCCAAACATGAAAATCTTGTGTTCGTCCCAGCACTAATTACTGCACACCTAGTAAGGAAAGCTGTTGGTCTGAATCTTTATTGGTAATTGCAGAAGTGCTGTAAATAACGATTTTCATAATAAAAAAGTGGAACAAACCCTCTGTGCATTACTGGCTATATTATACTGTTATACCAAAATAAATTAAGAAAAAAAATCACTAGTCGTTAGAAAGAAAAAAAAAGAAAAAAAAAGCAGCCTTCCAAAAGGCTACAGTACTGTATCTCCAAAAATCCGCCTTGTAGAGTTAAATGTAGAAACTTTATCACAAATAAAGTACATTTAAAGCAAACAAAAATGGAAAAGCTGCAACTTCTAATGCCACAGCACTCGGCACCTCACTACCTCAGTGTACACTTGACAACCTGCAGCTAATGGAAATATTTCAAGCAGCTGGCAGGATTGTTACTTGTTTTTTTGGTTTTTGTTTTATTCCCCCACAGCAAGTACATATTTCCAATGCAAGAGTAACAGCAATAGGGGCAAGGTGCATTCATTTACTATACCACTTCTAACATGGACACTTTGCTTTCAGCAGAACATCTGTGATCAGCCCACGCTTATTCCCATGTGACTGCATCTAAAAGGCTGATAATCTCATCTCTTCACCCCAGTTATCAATTCATCCCACTGAGGCACAGTTACTTAGTGGAGTATCTAGCTGCATCTCTACCCTCAACAAATCACTCAATGCACCTTTTTGGGTTAGTGCAAGTTGTACAACCCAGAACTGAATGGTTTCTGCTGTCACCCCTGCACATAGATGACAGCCAGAACATTTTGAATCGTCTGGAGGAACAGCACTAGCCTAAAATAATGTTACACAAATAAGAATATATATTTTTTATTTATTAATTGCAGTACTTTAACATACTGTTGTCTATTTTAATAATCTAATTGTAAGTAATAATGTTATTAAAAACACCCCTGAGCAAGATTAATATGGAGTAAAATAGTGTTAAAGAGTGACATGGGCTGCTCCGATTAAAATCGGTCGGATTAATCAACTAAATAGTTGATCACAGATTAATTTTTTTATTTTTATTTTTTGCAATTTAAATCGTGCAAAATTTTATTTTTTTATATGAAATAAAATAAACTAATAGAAGATCTGCATTTTCTCCACGGCAGTCCAGTCATAAGGGAGTGGAGGTGGGACATACAGTTGAAGGTCTTGAGTAGGTTTTACCAATGGGAGAGTCAAAGATCTGCCCCTTGTTATGCAGGTGTCCAATCATGAGTGAGCAGAAGCGGGACATACACCGTTGAAGGTATTGTGAGTTTAACCAATGGGAAACTCAAAGATCTGCCCTGGTTTTGCAGCTGCCCAATCATAGTGAGCAGTGGCGGGACAGAAATAACTGGCATTCAGAGGGTACGATGAAGGTACCAATTCCTCAAACAGAGGTAATTATGTGGAATTACGTTCTCTGATTTCTGACTACAACAGCATGTTAAGCAATCGCTTGTTAAATATCACAGTATTCGCGGGTAACTCGAACAAGAGATTCTGAACAAATAAAAGGGGAAGTACAGGAAGCCAAGTATATAGCTGTAATAGTAGATTAAGCAACCGATGATGGAAACGCAGCTCAGCTGTCTTGTGTTTTCAGGTATGTGTCTGTGAAAATGTGTTACATTTAGTAAAATAATAATAATAATAATAATAATAATAATAATAATAATAATAATAATAATAATAATAATTTTAAAAAAGACCAAATTCCCATTGGGCTTAATTGTTTATTTATTTGATTCTGTTGATGTTTTAGTATTACTATGTTGGACAGCCGCTATAAGATTGTTAACGTTATTAAAAATGTGCACTAGTTAATCTACCAATTAATCAACTAATTCCCATAAAATTAACCGATCAAAATTTTTAATCGAGTGACAGCCCTACTTAACCCATTTAAGTGCCAATGCATATTTTACAAAACCTTGTAACTTGCTAGATGGCGCTGTTGCCCCCTGGCATCAATATTGTGTTTTGTAAGGTTTTATAATCAATTGTATGTACCCCTTTAAATGCCAAAGAAAGGAGAAATCATTGAGGCTCTCTCTGTAGTTTTGCACTCAGCCAAAATATGCCTGTATACTTAAGAATCAAGAGAACAAACTGGTTCTTTTATGTTTCAAAGAGCCTTTGATCTTGGGTGGATGACTCTTGTTTACAAATTGTTGTCTCTACTTTAGAAGCAGATTTTTGAGCATATGTACTGACCACAATCAATCCAGCTAAAACTGGGTCTCACACACACAGCTGAAGGTGTCGTCAAGGGGCACCAGCTGGTGTGCCTCCAATAAAGGGGGGCCAGCTCTGTTCACTGGTGAAGGTGGGAAATTCCCACTACCAAGGGGGTGTAACCTGACCTCTATATTAGTGTTTGTGAACTGGAGTTCGTTGCTCGGAATGACTCAGGAGTTGCTTAAATCCTACTATCTTTGAGTCCTGGATGTTTTGACCTGCAATATTTTTTGTTCAAAATCTGACCTGCAGCTTCTGCATGCGATTGCTTTCTGTAATGTCTTTTGGATCTGAATTAAACTGTTTTGATTGAAGATTAGCTGAAGATCACTGACTTAAGAAATAAAAGAACCTTACAGTTTATTGGATTTATTTTAATGGAGAGACGTATTGATACACTGAATCGAGTCTCTGGGAAGACAGGCAGACGGGGTACATTACAGCATACAGAATTAGATTAAAACCTGAACAAACCTACTTAGCACACAGAGCTAACTTGCACATGGTAGTTAGTCTGTATTTTGATATAATTACACGTAGACACAATTATTATAAACTAGGGCCTGAAATATCTATTTCACCAGCTTAGTTTGCTTTAATTGATGTAATTGTACTTTTTAGTATGAGCCTCACAGAATTCATGGAATGAACCATATTCAAAACATTATCATTTTGACTGTCTCAAGCTGATATAAATTTAAATGTGGACTGAAATATATTGTGCATGGGCAGAACTAAATTAGATAAGTGACACTAATTTGAGCGTGATTTATTATAATTCCCGCAGCTGCAGTTTTTACCATTTGTTATACAGACGTTTCATTTAAAAAAATTACATTTTAAATAGTCATCTGTCTGCACATCCAGGCATTGCTAAAATGTCTGATTTTAAATGACACCCATAAAGAAACAGTGATAAAAGAAACTGAATGTTAAAATTGAGTCCAGCTTTATGTAAATTCAAAGCTGCTGAACTTTATCAGCTGAGAAAGCCAGGATTCAGTTCAGCACGAGGCATGCTGTTATCCTTTAGACAAAAAAAAAGAAAAAAACGGTCGATTTTTCAGCTGTAAAGGAACATTAATCAAGAGTGACAGTGCGCGAGGGCCAGCACAGAGTTGTGCCCTCCACATGCAACAGCAGACCAGCTTGACTAATTGCACTATTAACGTAACTATTAGCAAACCGACCAATAAATGAGGGAAGATTCTATCTTACGATGATAGAATTAGGTAATTTATTTTTACCATTGTACTGATCCTTGATCCACAGAATTTAATAATCTAATAATAAATGCCCCTGCCTAGTTATCAGAATCAAATAAGCATTACCCAATATATAACTTTTAATACCTCTGTCAATCAGGTCTCAATCTTTCAGCAATTCTAGGCAAACATTTCTGAAGATTTGCCAACTAATCAGAAGTCATCACTCATGCACTCTCTGTTCTAGAAACTCAAGATTCAGAAGTGCCAAACCCAAATTTCACCAGAACTGAGTAAGGGGCTCTCAAGAGACAGTTATATGCAAGTAACATACAGATGGCTGTGAGGATGGTGAGAATGGGAAGAACATAAGAAAGTTTACAAACAAGAGGAGGCCATTCAGCCCATCTTGCTCGTTTGGTTGTTAGTAGCTTATTGATCCCAGAATCTCATCAAGCAGCTTCTTGAAGGATCCCAGGGTGTCAGCTTCAACAACATTACTGGGGAGTTGGTTCCAGACCCTCACAATTCTCTGTGTAAAAAAGTGCCTCCTATTTTCTGTTCTGAATGCCCCTATCTAATCTCCATTTGTGACCCCTGGTCCTTGTTTCTTTTTTCAGGTCAAAGAAGTCCCCTGGGTTGACATTGTCTATACTTTTTAGGATTTTGAATGTTTGAATCAGATCGCCGTGTAGTCTTCTTTGTTCAAGACTGAATAGATTCAATTATTTTAACCTGTCTGCATACGACATGCCTTTTAAACCCGGGATAATTCTGGCTGCTCTTCTTTGCACTCTTTCTAGAGCAGCAATATCCTTTTTGTAACAAGGTGACCAGAACTGAACACAAGATTCTAGGTGAGGTCTTACTAATGCATTGCAGAGTTAACACTACTTTCCTTGATTTAAATTCAACACTTCTCACAATATATCCGAGCATCTTGTTAGCCTTTTTTATAGCTTCCCCACATTGTCTAGATGAAGACATTTCTGAGTCAACATAAACTCCTAGGTCTTTTTCATAGTTCCCTTCTTCAATTTCACTATCTCCCATATGATATTTATAATGCACATTTTTATTGCCCGCATGCAGTACTTTACACTTTTCTCTATTAAATTTCATTTGCCATGTGTCAACCCCAATGCTGAATGCTGTCTAGATCATTTTGAATGAACTTTGTTGCTTCAACAGTGAATAAAGTGAGTAATGCACAACTCCAGAGTTTAGCTAACCCACCCTTATTAAAAGTGTATCTTGCAGGTCAAGCACACCAATACATTTCTGTATAGATTTCATCAAAAGAAATAAAATTGTATTTATGTATGTGATAAGTCAAAGGGGTTTCGGTCTGTAATTCAGCCTCCCGACAGTAGAGGGCATCAAGCTAACTCGGGACTTCCCTTACCAAGGTCTCGTGACCATGACGAAAGTCATCTTTATGAGGGGCATCACCTTGGTGAGGGGCGGAAGTGCGAGTATGTAAATCCCGGCCACTTGACTCAAGTGAGTTGTAATAAAGGACACTTGTCAGTTTGGGATTGGTGTTCCGCTGACTACAGGGGTGGGGCTTTGCATACTAAAGGGAACATGCTACTGTGTTCCGGGTTGGTCCTTGAAAACATAGGCGGGGTTATTGGGCTTGAGGGAGACACAGTACAGTTTGTTTTGATTTGTTTTGATTTCTTATCACAGTGTTTGGAATATACAGTAACGGCTGTTTTGTTTTTATCCCTTTTCATGTCTGGGATATCGTGAAGAGGACTTAGGAAATACGAACCCTCCATTCTTTTTGTTATTTATTCCAGCACCCCCTCCCTCACGCCATCGTGTAACTATAAAAGAGTCTCTGTAAGTTTTATGGCAGTCCTCCAGCCGGGCCTCAGTCTCATTGGTTGTGGTCGTTGACTCGCTTACTTCCTCTTCTTGGGTCAGTTTTCGGCAGAGTCCCGGAGTTGCAGCTTTGCATAGTGACAGCACCTTGTTTAGCAATCGATGTGGAGCGCAAAATGTTTAGTTTTGCTTTGATATTTATAGTCTTTTCACTCTGCTGAGTAGCTACTTTCATGAGGTCATTTGTGTACCTCGCCTTTTTAACTCGCAGATCTTTGAGATTTGTCTTTTGTCTGCTTCCTTTCGTCCAATGGCTTGTTGTTGCAGTTGGGACTTGAAGTATGTCTTCCCTGCACCAAACCACTTGTGTTTGCAGTTTTACAGTCTTTTCACTGTCCTTTCAGCCTCACCCAGTCCAGATGCCCCCCCTCCTAGCCCTGGCATCTTCAGTTCAGTATTCCTGCCAGGAACCAAGGGGCCCTTTTCCTAAGACACAGCAGTTTGCTCTTTTCCTAAGACACAGCAGTTTTATTAATTAGTCCAGTTATATCATTAATACACATCCAGGTATTAATATCATATTCAGGGAATATGTCCCACAACACCTCGCCTTATATTTGGGCTGATACGCAGCTCTGGGCAGTTTACAGGCAAGCCCGCAGTTGCCCGGCCAGACTACAGGGGTCGCTGGTGCGCGGTGAGCCAAAGACACCCTGGCCGACCTAAGCCCCCCCCACCCCCCATTCCACGTGGATGATCTTCTATTGGTTATAGAAACCAAGAAATGGGTGCCATGAGAGCCTCTGGCAAGGCACAAACTAAACTTAAGGTATTATTTAAGTTTTTTGTAAATTAAATAATTGATACTGCTTTCTTAATACATGAACCTGACATTTAAATACAACAATCTAGTAAAAAAGACTAAAACACCACAGTCAATAAGGTGCTAGCGGATTAGAAAAAAATTGTGTCGTGTAAATTATAAAATTACTACTTTGTGGTCAAGCGTGTACTTTTTGGGATGCTAAGTTTACTGTTTAGAAGCATTTCAAGACAAACTTTCCCTGGCAAAAAAATGATTTTTTTTTTTTTTCAATTTTACTGTTGCTAACAAACTTTGCCATTTACCATATTTAGATTTTTTTTTTTTTAATTAAACGCTATATTAAAAAAATGATTTTTTTTTTATTTTTTTTTACTAGATTTGAACAGAAGCGATATTAGTTATTTATTGGACATGCACAATCCATTGATTTGTTTAACTTAAAACATGAAGATTGACAAATCTGTTTGATGATAAAAATGAAATGCTTACATGAAATCATCTGTACAATATTTTATTATTATTTTAAAATAAAATACAGACTGCAAATCTCATGGCAATGTGTTTATGTATCAATTCATTTATGCACTTATTTTTCAGAGAGTAGTGCAGGGAAAGAATGTTGCCTTCCCCCTCAAAAAAAAAAAATCACCCTGCTGCAGCAGTGTTCCAGTTAGCCACCATGGGACAAGATGTTAGATGAGGAAAAATAGCTGTAAATTGATGTACACTGTTTCAACCAAAAAAAGTATATAATAGAAATAAGTTGTCTGCAGAATTTGATGGATCCTACTGTAAATATTTCATGCATTTTGAAACAGTAAAAAATGCAGAGAAACTTGACAGGCTATACACAAATACTTTAAAAATGTGGGGTTCAGCAGTTACAAAACTGAAAGAACGTCAAGAAAAATCAAAATTCCACAAAGCAGCAGTAATAGTTGGCAATAATTTCATATATGTGATGCAACAAACTAAAACACAATACATCAGGAGTTTAATTCAGCTTATAGAGAAAGAGTGGGAAAAAAAGAGACAGAAGCTATTTTTATATTTGAATAACTCCCAAGTGTTGCATATTATAGTTGTACTCTTAGTATGTTACTTAAATTTACTAGCAAATGTGTTCCAAACTGCACTGGAAGGAACATTTCCTTAAAGTATGTTATAAAGGTGAGGTCACAGGGAACCTTTTGTGTAACTTGAAGAATTTAGTGAACCTGTCAAGCTACAAGGCTAGTTCAGCCCCTGTTAATCACTAATTGATTGAATGTGCTCACTGTTAAATAAAACCAAAATCCTACAAGTTTATATTCTACTTTTTTTGTGGGGGTTTTGTGCGACGGAGAGGGGGCAAGTAGATTTTTAAGAAGGACAAGTATATTTCTCTAGCATTTTGTCCCTTGGACAAGAAGTTTTTTTTCAAAAACTGCACACCCCTGCTTATTATTAAAAAGGTCCACCACACAGTGCTGCACGCACACCTCAATCATGACCTGACCACCCTCACCTGCTTTCAGTTCTGCCTTCAGCAAAGTCTGACAAGGGCGTTTTCCAAGAACTACATTACTACAAAAAAACGAATGATCAACAGACTGGGGGACAATCAAAAGTGTGGTCGCTGAAACCGTGTACATTTCATAGTATGTCAGCACGGTTTACGGAGCAGCTGCGACCAGCCAGGACTCACCGAATCATAGAATTCTCGTAACAGACCGTTTACATTTTCAAGACAAACTGTTTTTAAATCCATTATTATTTATGTTTCATCCAATCAATAAAAAACACCAGCTGCCCAAGCATTTCTCTTTTCTTCAATTTCATTAAGCTGTTGACTTGTTAGATCTTTGTGTCTTGCTTTTTTTCTTTTTTTCAGCTGAGTTTTGCTTTTGTAATTCTAGCCACTTATCTATGGTCATGCCTCCGAAAAGATCAAAGGAATGTCACTCTTTTTTTAAAACTTTAAAAAAGACCTCTCACATTCCGTTTTATAAATAAAGATTATAGCTGGAGATTCGTAGCTCAGACTGTGCTGGTACATCATGGATGTTACTTCACAGATTATGAATTCACATACTACTGTAATTATCAATTTAAAAATAAAACAAATCAGTTTTTTTACCTCTGTAAATTCCTGTTTAATGAAAAGTAAACTATAACCGTTATTTAAAGCTCAAATTTTAAAATGACCCTGCTCACAGAAACAGGCCCACCCATCGCATTAAAACAAAGAAAGGCAAGTTTACAGTTAATCTTAATATAGTGATTTTTTTTTTTTTGTTAGGTAAGCTATACTGTTTTTTGTGTGGTTCGCCCACTAAATCTGGTGGGCATCAGTTTTTAATCTCAAACCAACTTTATTCACAGCTCAGGCCATCTCAAAAGAATACTTAAAAGGTTGGAGATCGTACTGATTTTTTATTTTTTATTTTCACTATTATTTATGTCTTAGTTGGTGCTTATCTTGGTGAGAGCAGAGTTCAAATCAGCATGAAGTTTTAACATCTACTCTCGTGTAATGGAAATCATGCAGAATTTCAACAGGAATAATTTTTTCATTCAAAATTCATTTTTCACAGAGCTACATGAACAGCATAGGGACAATAATAGCCACCTACGATACAAGCATGTATCCACCTACCTGCAGAGAGAGGGCCAGCCGGCAGATTTGGGCTCTGGTGGCTGAGACAGAGTATGCCTTGCACACGCAGCAGAAGTACCGGTAAATCACACCGAACCATACAGCTCGCTGCACCG
The DNA here is from genome assembly GCF_902713425.1 of Acipenser ruthenus. NCBI lineage: Eukaryota > Metazoa > Chordata > Actinopteri > Acipenseriformes > Acipenseridae > Acipenser > Acipenser ruthenus. The sequence goes on along the minus strand of NC_081191.1, from coordinate 82,646,004 downwards.
AATGCACTCCACAAAGGAGCGAGTAACAAAACTATTGGGTTCAGGGTTAAATAAATATTTTAAAAAAACAGGTTTTGTAATTAACTTGACTTTTAATTCATGACATTTAATAATTTAGCATCTACTCTGTACTACATTATTTAAAAGGGTTCATGTAGCAGAACGTACACAGGGAGGCATGTACCATATTTAATACGATAGGTTACTTAAATGTAAACATTTATTTTATCCAATGAAGACATAATTCATTGAATCATAATCTGTACATTATTATGTTGCACTTACATTTTGTACATATTTCAATTTTGGTATTATGTAAGCATTATTTTTAGCCAGTGGCACATTGATTCAAAGTATAATACTGTAAATCGTTTAGTAAATTGTGTATTCGACTATCAAAATGCAGAAATACCCATCCATAATTGGAGTATTTGTCCCGACACTACAAATACACAACATGCGGGGGGTGGTGACGGGTATGATGCAGAAGCACTGGCTATTACTGGGCAGGGATCAAACTCGTCACCCTGTGGATACTCATTACTAGGGCAAGACGTGAAGACAAGCTGTACATCTCTGCTCTGGATCAGTACCCCAGCTTGACAACAGACAGTAACAGACCTTCAGAAACATAAGCCCTGTCATCTCCATCACACTTTAGAAAAATCGACCTCTAAACCCCACTCCCATCTCCATTTTTGAAAAACTCTTCTTGATCAAGGAATCTGTTTAGGGATTACGAGCCTATCTTAAATAATTATACCACTTAAAATCAATTACAGCACTGTGCTAGGTACTGTCACACTTTCAGTTTTTTGCTAATTTAGTTCCAAGGACATTAATCCAATGACAGGTTTGCATCGTGCCAAGATGGGTCTCCTATTAAAGTTTCTAAATTTAAATATGCTGCAGTGGTCATGTGGTATTCGTTGTCAGGAAATAATTAGAGCCTCCCCCCACAATAGTATTATATTAAAAGTTGACGAGATTGCTTACAATGATGCATTTTTTATCCACATTGAACACTTATCGTTGTTTATTCCGTTCTTAATAACCTCTTCTGAAAGTATAAAAGCATTTGCAATAAAGAAGGCACATAGATTCAACATTCTCTCTCAAAGATTTACACTTCTTTTCAACCTGACCTTAAATTCAGGAACCTGACAATTCCAAAGTCATGAGCGCGTGCCAGAGGAAAACTGATTTATGAACTTTTCCCCATGTTTGTTTTAGCCCTGTTGAATGAACATTATCACCCACCTCCTAGATTCATCACTTGCCTGTAATCATACTAGATAAAGAAATGCGAGAAACTGTGTAAGATCGTATCTGTGCAATCAGACACTGACCGCTGAACTGCAAAAACTGCTTTTCAGGGGCGACATCTTTACTAATAAACAAACACTCTACTTTCAACAAAAACCATTTACTTTAGTTTAGAGGCAACTAAACAGCAATTGGATTAACCTACCATGCATGATTTACATGCTACAACCACAAAGTAAATGTAAATAGATCAAAGGGTAAAATGCACAGATTTCAATTATATCTTTAGCATTCCCCTTAGTGTCCCCAGGTTGGTTCTATATCCGGTCATATTTTTCTTGATGTGTGACATGAAAGGAGACAAATATTTGTTGTAAATGTATTTTACTGAATTGTAGAAACAGGCAAAACTAGAGTGTCACAAAGTATACAATTGAACATACAACCTGTGTATTCACAATAGGGTTATGCAGTGCAGCATTCACCACAGAGAAGGAGTAGAAAATTGATCATTGAAAAAGCAAGGAGGAGACACATTGGTATTGTAACTTACCAAAACTTTCTCTGTGTTATGTTCATTCTCAAACAGTTCATCTGAACTAAACACTTAATGGAAACTACATTAAATCATGTAGACATTCTTTCATCTTATAATTTACCAGTGTCACTGTTTTAACCTCTACAGACAGCTCGTGTTTAGACTGTGTCTTTACAGTTGATACATTGTAATCAATGAAGTTCCATTACAGGTGGTGTCCAGTACACTACTGATATCACACCAGCTCAATTTAGCCACTAATCACAGTGTGGTAGTCCCCTCCCCAACCCAGGAAAAATATACAAAGAAGTTTATCCCTTCCACCCTCCTCAGGGAGATTACTCATCCAAAAGCTGAGCTCTAGAAATATCCACCAGTACACCAGGTGATGAGCACCCCAGCAAGCCACATGAAAAGGACAGGATGACCCCTCGAGAGCCACTCTCCAGCACACAGCCTCACAGAAAATCGAAAAAGAAACCAGAGCCCTCTCGTAGTGTTCCCACTCAATACAAGCTGCATTGACTTTAGTGTTGCAGTTAACCTTTTACTGATGAGACATTTTCTTTGCTAAATGCTTTGTTGTCTTCATGACTAAATCAAGTTATCGTAGATCACTTCTTATCAACCATGGGATGCTTTCAAGGCCAAGCAAAGCGTTTATTAAGTAAATGCTGTGCTTTCAATATCAAGCAACACAGCCATAACATATCTAGTCTGTACTGAACAACAATTAGCCAAACTGATCCAAACACCAGCAGCTATTTTACGTTATGTTCAGGTACCAAAATCTACAAAAAAAAATAAAAGCAAGCACTTTTTTACTTTTTTTTTTGAGTGACAGGTTGAACCCTTTGAGAGTTCACCAAGGTAGACTGCAAATTCAATATTGTTACCACACATTTATTTAAAAAAAAAAAAAAAAACGTAACATACAGTACACAATTAAACCAACTTTATATGTCCTAAACACAAAGAGCAATTAGCAGTACTATTAAATTGAGGCAGATACAGTATGAAGCAAGTGGACCAGATGTTTCATGGCCAGTTTAATCTGTAATCAACAGTATGAGGAGTATTTTCAAATACTGTAGTAGCAGGTACTAAATAATGGTGCTACTAAAAACAAACCAATATGATCATTAAGTTGTTAATAGAAATTCTATCCCGATTTTATTGTGTTCTCAAAATCGATATGAAAATCACACAGCACTAATTTACCACAACTATCTGAGATTTCCGGTCCTGAACACACATTAAACCGACATTGTCCCTGGTGAATTACTATGATGTTGGGTATTTTTTAATTAACAAAGGATTATAAAGCTTTTACCCCCGATCCCCTTCCCCTTACCTGCTCACGTGTGCAAGACAACAAACACTATTGCCAAAGACTATACAGCATTTCAAAGAAGTTGTATTGATGTTCCTGTATGTTGTAGGCAGGTCAGGCATTTTGACCACTGAACTTATTTTCTCCCAAAATACTCATCAGGCTACTATGCTGTTCATCATGTTCATATCCTGCACCTGCACCTAATACTGTAAGAATAAAATAGTGAATTTGGAGCATTTAAATACATTTTCATTTATATCAACACATTGCTCTAGTTGTTGTACCTCATTTCAATATATGAAAATTAAGTAATTAAGGCCTATTACTGCATTACTAGCACTTACTAATGCAAAGTATCTACTGCAACTGCACAAAAGGTTTGACATATAGAATCAATCACTTGAAATATCCTTCAAATGTAACCCTTCCATTGAAAGCTAAAGTAGTTTTTATGAAATTTGAGGCTTTGCACATCCGACACGTTCAGTGACGTACGTCTGACACGAAGAAAAGCTTTCCTATTTCAGAAGGAGTACATAGTGTTTGAAATACTTAATCTACAACTCATTACCTTAAGTCTTACCCGAAAGATCAACATAGGAGTGAAGTATCAGTGTCCTCCTAATTTGGAGCGACCTGAATGTTTCTGTACCTATACTGAAAAAATGGATTTCTCCGAGTACGTCTGAAACAGTGTTTTTAGCACTCCCTAGATTGGATATTTAGTGTTTGACAATTGATACTAACAGGGGCATCCATCATACCATAGAAGAAACCCAGCAAGATGTTACAGGTAAGATGCTACAGGTCTGTAAAGTGTTTGACATGTACGCCCGACACCATGGAATTGCCCAAAGGGTTTTGTTCTGACTTGAAAGGTAATACTGCACTTGATCATCTACAGTATTATACAAACAGCTGTTGTCTAACACAGAACAAAGACTAATCTCATACAAGTGAAGAATAAGATCTAGTCTTTTTACTTAAGCAGATGGCTGTTTCCAAGGGATTTTTAAAAATTAGATCTACTCCTGAAAACACCCCCTGGGATTAAACTCACTGCTGTTACGTCGCCATTCTTAACACGATACAAGAGGCAGTGACTGAGGATTGAACCCTGGGCACCAGGTTCACTGACCAACAGGCTGTCTGCTGTGCCAAGAGAGCTGGGCTCTAATTGCGAAGCAGACAGACCCGTTTTATATTACTCGGCTCAGTCGGAAACTGAAGAGAGTTTACCGATTACCGATTCATAGATATAAAATTCAGCGCTGGAGCTAACCTGGACTTCTTTATGTGCTACTAGTATGTGTTGTATACCTTTAAGGAGCACTATCCAAGGCTTTAAAATCCTACTATATACCTTTTATTAGCACTACCAATATTGATTGTATGTTATACTTCAGTTTGGATCATTTCAAAAGACAACACAGTAGGTAAAGTTGCAATTGCTTTCTGATTCCAAATCACGAATCACTATTTGCTATATCCTTATGAAACCAAACAAGGAGATCAAAGCGAATAATCCAACAAAAACTAAGAAAACAATAAGAAATACTTGTTGCCATTTAAATATTTGTTTTCTTTGCCTCCAAATAAACATCAAGCAGTGTCTGATTAAACTGCACATTTGGTGGTCTTTTTGTTTTGATTGTGTTCATTAATTGCAATAGGCTGCCATCTGCAGAAGAACTCAAACTCATTCAGAGTAGCCATGTCATCCGTTTATCTCTTTCTAGTAAAGCTTTACTTAGGATATGTGATGAAGAGCCCGGAACACATTACCTTGACAGGATATCACAAAGGTAGCAGTCCAGGCTGACTGGGCACAAACCAACATAGAAAATTTGTTTCAGGCCGACAATTCATAAGGGAGAGAGGGACCAGGTTGTTTTTGCAGTGATGACAAATCTTAAAAAGCAAGTAAAAATAAAATTGCAGAAAAGAAAAGGTTAGGAGGCTGAAAAATATTTCAAAAGGTTCCATTTCATAAACATTAAGAAATCATGGAGGCATTTAATTACAAGGAGGTTAATAAAATCTGGTAGGCAGGTAGACAGGCTGCTGCACATGTAAATCTGCTTTCTCTCTAGGTGCAACATCAGAGCTGTGCTGAAGCCAGGACAAGGGATTATTGTGGGAGGGTATTGAATAATTAGAGTAAAAAAATAAATAAAAAAATCTAAAGCTTCAACTTACAAACATGGGCTTCACACAAGTATTCAACATGCTCTTCACAGACAGCCGCTCGTCCCACACTGTCCGTGCAATTCCGTATTCAATCTCTCATACTAACAAAATGGTTAGTCATCAATTGAAAAGAAAAGGTCAAGATTCTTTCTCTCCTGACAGAGCCAGATAAAAAGGTGGTACGCCAAACCAAGGTAGGAAGAGTACAGTAGAGACAGCATAACAATATGGTACAGGGTTTCAGTAAATGCTCAGGAGAGAACAAAGTACAATTGATATGAAAGCTTAAAGAACATTCATCATCCATCACATCCTCTCTTATTACCATTTTTGTTTAGTTAAACTTGTTCACAGGTTGTAATAAGCATCTATAGCAGTATGAAACTGCTTTATGAGACTGTGGGGTCTGCTCAACTGTTCTACAGTGGTGAATACACAGTAAATACACAATTAAAATCATTAAAATATTAACCTTCCAGAGCTTGTCAGTTTTATTAATTATTTAAAACACTGGCATCATTTAAATCCAATGCTGTTTAGATCAATTGAATACCACTGCATGTCTAAAAGGGGAGAGGAACCTTAATAAAACACTCAGATACTCTAGCAGTACAAAATAGTGTACTTCCACAAAGCTGGTTATCTTTGAGGTGTACCAGGAGCACAGGAATTGGTTTAACAAAAGCCAAATTTCACACTGGCGCGCCTACCTGGATCCCAACCCAGGTTCTGGCTACCCGGGTTACAATTCTGCATAATGTGGGATGTAGGTCAACACGCTTTGACCCAGGTTGAGCGAGACAAAATGCATGATGATCGTTCGTAAGCAGACAAAGTAACAAACGCCTGCAGCAGGAATAAAGAAATATTTGCTCTAAATCAACTGGGCCGATGGAAGCGTTCATAACAAGCCTGCCATCTTGAAAGCCTGAACAGATGAAAGGGTGGTCACGTGACAGTTGCGGCTTCTGGGGGCATTGCATATGTGCATTGTGTACTTGCTTGTGTCACCCAGATTGACCCTGCTTCTTCAGAAAGCAGCGTGAAAGCGTGTAGCCGACCCGCATGACACCGGGTCGCGACACGGGTAGAGCATGCCAGTGTGAAGGGGCTTTATATAGACCTGATACTGGCACTAAGTGGCAAAACCTTACAAATTTTCACAAGAAACAGTTTGTTTGCAGACAAGATCAAATTATGCTTTTGTTGCTATATACATGAAATGGCTGATTCTCTCTCTCTCTCTCATATATATATATATATATATATATATATATATATATATATATATATATATATATATATATATATATATATATATAGAGAGAGAGAGAGAGAGAGAGAGAGAGAGAGAGAGAGAGAGAGAGAGAGAGAGAGAGAGAGAGAGAGAGAGAGAGAGAGAGAGAGAGAGAGAGAGAGAGAGAGAGAGAGAGAGAGAGAGAATTATATATTATATATATATATATATATATATATATATATATATATATATATATATATTTTTTTTTTTATTTTCACACAGTGGGTCACAGTAAGCCTAAGTCTATTAAAGAGCCATTACTCTGTAGTTCAGTCTGCTTTCTGTCCGTAATAGATGGAGCTGTTTTATCATTATTAGTAACAGAAAACGTTAAAGCAGCAGCAATAATTTAGATACTTAAGTATGTTCTCAATGATTCACTGCGGATTCGTCATACAACAGTAATTTCCTTGATCACATTTTAATTTCGTCTGTTTATAGTAGAGAAAGATGTTCTCGTTTGTACAACCTGACCAAGACTTTATATAACCATGTTTTAGTCGCCCCAAAATTTGACAGGATAATATTTCATGAGGCCAGCACAAGTGCCAATTGCAAGTCAAAATTGTCTTTTTATTCAGGAATTTCCCTTATGTATATATGCAGAAGTTCAATATGTAGCACTGTCGCAGTATGTGGAATCTCTGATGACAATAATAATAATACAGCTGCATCTTGCTGATGTATTCCGTTTCAGCTACAGTGGAAGACAAGAGAGGTCACAGGAGTTTGTATCTACAACTGCATCTCGGAAATTCTGAGTCACCCCTATTCTCTTCTTCCCTGTTCTTATCCCAAGAGCACCTGTTTAATACCTTAATACACCTGGTATCATACACACAAGGCTGTGCACATTGACTGTTAAAACTTGCAGTGAAACGGAAAACAAATGGACTTTAAACCAAATGAACGTACATACGAAAGGCTTTTGTGTAATTTCACAACTTTGTTGCAATCTTGACAGGAACCTCTTGACACTTAGACATGCACTTTGTCCAACAATTAAAGATACTTCAGGTTTGTGTATCTTAAGGGTTTCGATCCTGGAACTCAATGAGGCTTAATGCTTGGCAAAAATCCCTGCTTTAAAGCTACAGTGTATATTATTTTCCTTTTGTGGATTATATGTACTGTACTGCATGAGAAACAGTAATAGGGCAGCAGTGTGGAGTAGTGGTTAGGGCTCTGGACTCTTGACCAGAGGGTCGTGGGTTCAATCCCAGGTTGGGGACACTGCTGTTGTACCCTTGAGCAAGGTACTTTACCTAGATTGCTCCAGTAAAAAAAAACAAGTGTATAAATGGGTAATTGTATGAAAAAATAATGTAATTGTATATAAAAATAATGTGATATCTTGTAACAATTTTAAGTCGCCCTGGAGAAGGATGTCTGCTAAGAAATAAATAATAATAATACTGTTTACATGCTGTACGTCACTACGCTTGCTTTTTGTTTTTGTTCTTCCGAGTCCTGAGCTGATTGTAGCATTAAAATACATCTTCATCTAAGAGTTCATGATAAGCAATATAGCTAGGAGTACTTTACTGCAGGTTCTCAAACTGGTGGCCGTGGGATGGTTTCAATATTCTCTCCCAAGTAACCCTGACAACCTGACAGTAATTCATGTATTTGACTTGAATGTTGCTGCTGGGTGCTCTGGGGTTATTTTGAATAGAACACTTCCTATACTACTTCATTTCCAATGCCAATGCCAATAGTATACAATTGTACAACAAAAAAGGAACAGGGACATTTAGGAACCCCTGCTTTACAAGTGCAGCTCTAAAAAATACTCGCTACATAAAAAAATAAAACAGGAGAACTTGCAGTCCCCAAAACCCCCTTTGGTCTCATGTGGCTAATGCTACTCAGTGCATTGATCAATTCAAAGCAAAAGCTACATGCTGCAGCTCAGGTCACACAAAAAAAAAAAAACTAGCGACTTTTTTGAAAACCCCACAGCGATATACTTCAAAAGTCTTGAAGGGATGGGAACACAAATGCCAAGATAGAAATGTTACTAAAAATGTAATTCTTAGTAAAATGTTAATTCACAGTGAATGGTGCACTTAAAGCCCAAATGATTGCATATAGGCAAACCCACTTTTTTTCTCCCGACTGGCTCGAAAGCTTTGGACCATTCAAACACTTAATATATGTACACTTGGTAGCTATTTAGGTTTGTTTTGTATTGTTCTGTATTGTCTCAATTGTATATGTGATAAAAGTCAAAGAACCCAAGATGGCAGTTATGAAAAAAGAAAGCAAGCCTGGCAGCTGATATTCCATTGCTTTCACATCCATATACATTAGCACTGCACAGTAAAGATGACTACGTTAAGTCAATGCAAGGATGACCACCAGCATTCTTTGTCTTTCATCGGCCCTCTTCTACCGAATATCAAAGTGTATTTTAATTTTCTTCAGCCTAATATTAGCACACCTTCCAACTCTGCAGAACAGCATCGGAAAGGACTGATGCAGTCCAGTGAAGAATATATTCAATATAAACATTCTCCTCCAGCAAGAGCCTTTTCTTTGTTCACATTTTATATTTTTTCAAATCAAGGCAATTCATGGTTTCAGGCCTATGTTCCTTATGAGGACAGTGAGAAGAAGCCTTTGAGAGGATGGTATTACTGATAAAAAAAATAATGTACCTGTAATATTTTAAGGGCTCTATTCATAAAGCTGTATCTCCCTATTTAAAATCTGTTTTCATAATTAAAGTATATTCTGGAAACTTTTTATTTTTTTACTGATTAAGTTTCATGAACATGTTCTAATTTCATGAATAACTTAATCTCTGCAATAGAAAAATACTTTAAAACAACCAATTTTGTTATCAAATCTAAGGTTTCACAGATGCCGATTGGCACTAATCTTGGACTACCTAATGTTATCTTAAGTAAGGTACAGGATTGGTGCTAATCGGGGTCTGTGAACCACCCCCTCTGTTCATGATGGAGCTCGGGCAGCTCAAAATACTAGCAGCCTTTTACTATCCAATTCCTTGCCTCCAGGGTTCAGGAGCTTGGTAAGATCTGTTTAGGTTCAGCAGGTGAAAAAGAGACAAGAGATGTCATTCATTGATCTACCCTTTTATGTAAGTGGGTTTCATTATAGAGGCAAGATTGGAATTGGGATTTTTAAATTGCTTATTAAATGTACTTAAAAGGAAAAATTCTCATCTTTCCTGCCCAGTTTCCTCATAAGCACACACATCCCTTAAGAAAATCAGTAGAAGCTCTTTACCAGTTGCAGTGACATTTTCATTGCAACACTGTTCTGGAAAAGCAGCTAATTTACATTTAGTACACACCGTGCTGACAATAACTGCTGTCCAAGGCATTTTCGAGATTCTCTGTAACTAGGTGAACAATGCAGATAAGATGATGCTACTACCATTTGTCATGCAGTGTTTAAATTAACCATTAACGCTTTAAAAGACCAGGATCGCGTTAACACGATCATACTGAAGTGGGCTTTTAGGACCGTGTAAAAACGATAAAAAAAGCATTTCGTTTTGATGACTTACAGGGCCACCAGACTTTGCAGTACAGGCTTGAAACACACATCAATGGATGGGGAGGTACTGACCTCACCGAGAGGGACATTTAGTGTCTAGAGGGCAGAGAAAGTTTTGGCAGAGAGAAGAGAAAAGACATCACAGCCTGCTTCAGAGAAACCTCCAAGAAAGATAAGAAAGAAAAAAAACTCTGTAAATCTGATGTATTTGACAGTTGTATTAGAACATGTATTCTGTCTCATGTTTTACAACATTTTTACAACATGTTTTTATAACATTTATCAAATATCAAGAAACGAGTGGCTATAAGCAGATACTATTTCATGAACTAAATGTATCAGTGTGACAGAGAGAGAATGAATCCTAGTCAACAATTTGTGAGGAACAGAGTGCCTCGTACTGGTCGGTCTGGCAGTTCATTCCAGGGTCAGTCGGAAGCCAGCCGGCCAGGAAGGGGGCGGAGTCACAATGCCCAATGTCATCGTCCTAAAGCGGTATGCGATGTGTCAGTCATGGATTGGAGGAGACGTGACTGAACTAGCTATCGCAGGGGGCGTGACTAAGGGTATAATTGGGGATGTGAGGATGTAATCTGTTCCGTTGATGTGGTTACAAGATTGACTAAAAAGGAAATGGACTGTGTAAATCCAATCGTGAGTGTTAAGTGTTTGCTTGTTTTGTGGAAACTAACTGTTTGTCACTGATAGATGGCTAACACGATCCGGGTGCTGTCGCTACAGGCCAGCATCGAGCCCGGACTACACTGCATCAACTTGTCACTGTAATTACCTTGCACCGCACCTGCACTCAGAGCACACACTGTCAGGAGATGTGGCCGTGTCTGTGTTGTGTATTATTATTTCGGGACTGAACCCCGTGGTTTAAACGCTGACAATACCCATTGTTGGGTAGAGTAAGCATTATTATTTCACAGTCTCAAACAGAGGAAAAATAAAAAGTTTAATTCTTATGCAAGTCTTAAAATTGAATTTAATTTTATGGCAGAAAATTAAACTGTTCAAGCAATTAAACAAATGAATGTACTGAATGAGGTTAGTGGTGCATATCTGAGTTTAGGGAATGGTAAAATACTTAGCAGCAGAAATTGTAAACTGAAGAATGCATATGTTTAAACTTGACAACCCAAACCCAGATACATGTACCTAATTATTAACCTGTTGTGTTAAGCTGCATCCACACTGGATGTGAGTGAGCGAAGTTGCTGAATGTCAATCCACACCAGATGCAACTTGGAAATTATCCAAAAGACAGGAAATAAATACATGACCCCACCCATGCATTCCTATTGGACATACTAGAGATGGGCTGTCCCATTACAAAACAGTCTTGTTTTGATAAAAGGTAACCACCCCGACCTCCTGCAACTCAATTGTAAAATAAAGGTTGGCCTTGTAAAATCTATAGATCAGAGTTGTTGAACATCCCTATATATCCAACAGTTTTATTGTGATCATATATTAGTAGTAATTGTACAGTTGTACTCGTAGTATTATTATTTTTTTCTTCATGGTACCAGTAGTAGTAGTACTATAGTCTGATTTGAAACCCAATAGTAGTATAGTTGAACTGATATTTTCAACAAAATTATTTTATTGTTATATATACATACAACTTACTTCAATCTCAACTATGTTTCTTTACAAATTCCTTTATTGATCCTTTTTATTAACTTCTCTGAGTATTTTAAAGTGCAACATTATTATTATTATTATTATTATTATTATTATTATTACTTTGTATTACTACCGTTGCTGTTCTGCAAATCTATTTTTCTACTTTATCGTAAACGCTATTGAAGACTGACGCATCAGATCATTGGTGAGTGTTTGAGCCGTCTCTGACTTAATTTACTCATGAATAATTATACACAGAACAAGGATGTGTGCCATGGCAAGACGCAAGACTTTTATTTAGTTTTTCCTTTTAAAACAGTTTGGTGAACAGATATGGCTCATAATCTTCAAAACTATGAGTTTGGTAATGTTGTGATGTGTCACTTAGAATACAAACATGTTGCTGGCTTTGTTTTACAACATATAGAATAGTAGGACCTCGATAATATTTGTGTTTGTTTGGTGAATCTCTTTATGCATATGTTCACTTTATGCTTATGTAAAGACAGACATTCTTCTTGTCATAGATTTGGGGCCATTTTTGACACTTTCATCCTGAAGCCTTTTGTGGGGTCATTAAATCAGACAATAAAAAGTAGGTAGACAGTAGCAGAGCTGCATACAGAAAGTCAGTTAAATTATGAGCACACCTAAGCAATTTGAAACTGTTGAGCTACACAACCAGCTAAGTCGAGAAAATTCAATTCTGGCGACAAGTCACACTTATATTGTTAGACAGTCGCACTATTACAGAGACTAGACGTAGCCCTATGAGAAAAATTGAAATACTCTGTGAACCAGCTGTCAATAGAAAGACGTTTTATTTAATTTGCTTGTACATTATTTTGTTTTGCGTAAAGTTGTATTTTTTTTTCTAGTAGCTCAGTTATCTTCAAATCTGTCATTGTCTTGCTTTCCTCTACATGAAGAAAAAGATTCAAAGCTTTGTCTCCCTCTAGGAATTTCTGTAGCAATTTGAGGAGTCTGTGGCTTTAGTGTTGAAAGAAGGAGTTGTGATGATTACTGATGCTGAAAGAAGTGGGTAAGTGATAATTAATGGTGAAGTAAATCTGCTCCACATCAAGGAGGGTATTTGAACCAACTTCTGGATCAACTTCCAGATTAGCCAACATGTTCAATTCCTGTTTGCAGTAATTTTAAGGAGTCACTGTTTAATCTAAAAGACAGACAGTTTTTAGATCAGTGCAACCTGCAATCTTAACCCTTTGTGCAGAAGCATGCACAAAAACCTTACGTGTTTTGAAAACAGTTTCCTCTGTCATTCATCCTTGGATAATATTGCAACATAACAAACAAAATCCCACCCATAACACAACAGGTTAATAATTAGGTACATGTATCTGGGTTTGGGTTGTCAAGTTTAAACGTATGCATTCTTCAGTTTACAATTTCTGCTGCTAAATATTTTACCATTCCCTAAACTCAGATATGCACCACTAACCTCACTCAGTACATTCATTTGTTTAATTGCTTGAACAGTTTAATTTTCTGCCATAAAATTAAATTCAATTTTAAGACTTACATAAGAATTAAAACTTTTTGCAGTTAAGTATTTTTTATTATGTATTCTGCTTAGAGATACATGTATAGAAACGGGTTATTCAGTGACCCGAGGGACCTTACAATACTTCCTGAAAGTTTTGTTGAAAAATATTGATGTTTGGGCAAATTACAAGACATTGTTTCACCTGAGTGATTGCAATGACATAATACACGTTTATTCTCAGGGTCTTTATAAACAATAGTGGGCACTACTCTCGATTTTTTATTTTCTCAAAATAAATATTTATCAATAAAATGTAGTTATTCATTAATACAAATGGAAGGAAGCTAAGCAAACCTGTAGCATTAACAGAGTCTGCCTTCTCTTGTTTTGGCATCAAAATCTGTTTTATTCAGTAATGGGATCATTCCTTCCTATCTCATCTGAAATGCGAAAAACCAGAAAGTGTTTAGTTTCCCAGGTGGAACATTGGATGTGTCGCTTTGGAATTTCTACATTCCCGCTTCATTAGCTTAAACAAAGACACACACACACACAAGATTACAATTTTAAATGAACAAGTGCGGAGGTTCCAAGTACGAAACCCAGGCGTCACAAACAGACATGCTCAATTGCGCAGAAAATCTGACACCAGTTTAATAACACTTTGCCCCCAAGATAACTAAATCGCTTTCAGTCATTGACTCTATATTACAATTAATCATCCTTCTGCACTGGCTCCCACTACAACAGCTGAGCAAACCTTCATTATAAAAGAGGGCTTACAAGGTGCACTTAGAGATGGTTCTCTCCCCCTCTCTCTCTTTCTACCTGCATTACTTCAATTATTCAGTCTACATTTCTATAACTTTCATACAGAATTTTCAAATGCCGCATCTAAAAGGCTAAGTGATGTTCACAAGTCACTGAGTGGTTCTGTTATTCCAATATTTATATATTTAATATATCTTAAATCACCATTGCATCAGAATCTATCCAACTTTATCTGTGCCTGTACAATCCTTCTAAAATCGCTGCTTTTTATGTGTGCTTCTCAATTCTAAATAAATTGGGGACTACTCAACTCTGCTGCCCAAATTCAATATTGGAGCACCAGAATTCAGAACCGGAACTCAGAACCACCAGAACTCAGAACTCAAACCGCTCAGAATGAGTGCATTGGGCAGTGGTGAATGGCTGCTTAACTTTTAAAGGGATTAACAGTGAACAAATATTTGAGGATACAAAAACACAATGCATGGTTTGCCATATACAAATCCAGGTTAGTTACATGATATGGGAAAGGACAAAAACATGTGTACTAATAGTTCCAAAAATGTACTTCATTCATAACAGGATCAGATGGGATAACAGAATACAGTACTTATATTCTACAACTTAGATTTCAAGACAAAGTGTCTTCTCTTTAAGCAGTGTTGTCCTTTAACCAATTAGTATGCCTAGAAGAGTCTTGGATCAATAATTTGTCCCTCAGCTCATCCAGGGCTTAGAACTGGAGGAAGATAAGATAGTGTGTGAATCCATACTTCAGGTTTTATGACAGCTCAGTCAACACTTAACAGTTTCGGTAAGGGTCTATGATACCATCACTGGACTACATTTCTGGAAGGTGGGATCAAAGTCAAATGCAAGGTTACTTAAGGATCATACAGGCACTGTGTAGTGAAGATCCCAAACACAGAATAGAAGTGCATCTTTACTGCTCCCTGGGTAACCCACTTATTATACAATATCTTTGCAATGAAAAGGCAACATACCTGGGTTTCACTTCTACATGGAATTAGGGGTCTTTTAAATATTATTTGTAATCATCTTCACTAATCAAATCCACTTTAAACTGATGAAGGGACCGATGGTCTCGAAACCTTGTATATTTTTAGCTTCTATGTTGAACCACTACTGCAAACATAATTTGTTTTTGTCAGCTACAGTCACATATGTTTCCAGTAGTCACCACTACTCACAGCACTGTAAGCTGAAAACATGCATACTACAGGATTGGAAACATGGCTGCTGATGGATCTGGTGATCTGCTGAAGGCTGATAGACTCATCCTATAGATGAGGTTAGTGTCAGCGGCAGGGACAGCTTGATTTGTCAAGTCCTGACTAATGGGACTGTTCCTCCGACCCCGAAGGAATGTAACTTTGAGGTGCCAGTCAAATCGGTTACGTGCATTTATTCTGCGCCTTCATTTCTAGCATTTGCCAGCCTCATTTTTTCTCCAGGGACTTCAGTGAGAAAAAACAAGTGAGCTGCTCTCTGGATTTTGACATGCATAAAAATATCTCCCAGAGCTCCGGCTTTAGCCTGCACTGCAAACATGTGGTTTCTAAACTAATATAAAACAATTGATTAATGTTCAGTGCTGCATAGCCCTACATACGGCTGAAGTTTTCTTTTTTTTTCGGGGGGGGGGGGAATCAAAATGATGTGTGACTTGTCCTGAATGACTGTTGGTAAAAAAAAAAAAAAAAAAAAAACACTGGTTAATAAAGAACAGTTTGTAGGGTATCTTTCAAAGGCCCGTGGTCCGCAAACAATATAAGGGCAGCAATATAGGGCAGCAGTGTGGAGTAGTGGTTAGGGCTTTGGACTCTTGACTGGAGGGTAGTGGGTTCAATCCCAGGTGGAGGACACTGCTGCTGTACCCTTGAGCAAGGTACTTCACCTAGATTGCTCCAGTAAAAACCCAGCTGTATAAATGGGTAATTGTATGTAAAAATAATGTGTAAAAAATAATGTAATTGTAAATGTATGTAAAAATAATGTGATATCTTGTAACAATTGTAAGTCGCCCTGGATAAGGGCGTCTGCTAAGAAATAATTATTATTAATAATAATAATAATAATAATAATAATAATAATAATAAGGGGGACATAAATAATCAATGAATTAATAACAGACCTCTACATAAAGACATGCTGCTGATTAGATCATTAAAATACCCCATGTCGTGAGTGACGTAATTTACTGTACTGTAATTAGGGCTTCTGTTTTTCATTTATTAATTTAATTTCAGTGCCTATTTTTAGCTATTTTTGAGTTTTATGTAAATCATTGTTTTTCGGGGCTTTTTATATACTGTATGACATTTATTTCGCTTACTTTCCAAAATGCTTGGGCTTTTTTTTCTGTCACAAATGTATAGTAACTCAATAGTATAGTAACTCGACAGTATAGTAACTCGACAGTACTTCCACACTTAAGTTGTACCTCGTTTCCTTTGCTATCTTCCACACCCAAGTCACAGGCACATTCTTCTGGGTTTTTTGTGTGTCTAGGCATTTTTTTACATTTAAGCTGCATCCACACTGGACGTGAGCGATGCGAGCGAATAATTTAGAAGTCACTGCAGTCAAATGGGAGTATCCACACCAGCAGCAAGCAACGTCACTTAGAGAAAATTTTGCGTCGCTAAAATAGAACCTGTTTCTATATATTTTTTTTCATCGCCCGACTGGAATGAAACTGACCAATCAGAAGCAAGGTTAACATGCTTGACACACGTCTCACACACGCCTGAAAACAAGTTATTCCTTTTATGTAGTACCAGTAGTCGTGGCTTGCAGGTAAAACATTTGCACTTTTGCTTGCTTTTAAAAATGACACAAAAAAGGTCCCGCATTCACCCAACTTGAACATGTGACCTAATTAGTAAACTATGGCTTTTTTTTTGGTTTGTTTGTTTGTTTTTATAATAAATAACATTTTGTTCACTAAATTGTTCCATGGCACAAATTTGTGACAAGAAGAATGTCTTTACATAAACATAAAGTGAACAAAAATATTACCGAGGTCATACTATTTTATATATTGTAAAACAAAGCCAGCAACATGTTTGTATTCTATGTGACAACATTCCCAACATTCCCAAGCTCATAGTTTTGAAGATTATGAGCCATATCTGTTCACCGGACTGTTTTAAAAGGAAAAACTAAATAAAAGTCTTGCGTTCTGTGTATAATTATTCATAAGTAAATTAGGTGAGGGTGGTAACCTTTTATCAAAACAATACCTGTTTTGTAATGGGATAGCCCATCTCTAGTATGTGCAATAGGAATGCATGGGCGGGGTCACGTATTTATTTCCTGTCTTTTGAATTGTTTTCAAGGTCGCTTCTGGTGCGGATTGACATTTCGGCGATTTCGCTCGCGTCCAGTGTGGATGCAGCTTTAGCCACAAGTTGCAATTCTGTTTTAAATTCTCCCTGTCTAACTAAAATAACTTTAAATCCCACAAACAAGCCTTCTAATTGTAATCTTGTTTTAAAATATCCCAATCGGAGTCTCCGACAGAAACGTAGGAATTTGCTGCCGCTCAGTACTTGGGGCGGGTTTAAAGTATTCAGAACAAATCAATGACTGATACAACTCAGGAAGGAGGGTCATTGCCCAACTGCACGGAATGGTAGTTTGTTTTTGTGGTAGGTTTTTGTTTTTGTAAATGGGAAAGGGGTGAAGTCAACGTGAATTGAGTAGCCATTTCCAGTGTTTTTTCGGTGTTTATTGGCTATACACCAATTTCATTGTTTTTTGTATCAAGGGTGTTATCATTTTTTTTATCAGCTAAAACCTAAAATCAGAAGCCCTAAATATAAATGTCCTTTCTGTCCAAGAAACACGAACAGGTGTGCACTGGGCTTATTTATCATTTTAACATCTGTAGCAATAAAACAGCCTTGGCAGAGTTGTTTTTATGATTTTGTTTTTAAATCCTGCACATTAATTATTCAGGCTGCCATACTAGTTTTCTACCATCAACAATTTTCCTATCACAGATAATTTACTTTGGGGTAAATACTGCACAATGTAGGCCCAGTACTGTGTTATGCAGGTAAAATTTGGTAAAATGCCTGGTTACATAATTATTCATTTAGTGTATTCTCCATATAAAAATACTTGGTTTTATGCTACAGTATGTGCAGTACAAATGTAGGGCGATTTTAAACAAAGCTCAGAAGTAATTTAACTTTGTACTGTTGCACCTTGACAAGAAGGCAGCCACAGAACTGCAGTTAAAAAAAATAAAATGGAACTTGCGTTTCACCTTGCCGTGGAACATGTCAGCAAACTTAAAAGAGAGCATTAGTATCAGTATGAAATATCTGTTATCCAGTGCATTTATTTTCTTCTTTAGATTCACTTCTTATGACTTTCTAAAACACATCTGTTGCCCTAAAATGCCTCTCCAACACGCCTTCTCTGCAAGTTCAGCGGTTACACCAGAGTTTAATCACTAATCTGCTCCCCCAGCCCCCGGTATTTCTTACAGATTTTTTTCGTACATCCACCAAGAGAACATTTCAGGGGGACAGGCTAGTGGTTACACTCTGTTGTTCCAGCTGTACTTCTATAGAAGAAATGTTTGAAAGCCTCTGCGAGACAAAAAAGAGCTTTAAACCAGTATGTGATGACAAAAAGAAAATGATACAGTCAAAAAAGTCAACCTCAGGTTAGGCTTCTTTTTTTCCCCCCAGTTCTGAGCATTGACATGGATTCCTATTTTATGAGCTGGATTTTAATGGAAACCGCAACTGACAGTAATAAATGGAAAACTGGCTATTTTACAAGAAGGACCATATTAACGCAAAAGAGGGCCCAATTATGAATGCTTCTGCATTCATTGTGGTAAAGATGGGCACCCACTTTTACAGTGCATTTAGCCAAGATTCATACATAATGGAAACAGCGCCTGTTCGATCCAGACTGCATGGCTGTAGTCGCATTTTAAAAATGGGACACAAATTCAAACAGAAGTTAAACCACACCTGTTCAATTCTCCAGTTTCCATTTCATTCTGCCTAAAACAGTTACTTTAGAAAATGTGATATTCCCTACAAACTGTAAAATCATGATAATTATTGTAACAGTCAGGAGTTTCAACTCCCAAGTGCAATTTTAGAAGCACAAAAGATCTCAAAACTGGACTCCCAAAGCAAACTGGACTGAACAGGAGAATAAAAAAATACTGTGCTCTTAGTTTACAGAAATGCAGTTAGCCTTATGTTTTTAAATATGCAGCACTTACTGTACATGCAAGTCGCCACCATGAACAATTACAATACAAAACATAATGGTTACCACATTCTTTCAAATATCAAAAGAGCCCTCTGAAATATAATTGAAATATCAAAGACACCAACAGATGTGTGTCAGCCCCAGATAGCAGCAGTGCTTCTTCTACATCAAAGCCCTTGTGTAATAACTTCCTCCTCCACTGCAAGAGTGTCCCACCTGACACCCCTCTCCTATTAGAAGAAGGGTCTCATGAGACACCCAGTTTAACAACATACAGGGCCCAATTCAGTTCACTTTTTTACCTGGAGGAAATGTTTAGGTAATTCAGACAATTAACAGAGAATGTAGAGCAACGGGCTATTTATTTGGATCAAATTAACACAGTGAGTTCTTTAACATTTCACTCCTGATAAAGTTCTGGGATAGGATTGAGCTAAGACAGAGAAAAAAAACAAATCACACTTGTAAAGACTTGCATCTACTGCCATGCTGCAAAAACAAAATTAGAGGCATTAGAAAAAGAAATAGATCATTGTGACCTACATCCACTGTATGCACCTTTAATATGACAAACAGCATCCATATTCCCAGATTCTGATGCTATCAATAACCTGTGATAAAGATTATGCTTAGATGTTTGATCACAAATAGACAAGTGGCTCACAAGATGCATGCCATTTTCTCCAAAGCGTGACATATATATATATATATATATGGCTGCATCCACTATATCCCCATCGATAGGAATATGCATCCCCAAAGTTAATCAAATCAATCTGCCCTGCAGTAATGAAATCTGCTCTTTATTCAAATTAAACAAACATGACCAATCATGCTGCATGAAACAGTAATTTGGTATTATACAAGGCATTACATCACAATACATAAACAATGTTATAAAGACCTCCACAACACATAACCATCACACTAATGTAGGTGAGAAAGTATTACACTGATTACAGTAAAGTCATTTAAAGGTTACAACAAAATATGAATTCTTTGTTGTGTAGCTTATTAACTACTGTACTTTACTCTTCTCTGCAGACCATTTTTAAATATGCAAGAGAAGATCATTTTACAGTGAGGGCACTGCTTCTTTAATATGTAGTACACTACTTATTACTGATCTGCACTGGACATTTCATGATGGAGCAGTCTTGGTTATTCCTCTTGCTAGCTTGTCTTTGTGATTCAGTGGCCTGGTTGAGTCTTGCAGAAAGGCTCTGAGAGACAGATTAGTGCAGCCAACTTCCTTATGAGCTTTGGGGGATAAGCCCCTTAAAGAGGTTAACTCTATCCTCACTTGAGTCACAAGAAGCTGGATATAACCTGGTGTGTGCCTGGTTACTGCAAGGCTTTCAGCTAACACTGCATCACCGTTCGTCTACACAAAGACAGCAATGAAGGTATCAGCTGCTTGCAGGCGTTTTAAACAGAATAAGCCATATTCCACACACACCACAAAATGGGCGGGACTGACAATGATGTGAACCAATCACATGACAGATGGAAACTACTGACCGGTGGTGTAAGGATGTTGGGGCAATAGTTCAATCTATTTTTCCTCCTATGATGAGGTTTTAACCAATCATAAGCCAGAATTTCCAACTACTGATTGATTCATTCATTCATTTTTTTTATATTTTGTTTTTATATTTTGTTGACACCTGAGCATACACCACAACACTTTCAAATTACACTTTACATGTAGAATCTATACAAACTACTCCACATTGATAAAGTTAAAAAATGCATATAGAACATAAATAAGTAAGATTTACAGAGAGATACAGATTAATCTCAGTTGCATAAGTATTCAACCCCTGTGCTACTGCAGCCCTAAATCAGCTCAGGTGCAAATGATTTGTTTGAAAAGGTCACAAAATTAGTGAAATGGTTTCAGCCTGTGTGTATTCAAAGTGGTTTAACTTGTAGATAATTTCCCTCAGGTATATAAAGACTTTCAAGCTGCAACTCACATAGTGATCCAACAAAGCAACCGTGAAGACAAAGGATAAAGTGGTAGAGAGGTACGGAGCAGGAGAAGGGTACAAGAAAGTTTCAAAAGGTGTGGATTATCCCTCTCAGCACAGTGAAGTCCATCATTAAGAAGTGGAAGATTCATCATACCACCCAGACACTACCCAGATCAGGTCGCCCTCCCAAACTGAGCAGCCGGGCAAGCAGGAAACTGGTTCGGGATGTCACTCTGAAGCCAACAATGACTTTGAGAGACCTGCAAAGTTCTGTGTCTGAGGTGGGAGTCAGTGTTTACACATCAACAATAAGCCAATCCCTACACAAAGCTGGCCTGTATGGACGGGTGGCAAGAAAGAAGCCATTACTCAAAAAGCCTCATCTTAAAGCATGTACGGAGTTTGCGAAAAAGCATGCAGATGATACTGCAGACACGTGGAAAAAGGTTTTGTGGTCAGACGAGATAAAAATTGAACTTTTTGGTCTAAATTCCAAACGTTACGTCTGGCGCAAGCCCAACACTGCACATCACCCTGTCAACATCATCCCAACTGTCTAGCATGGTGGTGGCAGCATCATGTTATGGGGATGCTTCTCTTCAGCACGGACTGGGAAGCTTGTCAGGACAGAGGGGAGAATGGATGGTGCATAGTACAGGCGAATCCTTGAGGAAAACCTGTTTGAGTCAGCCAAGACAATGACCAGAAGCACAAAGCCAAAGCCACACTGGAGTGGTTGAACAAGAGGAGAATTAATGTTCTTGAGTGGCCCAGTCAAAGTCCTGACTTGAATCCAATTGAAAATGTATGGCGAGACTTGAAGATTGCAGTCCATCGATGATCCCCAACAAACTTATCAGAACTGGAGCAATTTACCCGTGAAGAATGGGCAAAAAGTTCACCATCCTACTGTGCAAAGCTAGTAGAGACCTATCCAAAAAGACTCATAGCAGTAATTACTGCAACAGGTGCTTCTACCAATTACTGACTTAAGGGGCAACCAGTAAATGTCATTTTGTACATTTTGTTTCAAGTTTTGCTGACATTTAACCTCCTCCTCATATAACAGTGTTCAGTTTAACCACTACAGCTCTGAATAAAACAAGTTTGTTTGAAAAACTGTGCAATTCAACAAAATGTGACATCATTGGTAGGGGGTGAATACTTCTGCAAACCACTGTGTGTGTGTGTGTGTGTGTGTGTGTATATATATATATATATAATGAAAGTAGAGTCTCTACGGAAATGCAAAAGTTCAAAATTCTTTCAGTCAAACTTTCAGTTTAGATGGCTTACCAAAAGAGTTTCCGTAGAGACATT
Source organism: Acipenser ruthenus (assembly GCF_902713425.1). Taxonomy (NCBI): domain Eukaryota; kingdom Metazoa; phylum Chordata; class Actinopteri; order Acipenseriformes; family Acipenseridae; genus Acipenser; species Acipenser ruthenus. The sequence goes on along the minus strand of NC_081191.1, from coordinate 82,623,369 downwards.
TATGGTCGCACTCTTGTCATCTTGCTTCAAAAGGAATAATTATTTAACTCCTGATGTTTATTTTCTTCCAAAAAATATTTTTATTAATTTAAAAACATGATTATAAAAACGAACCATACCTTTTTATTTGAAAAGCGTACTAAATAATGCTTTTTTGACCCAGATGGAATTCCATATTTTTCCACGGCAACTCAAAAACGTTTAAAAAGAAAGAAGGAAGAAGAGCCGTCTAAAGCGGCAGCGAAGTGTTCTAGGATTTACCTAATGTTCAGGTAAGCAATGGGTGCACAACAATTCGTCCTGACAATAATAACAATAATAATAATAATAATAATAATAATAATAATAATAATATGAACTTACAGCAACAGTGCAATACACAGTCTAAGACCCCATTCACACTTGCCTCTTCTCATATGTGAACGCTCCAAAAAAGAAAAGGTAGCCCAGGGCCTGCACTCTGAGACCAGGGCCGGCATTTACATATGTATGAATGCAAAGCAGACTAGGGCTGACCTTTTTGTATCACATGACCACTGTGGTTCCATAGCTCAGTAGACACTCCCATACTCCAGCAGTGTGAAAAGTAAATAGAGTAAATAAATAGAGTGGATCAGTATTGAATGGTAATTATTTCAACATCATACAACTTTAATTATAAAAAATATTAAATAAATCTAGCAGGTTAACGTTCAGGTTGTTTCTTTCACATAATATACGAGCTGCAGTGCATTCATAATTAAGCTTCATTTGTCACAATTAGCTTTTCTTCCTGTTATTTAGTAACTAAGCGATAAATATAAAAACTGCAGGATTGTGGATCGCAATAATGATCAATAATGCTGGCGACTCGGCATATTCAGCTACCATTGTTTATTTTGCCCGCAACGATATACATTGCTACAGAATTGTGTTTCTATACATTAAAATGCCGATCATTTCTTTAGCTGCTTGCTTTTACACACACACAAAAAAATACTGCTCTCATCCAGAAATAGTAAGATCGCTGATGCATCATGTGAGGGCGAGACCCGCACTGTAATATTTCAAAGCCTGTTATTGTGATTATTATTGTTAATGTTATTCTACTGGCAATAGAGCAGTGGTTTTTATGTATCGTGCATGTTGTTGAGCAAAGTGTATTTGATATTATATGACGGTGTACTGCTGTATTTAGATTAGGGCGCTTCCCTCAATGAAGTGGTAATGGTTAGCAACTACAGAATAATAATGACAATGATAATGATAATAGTAAACAATAGAATACTTTAACTATCGTGTTTTTAAACAAAGATGTTATTCATGCAGGTTAAACAAATACGTACAAATGAGAAGAAATGTGTAAAGCTGAGACGATACATTGATGTATCGATGCATCGTATCGTTTGACAACTATCGATTGTCAAGCCAGTGCATCGTTTTTGTGTAAAGGGTTTTAACAAAGAAAAACTTATTTTTTTTATTAAATTTGGAATCGGCAGTTATTTTTTGCATTAAGCGCGGAGCTTCTCTGCTCCCCCCTCAGGTCTCACTCTCTGAATCTGCATGCGATTGAGCTCATCTTATCCCTCCTGCCCAGCCCCCTGTGAATGTTTACTGATGGGATTGGATCTGTGCAGAAGTCTTCAAATTAACAGAGCAAATTAAGAGCGTTGTGTTAGAATTACAAATACCATATCGACCGAGCTACAATTCTTTCAATGTTTGACAATTATTTTCTAAAGTAAGACGGCAAGAAAGAAAAGTAAAGTAAAAGAAAGCAATGTTTGAGATACTCCGGTAACAACTAATTTGCATGACCATTTAATGAGATGCAGAGGTCGCGCTAGCATTTAAAAATATGCATTTGTAAAAAGCATACCATCTCAAAATCTGCGTTTTCAATCACAGCATCTGCTTTTTTACATATTGCATGAACATAGTTAGATTATTTTTTCCAGTGTAGCTATTTCAGATTAACGAAGTTAATATGCAAAACAGAACACAGTATAAATAACGGTACCGGTAGTAGAAATAGACATAAAACGATTTCTTTTGAAAATCCCCCCCCCCCCCCTCCTCCATTCACGACATAAAAATCAGTGTTGTAGAACACGCACCAATGTCTCTGCACGTATCTGTCAACATCATAACTAGTGCTCTTTCCAAATCAAAGTCTTAATAATTCTCAGGAGCTTCCATTGAAATTGTCATGTTGATCCTCACGTAAACAAGAGTGTTTGCTGGTCTGCCCTCTGTTGTGACAGCTAAAAAAAAAAACTGTTCTGCTGGTACACTACATGGGACCTCCGCGGATTGTTTTTTGTTTTTTTTGTTTTTTTTAAAAGAGGATGCAGGGAGCAGTAGAATTTTTACACGTTGCATTGCATAAAACTACTTTGTAATATAAACAAAGTTATTGGATAGGGATGAAAAAGGGAAATGTTGTCTTTTACATCTCCGTTTTAGAAACGCACTGCTGTTACTCTTTTACGTTTTATTAAAATGTCCAGTGTAGTTTTTCTCCTGATTGGTTGTTACTCTGGCTGGTTATGGATTTAAATAACTTTTTATTTTGCTTTGATCCCCAACTGGTACAAATCAACACGAATAAGGTAAAAAAAAAAAAAAAAAAATGATTTAATATATTTAATTACTAAACTGACGTAATCAATTGAATATGCATAATAGTTTTTAAAGGGTTACTTGCAATGTAACACAGTAATCAACAGCTCCACATTAGTTACTGCGTTTTGGTTTTTTTTACCCTTTCATAACGTTGATGAATCGATGCATCTGCATTTTTGGACAACGATATATCGATAGTGAAAAATTAGGCATCGCCCCAGCCTTAAACATGTGTAATGTATTTAATGCTGTGTCTTTCCTTAGGAAGGAGCAGTAGTACGATTATTAGGTGGTCAGTCCTCATATGTACAGTAGGGTATTATACATATATACAAATATGTATAATACCCGTCAACACTAGGAAGTTGCTGTTTCCTGCGTTCTACATACATACCTCCGTGTTCTTGAGAGAATAACGTGATTGTGGGTGGGAGTAAGGTCGGACCGTCACCCTGTTACACACCATAACATTAAGTCAAAATAGTCAATAATATATGTGTGTTTGTTTTTTTTGTTTGTTTTTCATATGTACCATACAATTGCTACTGTGCTGCATTGAAAAAATATATAATAAGAAACATCTGCTACGAATGAAGGATTACTGTATATCCCGGTAGCTCTTCCATTCCGAGTGCTGCCTATCGCTCCATGAAAAAAAAATGAAAAAAAAGCAGTTCGCCACATTTTAGGCCTGCTTTTCAGTCACCTATGTGAACGTGCAAAGGCGCCTTAAACCACAAATGTGAACGTGGTTGCAGACCAAAATATGCACCAGCCCTGGGCCAGCCCAGTAGTGTGAACAGGGTCTAACTATCTATCTATATACATACACACACACACACACACATATGTGTGTGTGTGTGTGTGTGTTAAGAATAAAGCAGCAGTTCATAATCCACTGTCTCATTTGTTAACATTTTTGTTTTGCCTTGGCCTACAACAGGTTATACATTTAAACCTCCTGCTACACCAAAGTAGTAACAGGGTGACAACAGAGGCAGTGGTAGCCCAAACCAGCTATAAAAATGACATAATTGCAAGACCCTTCAATTAAATTGAATATAAATACACCAGTATTGGCTAGCACTTTAAAATCACACACACTTTCAACACTATATAGGGTATTTGTTATTCTGCACTGTGGGCAAATTGCCCATGTAATACATTTACTATGAAGAGATCCTGAAGGGCATTACTGTCAACACTAATTACAAAAAGTGTGCTTCGTGAAAGATTGTAGAGAAAGCTTGGGAAATTTTACAAGAAATACTTGACAGTTTAACAAAAATGATTTACTTGCATGCAAGTGATCTTTGTAATGTAGCTCACAACCCTACGCAGAGATAAGAAGATGAAGATTTAGATCTAACAGAGCACCGGAATAATATGTCCCCATAACATTTCAAGTCCATACTATAATATGCAATTGACCTTTGGGAGCGTGCATGAAGTGGAGCCACAGTGGAGTGGTTTATATTCAGTGGCAGTACCACTCTTCTCCCACCATAAGTCTGTTTCCAGTGCACAGGGTGTAAAAATAAAAAGATTGCCCACTCTCAGTACAATACCAGTCTCCCCATTTACAAGAGTACAGATTACAATTATAATCTTTTTATAGGAATATTTTAACACATTATAACTTTGTTTTTGGTTTACATATTTCATTTCCCCCATATAACACTTTCCTGCATTCTGTAGTAACTATATGCATATTGTATTACATATATTGTCATTATATTGATAAATTAACACTTCAGTCATGCAGCATATTTTCTTTTCATACTAATGTAATGCAAAAAAACTAACTTGTCAGTCACAGAAACACTACTGTACTGACACTATAGAACCAATACCATCATAGCTCTCCACTGATTTTACATTCTGGCACAGAGTATAATGTAGTTTGAGTGATAGTTCTATCACCTAGCTTTTACCCTTTATTTATTTATTTTTTGACAAAACACTCCCATTAGCACTCAGCCTTACTAAATAATCACTGATGTCCCATAATGGTCATTCAAAGTGCCATCACTGGTGACAGGTTGTTATCAGATCTCAAAATGTATTTCCACATACAAGCACTGTTCAGATTACACCAAATCGACGTTAGGGCAATTTTTATCTGAAAGGAAACACACACCATTCCAATTCTAAAATGAAGAAGAAACAACTAAGATGAATTACATGTTCTTAAGGTAAAAGTCTTAATTGTTTAGATCTGGTTTGGTAACTTTATTCAATTGGGTGTGTTGCTCCGATCTGGAAAAAAAAAAGTGCTCATGACGATTTGGTGTAAATAGCTTTTAGAATTGAGCCTAGAATGTTGAAAAGAAACTATTAAATAATAATAGTATAAGACATATATGTATATATGTACAGTAATACCATCTACTTAATAAAATCGAACACACACATAAAACAAATCAGCACCACGTGACACAGATGAGACACAACATGATAAATTACAACACAGTAGTACTACATTACTATGGAATGCTTCCTAGTGTGGATTTTGAAAAGTCGGTTCACAATCAATGAACGCCCTGCTGCACAATGACACCTTGGATAAAACAACGTTGAAGCATAATAAAACACTACTGAGTCTTTAGTACATATGTTCTGTAAAGAAAGTCACCTTAGTTTAATGCTGCATTGCTACTGAATGCATTGCGATAGGACTGCAAGAATACACATCAATTGTACCACATTGACACACTCTGCTGAAAGGACACACTCCCTCCGGTCTGTAATGGACAAAGTCAAGTTAGCGATGCAGTCTGAGGAGATATAACTAGGAGTTTGACAATGCTGCATTACTGCCATTGTAATTAAACAAACCTGTGTCGGGTCACATTACAAATGATTACATTTTATTGACAATTTCTAGACTTACCCTCTATGGATATTACGTGCTCCCGGATCTGGTTCTGCAAAGCCATGTCATCGATCCGCTCGACCAGGTCGTAAATGGCGTATATGTTCGGGTGGACCGACTCAAACCGATGAATCTCGCCCCGAATTGCAGCCGCATTGGATAGCACGAACTGGGAGCCGGGTGGACCTGACTGGGGTGCCTGGCCCGATATAGTCCCCGATCCGAACTGTGCCGCCGCTGAGCCTGAAATCGGTCCTGATCCGAACTGAGACGGGATGGAAGGAGGCACTGGGACCGGAACGGGAACCGGGACCGTACCGTGGGTGAGGTCCGCCGGCTGAGATTGCTGAGAGAGTCCCGACACCGAAACCGACACTGGAACTGAGACGGCCGACTGGAAATTCATCGTGGTGGGAAGGAAGAAAATGTTTAAACAATGAAGAAAATCTAAATGTATATATAGCCTTCTTTAATAAATTACGGTCGAGGGAAATTTAAAGCGCCTCTGATTTAGCCACAGAGCCAAGAGAGAGGAGGGTGAGATTTATTGCAATGTTAAATTTCCTACAACAAAAAGCGGTTCTTGCTCATAATTAAAACTTGGTAACGGTACATTGTTCCTTCTTATTTTTTCACCCGGCCCTGTACTTTTTATATTTACTGTAATATTTTTTCCGAATATATACTTCTTCTAAAAGGTACTGTTATTTCTTTTTCTTTGTTTATATATGTAATCGTCCGCCTTGTTTTGTCCGCGCTGTCAGCCGTAGACAATGAAAAGCAAAGCACCCAGTAAGACTGACTCGCTCTGCTGTTGCTGTTGCTGTTGCGCTAAAATAAACTCGCCACCGAATCCGCCTCGAGTCCTAGTAGTCCCTGCCCACCCCATCCTCCGCACGCCGTGAGGTCAGCACGCACGTAATACAGCTTGAGGTGCTTGTTCAGGGAGCTATCGTGATAGCTGAGCTTAGCCACAGATAGGGAGCACATGAACATGCGTTGAATTTTAATACATATGTATTATATAAAAAAATATAATTTGGAAGTACAGTATATCAAATAAAAAAGCAGAAATAAAATATAATTAAAAAGACAAGTGATGACACAGTAATGATGCTGATAATAAATTAATTCCAACTCTAGGTGGCAGGTCCCATGCAGTTATGCTTTGGAATTTTTAATGTACCCTCAAAAGATCATTCTAGCAACACGCACACATACTGTCAAAAATCAGTAGGAAGCAAGGGGGTGTATGCCACGCTTAGAGGGAGATGGAGTGCTCACTAAAATGTGACAAGATAATACCCACAATCCATTTTGTTTATGTATTTAACCAAGAGAATTATAGCTGAGCTTGTAGCAATCCTGGACTTGGCGTAAAGATCTAGATAATATGCCCCAATTATCCTTGCTTTTCCAGCTGCTGTCTAGAATATGAATGCACCATATAGTCAGACATCCACTTACCCCTTCAAATGCTGAGAAGTATTTGGCAACAGCTCTTGGAGATAAACATGGCACATCATGTGACATTGATCTTATGTGCCTAGCATAGCCTCATGTTGGTTCTACTTAATTTTCTAAGATTCATCTGGCCTTGCAATAACAATGTAGCACTGCACCTAGGACTAAGCTAGGTACTTCAACTTATTGAATTTCTCTGGGTGCAATAGGCTATTTTGAATGATTAAGCATGATACCATGGTTAGGTCTTGCACTAGTGCACTTAATGTACACATTGCTATATAGCATCACAGTGTAATCGGGCAACATATTTTAATACAATTATCTGTCCTGGTTTCATAAAGAAAGTCCTGGGAGGCAGCCAGATGTGCAGGCGTATGTGTGGAACAGGGTATATTGAAACATGCAGTTACTGAAGTAACATCACAGCAGCCGCAATCCACAATAACACAACGCTGAAGAACTGACTTCAGAACCTACTACAGGAAGCTTACCATATATAGAGATGACAGGAACAGAGTATTGGTGCTTTTCAAAAAAGCTATATTAATCCTTTCTAGAAGGCATCTCTGGTACACTGCCAGAATTTATGCACCTAGCACTACTGCTGTCTTTGAAAAACAATTGAAAGCGCCTGACTAGCATAGTTCTTACATAAAACTATGGTCAAACGAATGGGTCGAACAAAACATTTGAACTGTCTATGGACAGTCAGGATTGCACTGTATATTTGGAAGCAAGCCTGGAAGGAGTTATAGGTGAAAATCTGCTATTTTCAAGAATTCTTTCAAAGAGTTATCAGACATCTAAAATTTGTGCTGTCTTAGAATTGGTGGTCACTGCCAACCGAGTCCTACTAAAGCCCTCTACGAAAGAGTGTAATATCTGGGGTCACCATGATGACATACAACAGGGATATGCAGCTTTTATATATTACTAAATGCTTGACATGGATGCCATTTCCATAACCAGCAAAAACGAAACAAAAAAAAAGCAGAACAACTGGACAATTAGGGTTAAGTAAAAGCTTTTAAGTTACTTTATTATATGTTTTAAAGTTTTATAAAATGACCAAATGGTGCAAACCTTACATTTGCCTCATGAAAAAAAAAGATAATTAATTTAAGATATTTCCATTCCCAATTTAGTATAGAAATTATTTTAGTATACAAATCATAGATTCTAGTTTGTATAAAATATAAAATATTGGAGCATAGTTACTGTATAAAATTAACATTTGTGTCCTAGACTGAAATCTTTGAAAAAAATATGTTTTCCTCCAAGGCAGCAGTCTCTGAAAGTGCATCTAATGTATTGAGGAGTGCTGTAAATCGAGGTACAATCAGGAATCTACCAGAAGCAGGATATATGCAATCCAAGGACAATAATTTATAGAGATAAAACAACAATACCAACTTCGGAAGAAATTCAACAGAGAAACTGGGTTGAAATCTTCAATTTTAAACGCTTCTGAAAATAAGTTGGGTCTCAAGGCTTTTGGTATTATCCAGAAACCAAAAAGTAAAATCAGCCGTAATATGCCAGCCTTTTTTAAGGAGTGTCCATACTGATAAAGTCTGTATCTCAAACTGTATTTGAGAAATGAGCTGTTGACTGTTTAATTACCTGAGAAGCTAAAAGCCTACAAGTGCATTCACATTCCAATTCCATCTTGTATCATGTTGCATCAGTGTGAGATTATGAAAACCAAACTGCCTGCCACTCACAGACAATGTACAGAATAAAACGATGCTTGCTGAATATGAATGATGTGCTACAGATTCTTCCACAGAATGTTATAAAAACAATTAAACTAATCTTGATGTTAGGAAACATTTCGGGTAATATTCTTTTTGATGTTAAATTTCATTGAACATATATACAATATTTATTATCTGATGGACTAGGGGAGGATAATGAAAATGTAGTCCTGGAGAGAAAGTAGGATACAGGACTACATCCCACAGGGCTGAAACAGGGTACAAACGTCTCTGTGTGGGAAGCCTGTGTACAGACCAGGAAAAAGGAAAAGGTATTTAATACTTGCATGGTATAGAAGTGTTTTTGATCAACGGTAAACGGCTTAGCTGTCCGGATTATTAGATAGAATTTATTAAAGTTTAGCTAGCGCTCTTTGGTGGAATTAGGCTTTATATAAATAAATAAATAAATACATACAGGCACTGCCTGTTTTACCATATATTCTGTGGTCCAGAATCCTCATTTACAGTAGATCCCAAAAGTAGCAAAGCAATCCTCACTTTGTAATATATATATATATATAGGGATGGGATGAATACAGCAGTTCCGAATAATTTTCCTTTAAGGTCTCACTGAACCGACACATTTTAATTGAAAGCCGGTTAAACTTTTAAATCACACAATTAGGTTGTGCTGTGTGTATAATCTCCAAAGTGCTTTGTCGCCTTTTAATCTGTAAACAGGTGAGTTTCGTGTGGCCGATGCAGATCCACATTATAAACACATAAACATAACAATAGTGTGTAACGTCTATGTGTAACTATTGCTTCCCCCGAAAGACCAAAACGATCAACTGGGACAGTTTCGTGATTTTACAGAACACAAATGATAAAATAAAATAGAAATTACTTGTGGACAACATAAAATTAACTGTGGTGAAGCAAAAAAAAGCAATATTCAGTTTCCGAGAAATATCCAATACTTACTAAATGTGAAAATGCAACTGACATACAGGTAGTGGACAAAAAAATGGAAACACCTGGGTAAACGAGGGACACTAAGTATATTGAAAGCAAAGACTTCCACACAGGTGTGGCTCATGCGTTAATTAAGCAAATAACATCCCAGCATGCTTAGGGTCATGTATACAAATGCTGGACAGACCTGGTTGCCAATAATTATGGCTAGCATGGCTGCAAGAGGAGACCTCAGTGACTTTGAAAGAGGGGTGATTGTTGGGGCGTGTTTGGCAGGAGCTTCAGTGACCAAGACAGCTCAACTTGCTGATGTTTCATGAGCAATGGAGTCTAAGGTGATGTCGGCATGGAACTCAGAGGGAAAGACATCATCAGCAAAGGGCAACAGTGGGCGGAAGCGCATACTCCAGGATCATAACGACACCTGTGCCTTCTGCCAGTTCTGTTGTCAATTCAATGCTTGTCTTTTTTCTATTCCTCAAGGATATTATCTTCAAGTATTGCTCATCCTTGTTAGACAGCTTTTTGGGTCTTCCAGTCCTTGGTTTATCAATTACAGATGATGTTTCTCTGTGCTTGTTGATTATGCTTCGGATACCAAAGTGTTTCCTTCTTTTTGCAAGTCAAGGTTGTAATAATAGTAGAAAACACTAGTGGAGGCTTTGAGTAAATTGTTGATGCTCATAATGCATCAGAGTAGAAAAATGCAACATGTCTAAGACTTTTGCACAGCAGTGTATGTGTTACCTTTAGTAAAGCAGATTGAGCAACCGGTAAAGAAATTCTGCTCACGCGTGCTGTAACAACAGAGGTTATTCTTTTATATAGGGCTTCCTATAAAATAAATAGTTGTTATGTCTTTTCATATAACGATTACCAGGCATGCCCCCAGAAATCTTTCACATGGTATGCACAACTGAACCACATCGACAACCTATCTCATGCCGTTAACGACTCTGCATTAACATGTTGTAAAATGTTTGAAATCTGGTCATCATTTTCATTAACTGCCAGTTCATGTGCTGTTGTGAAGTCAATTTGGGTCTTGGGGTAACTTACCCTTTAATTTTAAGTGTCAAATGTATTTTCAGGGAGTAAAATGCAACATTACCTTGAAGTCATGAGTAATCTCGATAAATACTGTACAATCTTTAATGGTAATGGGGTAGGCATTAAAAATTGATCACAGCCAATACAACTTTGGATAAGTACAGAAACAGATCATATATATGAAGATAAGCACAGAAACAGAACTTCTATTTTAACATTAAATTCTTAAACTCAGTGAACATGCTAAAACTTCAATATAAAGCTATACAGACAAATAAAATAAGGAATGCATTAACAAGTTATAAAACAGTTTGTTTAATATTATAGGCACCTTATTTTAGTGGTTGCCTCTGACAATGGTTCCCTCTGACGATGGTTCCCTCTGACGATGGTTCCAGTTGGATTTGTAGCTGGACTGGAGTGTTTACTGGTCAACCTGATTAGCTTAAAATTTTTCTTATTCTTATTGTGATTGGCTGCAAAGACAACAGGGCTAGCCAGAGACTGGATAATGTTTTGTTGGGCGTGTTTTTATTGTGTACAGTTAGCACTGTAAACCCCAAAGTCATTCTAAATAAATTAAATCAAGTTACATTAACTTAAAAATTCAAATTTTATTCATAACAGTCATCCATTTTAAGTTAGTTGAACATTCAAATGTACTTTAGTTGTTCAAACGTAAATGGTTTAAGTAGAATCAGGGGACAATTTATTTTTTGAATTGTTCATTGTTTATTGTGTTGTTGTTTTGTGTATGTGTGTTTGCACGAGTGTGTTGTGTTTGCGTGTCTCTTGTGCACCCGCCTGCTCCCTTACATGCGTTCTCCTTGTGTTGTGTGTGGCCACCCCCGCTCGTTGGTCAGTCTGCAGATGTGACCTCCCTCCCTTCTCCCTCTGTCTATATCTCTGCATCTGTCTGGTTCCAGCACTTGTAAATTCTGCCATAAGTGCATAAGCAGAAGTGCTGCACTGGCAGCTAATAAAATAGCTTGTTGATTGAACATTCTGTTGCCTCAGCTAACTTTTTATTGTTTAAATGAAATAAAAATATTCAAACTAACTTGACTATTAAAAAGTAAATCTAACTCAAATGGATTAAGTTACATGAATATACATGTTATTAGTTTAGTCAGCCCCAGAGAAAGTTGTCGTAACAAAAACTAAATGAGTAGCTAAACTTAATTATATTAAGACAATGAGTTTAATCAATTTTTCGATGATTACTACATAATTCATTGTTTTATCATAGGGGTCGTACACAAACATACATTCACTGGCCACATTATGAGGACTGTGCTCTTTATTTGCCCTCACTTAATTTGTATATGCAAACTAGGCAGGGTCCTATTATTCCCCTGGAAGGATATGCAGTATAATCCTGTCACAGGTAGCTCAGGTAAGTGTAAACACTGTTAGCCCCAATGACTAACCCCTTGCTTTTCTTTCTGTGCAGGTTCATTTTGAATTCCAGTGGACCACACTCAATCCCAACCAGGATGAACAGAGACAACAGCCAAGGTCATTTAAAAAAATACACATTTTTAATAGTACAGCACACTAAAACAACTAGCAACTACACAGCCAATCATTTTAAAAACTATAGTAAAAGGAACAATCACGGCACCACCCATGCACCAATTGTCCCCCTACCCCAAAGAGGAGTAGTATTTCTTGCGATGGACAGACAAACAGACAAACACAAAGTTATTTTAGTCAGGTACAGTAAGTGGTAAATCGCAGTAAGTCATCTTCGCAAAACTTTGTCTTCTGTTTTCCTCCCCTCCAATGCAGCCTTAATCCAGTTCCTGTGACGTCCATGGACCAACTCCCCTCTGTCGATAACGTTGTGGCGACCCTACCTGTTGAAGGGAAGAAAAGGGAAAAGGGGTAGCCCTCGGTCACCCAGCCTCAGACACCCTGTCATTCGGCTCCAACCCCCCCAAACAACTTCCCTCTCAACCCTTAACTGTGGGGGGAGTGGGGGAGTGGGATTAGCCTTGTGGGGGTCCTCCGTCTGTGTCTTTACTCGCTTGCTCTCTCCACCTGTATTCTCTTTCTTTTTTATATATATATGGGGGGTGGGGGGGGGGTGAACAGGGCTCCTGCTGCCTCTCACCAACCAAAACAACAAAGTCAATGTTGTAATTAATATAAATCCTTATTGTCACCTATACAGTCTATGGGTGAACCAATACTTTATAAAAGTGGTTAATATGTCCAAAACAACTAAAACGACAGTTTTACTTTCCTTGTACTAGCACATTGTTTGTTCCTCTCGCTCTCGTGCTGTGTTGTCCAGCTTGCAGCTTGCTCCTGCTTCCTGCTTCCTGGATCTTGGATCCTGGGTCCTAGATCCTAGATCCTAGATCCTGGTGAGTCCTCTTTAGTCTTCCTTCTGATCTCCATGCTTCCCTAACTCTGGTTCCTAGAGTATAGCCTGGTCAATTTGTGTTAATGGGGACAGTTAAGCAGTCAATCCACTGCAGATGTAAGTATTTTAGTTTTGATGAATCAGGGCTCATCCTAGTTGTTGTTTAAATGGCAACTCTAAACACTGATAAATTGATTACTTAGTACATGATTTTAAATACATATAATGTAAACCCAAATGCCATTTACCCACATACTTGTGTTTGTCACTTTGTGAAAAATACCCCATGTGAACTAACAAAATAATTCCTTCCATGTTGTGCACTTCCATTCATTATACAGTCTTGAATGTGCAGTTTTGAAAGAAACTATAATAATCAACTATTTTACAAGATATAATGTTTTAAAATGAAAATACATGTTTGTGAAACATACGTTTCTTTCAGAACTGTACATTTGAGACCTAAATAACTAACGGAGGTGTAAAACAAGTATGATTTATGGGAATATTTTGTTCCTTACAACCACTTTAAGCAGGTTAAAATGGTGCTAGTAAAGAGGAATCTAGAAAAAAGAAATTACTGTGAAATGGAATGCAATGTAATAGGATCAATTAATCAAGTGGGTAGGTAGCTCAGCGGGCTCATTGAACATCCTCCCGGAAGCCTGGGTCTGAATCTGGCTCAAGAGACAAGTGAAATGTTTTTGGGGGTCTCAACCAAGCCCCCTGTAAACATTAGTCCACATCACAAAACCACCACACAGTTTGGCACGAACTGGAACAAAATAAAATCTCTCTGTGTGGACTGAATGGCAGGCAGGGGGTGTTCAGTTCAGGATTGAGGTGTGCGCACTTGCTGTGAAGGTAAACTCTAGTAAGAATGGAATTATTTCTGACAGTGATTTGAAGGAAAACTTTAATAGCAAGTGTGACACACAAAAAATGTCATATATTTGATGATACTCAGATTTTTGCAGTATTGGGAATTAGACTACTTCATCATGCTGTTACCCACAGTGGGAAGGTTGTATGTATCATTGTGCACACATTTGATTTTATTGAGAGACTGTATTGACTCATAAGACAGTATGCTGCTGGTTACTGTAGCAAGGAATCTTAATATTGTTTGACAACATTATTTCAGGAAACCAATTTGTTCTGACTTGCAATAAAGTCCTACATCTATTATTCTTCATAATTGTACTGTTAAATTTGGCAGTTCTTGTCAAATAATATTGTTTCTAAATTAAATATGTATGGTCGTTTATCTTCATTGCATCCCATTTGTATTGCATCTTTTAAAAACACCCTTAAGCATTACAGAACCATAAACACAGTCTGAAGCCATTCCACCTTGGAGTGTGATCTTGTCAGATCTCAGAAACTCTGTTGATCAGGCCTGGTCCATACTTTCAGTGAGAGACCTCTATGAGACACCAATTCCTGCAGAAGTGTGTGGCTCACTGTGACAGGGTAGCAGCACTGGCAAGGCTTGTTTCTGTCAGGAGAGAGACTTAGACACAAGATGCTGCAGGTTTAAGTGCTATTGCGCACTGTGAAAAGGCTGGCTGGTGGATGACGGCAGACCAGGAAATGAATCCAAGCAAACAACATACTGGCGGGTTGAATGAACCGCTGGCTGCGCTCAGTAATATTTTTACAAAATAATAAACAAACTTACAAATAACAAAAGAAAACGGCACGATGGCCAAAATAAATAAACACAAACAAAGGACATGAGTATCTTTAGGAAGGTTCAAAGTAAGTAGCATTCGTTTTGTTCCTATGCAGTTTACATGCGACACGTCTCTCCAACTCAGTCTAACACACTCTACCTGTGTAGCCAAACTGCAGGGTTAACTAGCTATTAAATGATCTTATTGCTCCTCGGCCATAGTCTGAACAAGTTTCATAATTTGAGTGACTGTCAGCCAGTTAAACAATCACTAGCTGACAGTCACACATTCTCATGAGGTATCTAAAAACACAAAACAATAACAAATAATGGCGGACGGCACCTCGCTCTTCCTGCCAAATAATAATACATAATAACACTGGCTTTTCGCCGTCATATATAAAATCTAAATCACAATAATAAAGAAATACAAAATATAAATCATAATATGCACAGGGGCAGGGAGTACAAAACTAACAAACAAAATACAAACAAAACAGGCACAAGGATCAAAAGGTTTAAACAAACGACAAAACACTACTGTACATACATTCAATTAAGCACAGCACAGCACAGCACAAACATTAACATAACTTTAACATTAACACCTGTGATTACTCTTTTTATACACCTGTGGCTGGATCCTAATTAATCATTAATCATTCAATTATGGCCCCATCCACATTCCCACATGTGTTCTGACAGGGAAGAATTTAACCCCCTCCCTGCCAACCCAATATATCCCACACACACACACATTACACCAATAGGGCTTCTGCTCACCAAAGGACACTGTACTGTAAGGTGCATATTCCATGGATGGAGCAGCAGGGGAAGGTTTGACTGTTCAGTATATAAACACAGGCTTCACAAAAAAGTATTGTGGGATATCACTATTCCTGTACCTTTTATTCAATTTCTTTCAAACTACACATAGTCCAGCATATTTCTGATTTCATAAAACACACATGGCTTTTTAGTACAGTGGTGATTTTACCCTTCTCCTCTGTCCATAAAATTAAACTTAGCATTAATTTTTGTCAATGCTTCAGTAAGCTCTCACTCTCTCAGACTGAGCCAAACGGTCCAGATCTAAAGGTGGGAGGAGCTTAATGAGTAAAATGTATAAAGGTCTTAAAGGGATCGTTACAGAACCAATGTCTTAGCAGGAGGTGGCATTCTGAGGAGATGTTAAACCAATGCCCTTTGGCTACTGTGGACATTAACACTACAAGTCCCACGGCAGTCATTTTGGCGATTTTTGGATTTAAAATGTAATTTTCTCCAGTCGTGTAACACATATGGGGCTGTGCGTTCGTGTACCTTTCTGTCCGTATGTATTAAATATTCTCACAAAGCATGAAACACAGGAGTGCACAAATAAAGGAGATATATTACATTATACCTAAAAGCCCCGGGAGCAGTCACACTGACGGCCACACAGAAAACAATTGTATTTTGATTATACAGAACGGTATTCTACTTTATTATTTTTATTTACCAGTCGGCAATGTGTTTAGCTGTAATTAGATTAGTCTCTACTCTCTGCCTGAGTGAATGACTGACAGTCTATTGTTTTTCAATCAGCCTTTTGGAAAGCTGGTGCCTGCTTGCCAGCTGCGCTGCTTTGG
This sequence comes from Acipenser ruthenus, assembly GCF_902713425.1. Classification (NCBI taxonomy): domain Eukaryota; kingdom Metazoa; phylum Chordata; class Actinopteri; order Acipenseriformes; family Acipenseridae; genus Acipenser; species Acipenser ruthenus. The sequence continues at coordinate 82,607,018 of NC_081191.1, read as the reverse complement.
TGAGTCAGTTAGCATCTGGACTAGTGAAAATAAATACCAGAGACCGTGGAGTTTTACAATGCAACAAAATATGGAGTTGATGTTTTGGCTCAGATGGCACGGAACTATTCCGGCTTCACAAACAGTATTGTTTGTGGCTCTTACGGTGGCCTGTTCAGGTGTTTTACAATGCATTGGATCTAGCAGCCATCAACTCCTGGGTACTTTACAAAGAATGCACAGAGAAGAATTTACCAAGGAGAGAATATATTTTACAGTTAGCACAGGAACTTCGCAAGAAGCATTTGCAACAGAGGGAGACTGCCAAGCGTGTACCCACAGCTGAAGCTGGCAACCCCACTGACAGCCGCAAGAGAAGCCAAAGCCAGGTTGGCAAGTGCAATAAAAACTTCGAACAGCTGTGCCCTGTGCAGAAAGGCGGCATGGAGAAGCGCATTATCTGTGTTGATTGTGAACAGCCTTAGATTCAAGGTAAAGGAATACCCTTTTGTCAAAAAAAAGAAAAATAAATTCGACTTTTTTTATAACTTCTTGTGTTGTGCGCTTCTGTAAAATGTTTTCTTATCTACGTTGTTCAGTTGCATTTGCTCATCTTATAATAAATAGATTGCTGTTAAAGTTAAATTGCTATTGCTATCGTTTCAGTTTTATAAACATGCATGTTGTAAATCGATGTCTGTTCAGATGTTTATTTATTTACATTTTCCTGTTTTGATTTGTAAAATAAATATACTGTATATAGGATTCTCCCTGGCATAATTTACTATAACCATTCCCTGCAATAATTACTTCTCAATTTGTGCAACTCCTCCAGTTTGAAGACATTGCTGGCGAGCGTGTAAGCCCCTTTTGAAGGAAAGGGCATTGTGCGCAGCAGGGGGGAGCGGCTATTTTGGAAAGAGCTTTGAAACAGACTTTAAAGTTATAAGTGTAAAAAGTTGTCAGGATGTTAACAATGGAAATAAAATACAGGTATGTTATTTAAACAGTTGTAGCAACACCAGGGGTCGTGTAACGCTATACATTTTGGAATCCCGCTACTTACTCTTTAATCTCCTGTCACTGTTTTCTGTTTTTCACACTTTTACTCTTTGATTATAGTACTTAGGGTGTCAACTTTCCATTTTCTTCAAAACCAGACAGCCCCCCCCCCCCCCCCCAAAAAACACACACAAACACTACCTGCTACAAATGATTACGGGATTTTATATTGCAACTAGTAAAGATGAAATATTTATAAAGTACTCTGGAACAAAGAAACCACACGATGGAGTGAAATGCAAAATAAAGCACAATATTTTTTAGTGTAGTTCTTTTTTCTTCATTGGCATTGTATCTTTTTAATTTAGCCAGCAAAATATTTTCTAGATAATTAAAATGAACTAGACTTAATTGTAGTAAAAAACTGATAATAAATGACATTTCACAGAGCGCAATAGTTTAGTGTGGTAACTAGTTCTATTCATACCACAACTGCTACCTCACTGAACATGGCTTCCTTTTGTGACAGCGATATACACTTATGATATGAGAGAAATATTTTATTCAAATATATCTTTATAAATTTAATTAAATATAGATTAGCAATATATACTATATTATCAGCTGACCTAGATTCATTCTTTCTTTTTTTAAGAACATGAAGTTGAATAAAGCTGCCTTTTAAACCCTACTACATCTCTGTTTGCATTTATTTGCAATAAACATTAGTAATGTACAGTATTATTCTTGTTGTTTAGAATCCCCTCTATATCACTTTCTATGGTCATCACATCCTCATGACCATTTAAAACGCATACATTCAAAGCACTTTTGACTCATCTGTCCATAGAACATTGTTCCAGAACTCTTGAGGATCATCCAGGTGCTTTTTGGCAAACTTGAGACGAGCATTCATGTTCTTCCTAGTAAGTAATGGTTTCCGCCTTGCTACTCTGCCATGAATCCCATTTTTGCCCAGTGTCTTTCTGATGGTGGGGTCATGAACACTGACCTTAGCCGAGGTGAGAGAAGCTGCAGATCCCTGGATGTTGTTCTAGGGTTCTTTGTGACTTCCTGGACGATTTTACGCCTTGCTCTTGGAGAGATTTTGGCAGGACGGCCACTCCTGGGAAGATTCACTACTGTCCCAAACTTTCTCCATTTGAACAATATGGCTCTGACTGTGGTTCGGTGGAGCCCCAGCGCCTTAGAAATGGCTTTGTAACCCTTTCCAGACTGATAGGCATCAACAACTTTTTTCCGGAGGTCTTCAGGAATTTCTTTTGTTCGTGACATGATGTGCCTCTAGAACCTGTGCGCTGACAACTTCACTCTGATGGTAAGGGCCAAAGTTAATCAGATTTATATCGTGCAGGGCTGGCCCAAATCAGGCCTGGTTGTTAACCAAAGTACTCAAACAGCTGACCCTAATTATCCCTTTAATTGGGTTGAGTTAACTAGGGGGGTGTGGCAGGCTGGCTGAGTCGTCTGACGTCAGGCCAGAAGCAGGAACTGAAAAAACACTGACACCAGGCAAGTACTGCAGTTCAAAATAAATGACGCGGTGCGGCGTTTTATTTTTAAATCACAAAAATAAATAAAACGTTTTAACAAAAAGACTGTGCTCACAGAGCAAAATAAAAGATTCAAACAGAAATAAAATCACAAACACAAAACAACACAGGTCAGGTTGGGCAGTAGCCTTCACTGTACCTGCATACGTTTTGTTTTGTCTCTCGCTCCTCTCGCTCTCTCCGCTCCTAACACAGCCACCCCGAACATGGAGAGCTGCAGGCTTTTTATATCGTGGCCGAGGTGTTTAACTAGTTAGTAATTATTCTATTACCCCTTGGCCACAATCTGCACAAGTTTATTAATTATGTGTGACTACTGGCTAGTTTAACAACGCACTAGCCGACAGCCACACATTACCACAAGGTTTCATATTTAAACAAAAAGAAAACAAAACACACTGCGCTTCGGCATCATAAATAATAAATACATAAACAAATAAATACAAAATAACACAGGGGCGGAGGGGGAAACCCCGTTCTTAAATAAAGAGATACATTTAAACAGCAGGGCTTACTACCGCCCTGCTACAGGGGGGCAATAACTTTAATTGGGATGAGTTAACTAGGAGGGGGCAATAACTTTTTCACACCTGAAGATTACATGTTTGATTACCTTGCACACCAAACAAATGAACGAAGCACAGGACTTTGGTGTCATTTTTTCTCTCAGACTCCCTCTATATACTACTACAACCCACAAAAAAATCTGACCAAATACAATGTGAAAAATGTGCAAAAATGCAGAAAATCAGACAGGGAGCAACTTTTTCATGGCACTGTATATATCCTGGCCTGTGATTGGTTAAAACCTCATAATAGGAGGGAGGAATGGATTGAACTGTTGCCCTAACCTCCTTACACTACAGGTCAATAGTCTCTGTCTGTCATATGATTGGTTCACATCACTGTCCGTCCCGCCCCTTTTCAAAGGAACACCTTTCTCCCCTGCACTCTTCACAAGAGAAAATAACTGAACACCGATTCTGTGAGTTAACAGAAATTAATTACAAAACATACTACAAAAGAAAGATGCTCCAAACATTAAAATGGTAATTAAAACTTCACTGTTACCGTTTTCTGACTTTCTGAAATTCAAACAAATTCAACTCGACAAAAACAAATATGTCAGATGGGATATAAACTTGATTATGCAGCAGTCAGCAAACCAGACGGAGACAGAGAAAAACTTTGCTAACTATGCAGTATAAACTTCAAAACATTTTCTGTTATTTATATATTTATGTATGCTGTATCAGCTATATTTAAACAAAAAAAATAAAGTTGTATTTACTGTCCAACCTTGCCTCACTTAATTTCTTGACTGATTCATATATTAAATATGTACTGCAGACTCAACCATTGTGGAAAATGATATGCCCCTTGAGTAGACTATTGTTACCTCCTGCAGCTTCGGGCATTATAGCCCCGTCAGTAACAATAGTCTTCCCTCGGGTCAATAATTTTCCACTATAGCCCTCCTCTCTGGTCCATATTTACTATATTATATATATATATATATATATATATATATATATATATATACACACACACACACACACACACACACACACACACACACACACACATACATACATACACACACACACTGGTTTTGATATATAGAACTTCGGGGTAATTTTCAATTGTAAATTATTCCATATTTTAAAAGGAAAAAAAAAATCCTTTCATGTTACAAAATGAAAACACATAATCTGATTTACTACCTAAATAAAATATCTGCCCTGTTTGTTTGTAGTCTTGTAACTTCAACAGGTGTTTTACTCTTTTTCAGTTAAAGGCTTTGAAAATCAAAACCAGCACAAGCTCCCTTATTAGACTCTGGAGGGTTCGTCTGACCCGTGCTGCTTAACACTCTCCCCGTGTCCGAACAGCAAACAAGTCCTTTGAGTTAGTGCAGACTGCTGGGTCGATACACAGCTCCCCGCTCAGAGTCACGAGTCCCGAGGGGACCAACAAAGTCTTGAAAACGACCCAGGAGTCTGCGCCAGCTTTGGGGCCTTGGTAGTGCTGGTGGCCCTGGGCTCGTCAGCCACGGTTGCTGGGGACTGTCAGCCCTGGGAGAACTGGAACCTCCAGGTAGGGGAGAAACACGGATAAACGGGGGAGCAAGTGGGGAAAGAGGACTGTCAGGCAAGGGGGAGACAGGAGCTGCTGGGTCCTGTTCACTGTAGGGGGCCAGTCGGTCTCAGTGGAGGGTCACCCATCGCCCTCTGGGAGGTAGTTGAACCCGGTAGACCACCTCCCCGATCCTCTCCAGGACCCGGCATGGCCCAAGCCAGTGTCGAGTTTGGGACAGCAGCCCCTCTTCCGCTGGGGGCTGTACCCCACACAAGCTTCCCGTCTTCAAAATGTCTCCCCCACGCCCGGGTGACACAGTTCAGCTTCTGCCGGGAACCTGCAGCCATCAGTTGGTCCCTGGCAAAAGAGTGAGCCATCTCCAGGCGGTCCTGTAGCCTCACTTTAAAATTAATCAATATCTGCTGTATCGAGTTGATAAACTGCATCTGGCTCACGCTATTCCCGTCTGGTCATTTGGGGCAGGACAAAACTAGAGTGAGGCTTGTGACACAGTTCTTTTGGCTAGGGCTTGATGGGGACGTACAGCATTTTTGCAAATGCTGCTGGGAATGCCAACTGGTTAGTCCTAGAACCGTCCCATGGGCCCCACTGGTGCTGTTGCCCCTGGTGGAAGCTCTGTTTGAGCATATTAGGGTAGACATGGACCACTAGAGAGGAGTATGGCGCGATACACACACCTGTTGGTTATTCTGGATTACGCTACACATTATCCAGAGGCCATCCCACTCCGCCATGTGTGTGCTTAGTCTGTTGCCAACAAGCTTGTAAGGGTTTTCTCCCGGGTAGTTATTCCCCAGGAAATGCTGACCGACCAAGGAACAAATTTTATGTCACGTCTGGTCTGCAAAACGTAAGCTTTTGAGGATTAACCCTTTGCAGTCCATTTATTAAGTGCATGTCAGGCGCGTCAGGTCCAATTTATTTTCACACGCGCAGTTAATTTTAGACGCGCTGTTTAAAAGTATTTTTTTTCCACAGTCAAACGGGTTTAAAAGGCCCTGCATATCAACAAAGCACTCACTAGGCATCTCCAGCCCTGCCCCACCCTATAGCTTTCACATATGCTAAGAAATAAACAATAATAATAATAATAATAATAACAATAATAATAATAATAATAATAATAGTCGTACAACCGCAAAGGGTTAAGACCATCAGGACATCCGTTTACCACCCCCAAACTGATGGTTTGGTGGAGTGTTTTAATAAAACCTTAAAAAGCATGTGGCGCAGTTTCATTGACAGTGACATGCGCAATTGGGACCAGTTGACTCCTCCCCTTCACTGTGCTATCAGAGAGGTGCCCCAGGTTTCTACGGGATTTTCCCCATTCAAGCTGCTGTATGTGCGGAGACCTCAATCTGTTCAGAGAGCATGATTCAGCTAAGGGATAAAGTGCTTGAGTCTAAACTTCTGGAATAGTGCAAGGACCTTTTGAGGTTACACATCGGGTTGTGGACTATGAGATCTGCCAGCCAGGGCGGTAGACAGAAAAGCACATTTATCATGTAAACCTCCTGAAGTTGGTTGCAACAGGAGGCATTGTTAGTGGCGCAAGCCAATAACATCACAGACCTGGGACCTGATCTTTCTGTTTTGGCAAAAACAGGGTCGGTAGAGATTGGGGAAAATCTGACACCAAAACAGAAATGTCAGACTCAGGCACTGGTGACGTGTTTTCTCCCGTCCCGGGGCAGACTCCAGTAGCCCACCATCACATTGAAGTTGAGCCGGGATCATGAATTCGCCTGAACACAAAAGACAGGTAGTGAAAATGCTCGAGCTGGGGGTAATAGAGGAGTCCCAAAGAGACTGGAATACTCCAGTTGTGTTAGTGGATAAGCCAGACAGATAGACTCAGTTTTCCATTGACATTAGGAGGGTAGAAGAGTTGCTGGAGCATCTAGGCATGGCTCACTTTATGACGACACTCGATTTAACGAAGGGGTACTGGCAGATACCACTAACCCCAGTCCTGATACTAATTCACTACCATGCCCATTGATTTGCATGGAGCACAAGCCACTTTCCAGTGGGTGATGGATCGCATTTTTGACCCCATCAGCATGCCACTGCTTACATTGATCTTGTGGTCATCCAGTGAGGATTGGTCTAATCATCTCTGTAAGGTAGCGGCAGTCCTGCAATCCTTGTGGAAAGCTGGGCTCACTGTTAACCCAAAGAAGTGTGCAATTGGGATTTTTTCTCTCGGGAAGGCATGGAGTTGTAGGATTTTCCAGTGGACCGGTGGTGCCATTCTAAGGGGGAGGATATGTGACAGGGGGAGATCTGTGCTGGCTATCGGGCGCATGCGTGATCCTGCGGGAGGGGGGGATCCTTGTTTTGACCTGTCAATCATGGCGCTGACACAAAAAGGTTGAGCAAGGGTGTGTTGCTCAGTCCTCTTTGATTGGTTGAGGGGCGGGTGTTGGGGGGACGATCGACCACATAAAAAAGAAACTGCTGGTGGCTGATAAAGCCACCAGCTTTAAAGCCACCAGCAGTTGATAAAGCTGATAAAGTACATCCTGCCTTGCAGGCTAGCAGAGGCTGCAAGACCCTGCTTAAAGCAGCACATTTCTTTGTAGTTTTATTTACAGTGTTTGTTTTCCCTTTTTATTTCTCCTTTTGATTATGAACTATTATTTCTACACGTCCAGTACCTCAGGGCGATACCATTGCTGGTAGCAACCCTGAGATAATAATGACAGACATGTCAATAATACATCCTGTGTGCCTTTGTGGCGTCTCGAAGACATTTCTGACTCCCATGTAAATCAGTGACTCACCAAACACCCTCTCCCAGATATACAGTATAATGCCTTTTTGAGGATTACGTAATAAAATATTCTTTTTTTACAAGCTAGTTGACGGCCTAGTTGTCATGGAAACCAAATCCTTTTGGTAAATGAAAGTAGGTTGTTCTTTTAAACAGCATTGAAATGCCTGGATATTTTTATTCCACTTTCAAAAGTATTAATAGGAGTTGAGAACCGGAGGTTGTTTTATTGTCTATACCAGCAGTATTCCAGTAATCTCCATAGTTTACTCTGATGACAACAAACTCTCAGCTAACTGTCAGTAAGTGTCGCCTGACTTCAATAAACATATTTAAAAAAAATATATAAAAGTTATTTTCACAGTAATTGTTTCTGAATCTTTCATCATCAAAAAGCTTGGACCATTTGTTAAGATTCTTTGGCACCCACCCACCTTGTGATTCTGACAATGCTGGCCTTCATATTCAGATACAAGCACAGCTGCTTCTCAACATGGAAGATAACTGTTTTTTGCACTCTTCAAACAGCAGTCATACCGCTAGTGTGGGTGTTCATTCCTACACTTTACATGAAAGTACAGAACAATGGTGCAGATGCATGCCAGGGATTACAGTGTGAAATTTAAAATAATAAAGTAGCCCACCATATACTGTATATACATCACTGTTTGTTTTTTAACCCTAGAGAAATTAAGTAATAAAGAAAGGGGGTTTGTAAAGTATCGTGGTCAAGTGGCTATTGCAGATGGCAGGAAACAGTCGAGATTAAAATGCCAAAAGTGAGCTTTTATTGAGGTCACATGTGAAAATTGGCAGTACAAAACATTAATAATTTAACAAAAAACAAATCCACAGGCCTGTATTTAACACAGATATTCTATACCGAGTACACAGCTACTCAGTCACTCATTGGAGTCTCAAATCTAGTCCCCTAAAATGAGCTCTACACAGGTACTTATACCCTCCCTTATCACTAGCCCCTTCCTGGGACTAATCCACTTATTATATATACAAGTTATTTTTGTGTAAACCTTTATTTTGCTCGGTAAGCTGTTTTGTGAAAGTGTTTTGTTTCTGTTTAAACATTTTGTTTTACAATAATTCTGCACACCAGCCCATTCATTCAATAAACACCAAAAAGCAGAAGCCCTAAACGTGTTGTACACAGAATACTTTTGTCAGTAGTTGCATAAATAGAACATTATGTCAATAGTTATATAATCTACTGACTTTAAGGTTTAAATTTAAGGGTTGCGGTTTAAATTGTACTGTAAGTTTAGGATAAGGTTAATGTGTAGAAGCAAACATTCATGTAGCATTTGTCCATGAGAATGACTTCTGTCATTTCCCTTTACCAGCACAATCCTGGATCTGAATCCAATGGAGCATATGTAGAATGAACTTGAAAGCAAAATGTGTGGGTGCAATCCTCTTCCTACCTCAATAACCAAATGTGGACTGTACTTCTGGAGGAATGGACCACAATCCGACACAATACCTTCAGGCATCTTGTGACGCAGGCCGTCATTAATGGGTCAAGGCAATATTTGGCAGGGGGGTTCTAATAAAGAGCTCAGTGAGACTATGTCTACATGATTACATTTCTGATAGTTTTTACCTTTACTAATATTGAAATAAAAGTGTTAGTTATGCAGCTGTTAGGTTCTAATGGAAATTAATGGAAACACTGTGAAGCTCTGAAACCTTGTAGGGCTTTCTTATATAACTGGAAATACCAGTAGAGAGACTGAAGGATATAAGTTATAGTTCTACACTTATTTTTCTACAGTAACTGTAGCTAGCCTAGCATGAATCCATTTTAAGGTGCTAGTTCTTGCATACAGACTGTGTGAATTGTGGCACGACATTGTAGTAATGGATAAAGGAGGTTTTACATTATATACCCCTGCATTAAAGAGGCAGTCCGCAAGAAATAAAACTGGTTACTTTTTGTTTTAATTCAGCAAGGCTTTTTTACAGGGATTGTCCAGAAAATAAGCAACACACTCCACCTGTCACACAAACGTTTTGCATAAACATGTTGCGTTTCACTGATGGATTGATGCCAATGGCAATAATAACATTTATTCTGTGAGCAAGCAGAATCTCCCTATTGCAAATCAGTTTCATCAGTATCCCTCCGAAACAATTTGGAATCCTCATGACAAATCAAAGCCGACCTTGCTGCCTATTTGCTGCCCTATTCGGGATTTCACAGTTACCCATAACACCTTGCATGTTGCTGCTGGGTTCTGGTGCAAAAAACGGCAACTATTTTTTTTAATTAAGGAGTTAGACTAAAAAACTAGTTGAGTTAAATCGCTATAATCTTGATATTATTGCTCTAAAAATACTAGAGAGGGGTGATGCTCAGGAAATATGCATATGCCATGAATGGACATTAATTCAACAGCAAACCCAAGGAGGGTCCTGTATTTTAAATTGACACCCGTGTAAGGCAAAAACAGCATAACGCATTATGTGTTATGGCAGGTGTTTTTATTGTTTTGTCCAAACCCTGTAGGCTCAGTTGTGCCAATATACCTAAAAGTACAAACCTGTCATCAACAAAACACAATTGCTTCTGCTCCCAGGCATAGTCCCTGATTGCTTATCCAGGTCATCGATGCTTTAAACAAGGACTCAAGATCAATATGTTTTTTTTTTCCCCATGAAGACAGGAAATCCTTAAAGTGAAGAGACGTGATTTCTCAGAGCTTTCTGAGCAGCATGAGGTCAATGGGCTGCATTAATAAGACACACAACACATACCACCTACTGCATTTACAGGAAAAAATGACAGAATTGCCATTCAGTGAATATGTACATGATGCAAATCAGTGTAAATATAGCAGCTAATTATGATATAATTCCTGGCACTGCCAACTCAACTGGACTGCTTCCTGGCATCACTTCCACACCTGCTTGAAACAGGTGCCATGCTGTGTGATGAAGAGAGAAGGAATGGAATCTGAGCTGCAAGTCTACCTCCAGACAAGGAAAGTTGGTGGTATGCTTTTACAGAGATGGCCTGACTCGATGGTAGGATGGAACCAGAAGTCGGCCATCTTGGAGAAAGGGCGTAGCTGCAAGACTGCTAAACAATTCTATTGTGATCAGCTGGGGGACACGCAACGATTGGATAGAGCGTGGCGCTGTGCTGATCACAGGGAGGAGTTTGGTAGTACAAAGAGGACGCAGCTACGTGAGTACGACTCCTTGCACTGAAACTAATGCACCAGAGTACTATTGTTGTTTGTTTTGTTTTGTAGAGGACAAGTAGGACTGGAAGCTGTCGCCAAGGAGCCAGCACATTCACCCTGGAGCACCACTACTTCTACACAGCACAGCACACTCACAGCCAGCACCCCGGAGCACTTTTGGAATTGTTGGAGGATTTATATGTTTGTAACAGTATTCACTCCCCATACCATTGCTGGTAGAGGGGGCAGATTGTATTATTTATTTGTTAAAATACTGATGTTTAGACATTATATTAAACTGTTTGAACATACACTGCTTTCCCACACCACTCACATCCTGACAGTCTGCTTGACGTGAGGTTCAAATAATCTTTTGGCAGCTGAAAACATTTGGCGGTATAGAGCAGCACCTACTTATCTCAATGAGAAAAGCAGTGTTCAAGTAAAAGATCTGAATAAAAGTCTTTAGAAATTGGCAGCTTAAGTCTGATTTGGTCTAGTTTCGTCTTGCTAAATGTGCATTTGAATTTTTAGAAATCATTTCAGAAACCATTTCTTGTTTGCTATGTCCAGTTTCTATCTTTTATATTGGTCCCTGTATTTCAATTGCAATATTATTGGGACAGGAGGTCCCTAGGCATAAATACTGATATCCTGCTGGACACATGGAGAAGATCTCCCCATACATGTCCATATTGGGATACATTCCTGCTTATATGGCAGTTGACCCAATACCACAGAGCACAGCACTATAAAGAACGCTATTAGCAACTGCTTTTTGGATATGTATTAGTCATTGTCTCTCCCATACACATTATCTTGTATATATTTTACAATTGTAATCAATGTTATTTAAAACTGTTGAAATATCATTTGAAGCTACTTTCTCTTTATTGCAGGAATAATAATATGAACGCTTTAGAACAATATGTAATACACTAGTGCTGTCACAACAGATTCATTTTTGTTATGCAGTATGGTGCCTGGGATTCTTGTTTTGCTGTTCTTTGGTGTAAACACACACCAGCTATCACTGTAATGTTTGTGCCATTGTTTGTCTACAACACTGTCCTTGTAGATTGTTGCCTGAACAACTTTTAAATGTGCAGTGGAAACACGTGACGCTAATATTATCAGCAAGCTGCTGTTCTGTGATTTCCTACAACAGTTAAATATATTATAGATGCACATTTGCTGTTTTGAGATTCTGTTTTTTAGGACTGTTCTATAGTCTTGAATCAGTCAGGCTCTATAGATGCTGGGTTTATGCAGGTGTCATGTTCAGAATATGTACCCAGGAGGAAAAGTATTTTTGTAATAAGACACAAAGCTGCTCTTGACAACAGTACACTAGTAAAAGCATAACAAAGTGCAGTAAAACATATTGGACGCATGTACAAAGTAAATAGGTGTGGCAGGGCGTGTTTTTGTTTAGCTTTAATAATAAAGTTTGATTATTTTGAATCTAAGTTTGGCAGGGATGGAGTTATGTGCCAGAATCTAGTGGAATGTGGCTGGGTCTTGATTGGTTAATTGATGGTTGAACTCCTGCCAGATGGTATATAAAGAGCCACTCTTTGTTTGTTGGAGGACTTTAGGAGTGGGATGCACAAGTCCAGTGAAGGCTGGATAAGCAGAGGCATTCATTTGATGTGCATGTTTTCTTTTAACCTTTTAACCTTGCACTTAGGCAATTGCTGACCCTCCAAAAACTTAACACCTCCTCTTACAAGGTGTAAACCATTGTAGAATATAGTAATTAAGAGCTGTATAAAAGCACACACCTGCAGAGACCTGTCATTGGCTTCAGGATGGCTGCTGTGGTACACTTCCTGATGCGGCGACACTTGGCTCTAGTTGAGGACAGGCAGGAACACATTCGGAGGAGAAGGGCAAGATGAAGAAGACCCAGCATATTCAATCCCAGGGTCACTATGTTTGGGATGCTGGAGGATGCGGTGCTAAAGTGTTATTGTCTGACTCTGCAGGTCATCCTAGACCTAATAGATGAATTGAGGGATGAGCTAGACCCCAGCGCCTTGAACAGTTTAGTTGATTAACTCCAAAGTTAACAAACATCATCCCTGTGTCAACACAATTGACTTTTTCAAAAATGGTGTTTGTGCGTAAAGCAAGATGGCCGCCTGATGCATTTCCTTAAAAACCTTTTAAAATCTTCTTCTTGGGAAGCGGTGAACCGATTGATCTGAAACTTTGCATACGTCATCAGCAACAACACCTGCTTCAAGTTTGCTAAACAGAAGTTGCTGCGATAAATGTTACTATCAAAATGACTGCCACCAAATTCGCCAAACTCATACTCCCAAACTCTCATATGTAACCGAGATGGATTTACCAGTGAGCAGGAGGATGATGGGAAATGTAGTTCTGAGAGGTCCATGCAGATATATATATATATATATATATATATATATATATATATATATATATATATATATATATATATATATATATATATTAGCTCAAAGAGCCAGCTGCCCAACATTTCGATATGTTGTACATATCTTTCTCAAGGGAGCATGTGTTTGAATCAAAACGTTGGAGGTATTTATAGGTTTTTGACGGCATGACAACTACTATTTATTGTTTATATTCAAATCCATGATTTATTCTTCCATGGTGTAATGGTGTTCTATATATTGTGACATAATTTTACTTTTATCTTTAAATCTGTATTAATTCTAATTAACATTACTTTATATAAACCTACATTTATATTATCATGCAATGCTGGCTCTGAGGATCAGCCTTGATTAGGTCTCCCCAGTGCATCAACCATGCACAACTTTTGAATAGATTTTGTTTATGTATTTATTTATTTATTTAAATGTTATATATTTATTGAAGTTAATTAGTTCATTCTTTTCTGTTGAGTCCTGCTGGCATAATCGTGTTCAGTCTATTTATCCATTTACTTTATTTTATTCTTCTATATGTCGCATTGTCTAATTTTAGCTGTTCTAATACTACAAACTTATATCACTTATGTCATGTCCTTCACCTGTGAAGTGCTGTACTATTGGTTTATTAATTTTTTATTTCTAATTAATGAAAGGTGGTTCTGAATTATTTTATATAAAGTTGTTCCAGTCTCTCCAACATATTTTATTTCATCACATTTTTCACAGGCTATTCCATAAACAACATTGCTATTTTTACAGTAGGTATTAGTTTTTAGTGGATATGTGTTGTTCTTATGTTTAATTATATTTTTACTTTTGTCCATGTATTTACACACTTTACATGTACTAGTGCAAGTATTTGTAGAACCTTTTCTGTCAATTATTGTTTTATGTTGACTGTGAACTAAAATATCACCTAAATTAGCTTCCCTTTTGAATGCTACAACTGGGGCCTTAAGAAATACTTTTTTCAATTTTTCTGAATTATGTAGAATCCGCAAGTGTTTCCAAACTATCTTAGAAATATTGGGCAAAAGTTTAGAGTAAGTCATTACTAATGGGACTCTTTTGACCTTTTTATCTCTATTTTTATAATCTAGTAGATCATCTCTTTTTAGTTTATCCACTTTTCTTAACTCTGTCTCTATAATTCTTTCTTTGTATCCTCTTTTTTTAAGATTTGTTTTTAATACATTTCTTTGTTTTACATAGTCACTTTCTTTTGAGCGTATTCTTCATATTCTTATTCCTAGACCCTTTGGGATTGTCCTTTTAGTGTGTATCGGATGTGCAGAGGACATGTGTAAATACTGGTGCATGTCAGTAGGTTTACAGAAGGTCAGTCTCAATTGAACCTTCAAGTTTTACTATGGTATCTAAAAATTATATTTCTTTTCTTGTCCATCGAAGGTCCACCTTAATATTACTGTGTATTTCATTTGCCATTTTATGAAACTGGAAGAGATTCTTCTCCATGTGTCCAAACCCCAAAAATATAATCTACAAATCGAATGTATTCTAAAGGTTCTCTTTCCGATTTTCTAAGTAATTGTTCTTCCCATTTCCCCATGTACGTACTGGCAAAATGCATTCCTAATTTAGATCCTATTGCTGTACTATCGTTTTGTTTGTAATTCTTATCAACAAATGTAAAATAACAGTTTTCTAAAACTATGTTGATCATGTTCAGCACCTCTGCTGTTGGTATTGATTTATCTAGTCTATTATCTAGTGCTTTTTGACAAGCTTCTAAAGTTTCTTTACGAAGGACACTTGGGTACAAGGATTTTACATCCATGCAAAATAAAATTGTATTCTCTGGAAGGTTGTGCTTTAGTGATTTAAAAATGGTGTTGTATCCTTAACATAGCTTGGTAATTTCTCAATGTGTGACTGTCACACGGCTGGCTGAGTGGTGACGTCAGAACCAGGAAATGAATACACAGAGACAGGACAGATGAGGTGAAATGATGAAAGCGCTGTTGCGCGGTTTATTATAAATAAAAGGTTTAAACAAACAGAAGACAGGACACGGCACTTGAGGCCAAATAAAACAGATAAACAAAACGGACTAACACTTAAACAAAAGGTGGATGGACAGACAAACAAACACGGTGAGTCAAACAGTTATTATTATTATTCTTTTTGTTATCGTTTATTTTACCTCCTTCTCCACACCCGTTCTCCACTCACCGAACACACAACCCCGAGTGAGTAAAACGTGCATCTATATATACTGTTGTGCTGGGATTCAATTACTAATTAATTATTCACTTGAATCCCAGCACGTGAATTAATTATGTGCAACCTCGTGCTCACATATTATATACTTTAAATGCACGTGAAGTGACGTGCAATCCCGTACCTAAATACAATTATACATTTTAAATAACTCGTGCTGCACACACCCATTTATATCCCGTGCAGCCATCTCTATACACCAACATTAACACACCACACGCAACATACAATATAGAAATGCACACATGGGCGGGGCACACTGCCACAGTGACCTAAGTTGTTTTTCTGCTATTTCAGCTATTATGTGTGTTGGATTATCAATCGTACTGACTATCATTCGCATAGGGTGATTTTCTTTGTGCATTTTAGGATTTCCTCTTGCTAGGCCTGTTCTTGCATTATGTGGCTGCATGTATTTTTTAAAATTCTTTTGATCTAATGCCTTTATTGTATAGTCTCTCTGCAATTTCCTTAACCTATTTTACAGATTTATTGGTCCTATTGCTTTAAACTTCTTCATATGTATCCGTATTATTTAATTCACATTCTACAGATTTCATATAGTCATCTGTGTTCATTATCACTATTCCTGAGCCTTTATCTGCTGGTCTTATACTTATGTCATCATCATTTAACAACTCAGTCATAGCTTGTTCTTCGATATTTGTTCAATTAAGTTTACATTTTTTCTTTAGTTCTGCTATAATTTCTTGTTTAACTACTTCAAAACACATATCTAACCATTTATCGCTTCCATCTGGAGGAGTCCAAATGCTTGTACTATCAACCTTAATCCCATGATCATAATTACCCTCTGAATCCGAGATATTTTCATTGAAAAAATATTCTGCTAATCTCATGCGTCTCTCCCACTCCTTTAATTCGACGGCCAGTTATCTTTAATAAAAAAGTTTATCGATGTATTTTTTAGTCGGTATAAACTTAAGTCCTTTACTCAGTACTGCTTTTTGGGATGTGGTTAATGTTTTACTTGATAAATTAAATACTATGTCTTCTGTCTTATCTTTAGTGTATTTGGTACCATTTCCATTTCTGGGTCTCCTATCTTTCTGTCCTATTCATGTTTAATTCTCTATTTTGCATTTTATTATTTATTTTAAACTGGTTTAATTTTACTGTTTTAAAATTTACTTTGATTATCTTTCTTAATTATGCCAGTGTTTAATTAAGATTTTCTTCTGGTTTCATTGTCTATAAATACAATAACTGAGAAATGGTTATTGTTGCAGGGTTGGGGTCAATTCCGAATGGAATTGGAATTTGTTGGTAAATTCCAATTCAATTCAAGAATTTTAATTGGAATTTGAATTGAAAAAATCTTCAGGATACAGAACTGGAATTTGAATTGGAATGAAAGGAAATAGAATTTAATTCCATGAAATTCCACTCATTTTAAAAGTCAAATGCCACATTTATTTTATACTATATACTTTTATATTATATCACTATAAACAATACTGATTGCAACAACATTAATATATACTTTCAAATACTGTATCTTAAGCATGGCTCAAAGCTTTCAAAACTTAGTTTTTTGCATTTTTGTAATGAGATGTTTAAGAGCTACAGTAGTCCTTAATTATTTGTTTTTCTTTATTCATCCGTTATTTAATCGTTTAGTTTTTCACTCCTATCTTGTTACATGCCACTTTTTTCCTGGCTAGCGAACGAACCTTCAGACACAGCCCTACAGGTAAGTATTCTTTCGTTACAATATATATATATATATATATATATATATATATATATATATATATATATATATATATATATATATATATAATTTCAATACAAGTTTTGTTTAAATTGCAGACCAAAACTGCGTGATTGTACTGTACAACCTCTAGAATCTGTGAATACAAAAATTGGTATTCTACTTGATGTGTGCAAGCTAAAGATCAGAAGGGTCATCAGTCTATCTTCTAATTAAGCTCTTACTGAAATATAATGTGCTGAGATAAAGAATTTTACAACAGCGTGCTTGCTTTTGCAAATTCCAGAGGACACACAAGCAGGTCACTAATGGACTGGCTTGACTCGGTTGATTACTGATATGACAAAAAGCTTTCACACGGGTTCCAAATTAACCCTGTTTTGCAGATAATGGCTGGGTAAAGTTGTAGAAGACAATTAAAAGCTGATTTGTAGTATCCTCATTCAAATGGGGACCCTTATACTCTGATGTCTGTCCATCTGTCTGTTGCATTCTGCATGGTGAACATAATAACTGCCTTGATATTGCACCCAAAAATGAAGCCAGTTATTATGTCAACTGTTATTATACACTGCTAGCTTCCTGTAGATGTTTCGGATTACATTTGGCAATAATCCACTAAACGGCTGATTTTATACAAAAATGTTTTTAGCTTTCAGGTACTGTGAGATTATTACATGATTGTGACAACAGAAGTATTTTAATTCAGAATGATATGATTCTGAAAATATCACTTGTTAAGAGAGACGACTGTGGATACGTGGATTGTAATACAGTACATACTTTTAAATCCGGTGCATATTGTAGCAGTATGTAAAATTCCCCATTAACGACACAACAGCAAAATTAAATCAAAATGTTACCCATGCACAGAACTGCATACAACGTAAAAGGCAATGCAATTTAGCAAAAGATTAAAAAAACAACAGTTTCCAGAATTAAAACAGTATCCAGTCAGTATTCAAAATTGCAGAATATAGTACTTGACATAGGCCCTAATGTCACAGTTCACTTGCAAATGAAAATGCACAAAACCAAATAACGATCACAGATTTTTAAAAAATGCATCACAGTATCTAAAACTGTTTACTGATTAACTTTTACATTACCGTAGCTTGTCTCATTTGCTTTGTTTTTGCTGCATTTTCGTCATGTGAAATTGGAGGAAGCGCTTTGTAACTGCACAATAAAGACAGACTGATTTGACATGCAAAAAAAAAAAAAATGCGGGATGTGACGGATCAACAAGTACATTGTGACATTGAAGAGGTGGGCTTTGTATCAGAAAACTGGTGACAGAGTCGGAAATCGCGTGTGACGGGTAAGTGCGTTAATTTGTGGAGGGTGCCACGGGACACATATCAACACACATCCTACTAAAATACAAAATAACTCCCTCTCTATAACGTACGGAAGCGTATTGCTGCCACGTAGAGCAAAATAAAATTCAGCACATATATCGTTAAAACGATATAACTATTTCGTTAAAACGAAATAGTTATCTCATAAAAACGGAAACAGAAATCAGTGTCAGTCTTGAGAACGTCCCCAACAGCAGACATCTCTACTGTACAGCCCCCCAATCTGTGCAAGTAAGTCACACAGTCTGTTTTTAAGTAGACCTATTTATTTCTATAATACTTTATTAACACGATGATGTAGTTAATATATACGGAAACTTCCGTAAATGTGGAATGTGTTTGTGTGAATTAATTAAAAACAATGTTTAGAGCTATAGGCCCAGCCTGTTCAGTCAACTGAGGCACTTGCTCCTGTAAAGAGCTGGTAAATACATTTGATAAATACCACTATAACTTTATTGTGTAATTATACATTTGTACTCAATAGTCATTTTAACGGAAGATAACTTATTTTCCAAAAGGTTAAGTGTCGTCATGGCAAGAGCAACAGAGGACAATGCTGTAAGATTTCTCAGAGATCGCGGTATGCCTGACGATCAGCTTGCAAAAATGGAGCAGGACAGGGTAAAGTGTTTCTAAATTACATACAGCTCTTACATCTAAGTGCATCTCATTCTCTTTCACATTGCACCCAAATTACATAATATAACATTATGCCCTGGAAACTTTCATTTAGTAGGTGACACATTTTTTAATAAAAATTAGAAAATTGTGATCTGAATATGAATCGAAAATAAACTTTCTTGGTTCATCTATCTATCTATCTATCTATCTATCTATCTATCTGTCTATCTATCTATCTATCTATCTATCTACGTGTGTATATGCATGTGTTTTTACTTATTTTTATACTTGAATGTGTCTGCAATGTTTACGTTTTTCGGTTAAATAATGCATTGTCATTCATTTTTAAGTTTTTTTTTTTTTTTTTTTTTTTTAGCCCGATATACGTTTTAAAATATGTTTATACAGTAGGCCTACATACAAAGATTAAACGATCGCTGTCTACAGTCTTAACTTGCAAACCACTCGTCTGGGTTCAAGGAAACTTTTGCATGAACATTTTTGTGGGTAGCTCTTGGATGTATGTATGTCATTTGTTAGTGTAGTATTGTCTTATGTTTGGTGTATATTGGCGCATTTTACTGATACACTCGCATTGTTTTCAAGAGTAGGTTGGAAAATATTTTTTTAAAGTCGGATTCAGACGGCCGTATCTTTTTATAAATGTTTGTAAAGGGATTATTAGTAAGTGAGCAGGTTTTATGTAACCCTTTACAACCCTAAAAATGGTTTTTATAAATTATTTTACGACATAAGGTCTGTTTTGCTGTTTTGCACTATTGAAATCAAGAATCAATTATGTGTATTTCTTTCATGTTTACAGTGATACGTAAATGGTGACATTAATGGTGTATGGTTCCTTATTGTTTATTTATTTGTTTTGTGTTTTTTTTAATGGTTAATAGTAAATGATTATGATTACACCTCTATCTGATTTTTTGTGCTATTTTAAAACATAAGTCCAAAGGTTTAAACGTATATTATATTAAATCAGCAGGATCACTGCCTCTTTAGGTCAGTGGTCTTTTTTTATATGCCAGGGGGATATGTACCCTTATTTCAATTCTCATATTTGTTTAAAAGGGAATTTACAAACGTCAGCGTAATTATCCACGTTCCTTTAATTGCATTTCAGAAATCTGCTTCAATTTCAATTCAATATTATTGTCAAAGTGTGCCTGAAAAACACTGAAACAGTTTGAAAATTCCAAGAAGCGTTTCGTAATATGTTTTTTCCTTTTTAATTTGAACGCCAAAATAAAAAGTAGGGGGGTAGATAAAATTGAACTATATCCTACATATTTCATAGACCTAACATCCATAAAACCCTACTGAAAAAAAGTGTTGCAGATAAAATACTTTTTAGACGCATTCATTAATGCATATAAATGTTTTATATGCTCTTAGAACAATGGTTTTAGAAACAACACCTTTTCAAATAATGCTTCATACTTTTTTGTGATTTGTGGAGGTTCTACAGTATAGAATAACAAAACATTTACTAAACATTTACTAAAATGTTAAATATTAATATGCATCTATGCATCTGAATATTTTCTGCAACACTCTGTTTCAATAGTGTACCAACCAACTATCAATTTATTTAAAATATATAGTATGTGATGGCCTATGCCTCTTGTTCCTTTAAAACATTTCCTTGCAAAGCATTGTAACAATGTCACATTTTATTTACTATGTTCTATGTAGATATGTAACAATATTTTTACCTTTACAGATTGACAGAGAAGTAATCTGCCTAATGGATGATGACAGTCTGGCCAAATATGTCCCGATCTTTGGTGACAGGATTCCAGTACGCAATCTTTGCAAAAGCAGAGAATCAGAATATAAGGAAAAAGCAGAAACAAAGAAACAGAACCTATTGCAGAAGCACAGAGACAAAATGATGCTACATAACAATGGGAAAGAAGTTGTGAACACTGGAAGGGATGGAGAGGGCTATGAGAACAACAGTAAAAGAAGATGTTACTTAAAAGGCAACAGGCATGCAGTAAAAGAAAGTCGCAGGATTGAATTGGGATGGTTGCATGAAGGGAAGCAAGTCAGGAAGCGAAATGGTGGAGGAACACGTGTGTTAGAAGTTCCCAAAACAGCAGACAAACAGGCACTTACACAGTTGGCGAAGGATTTGTTCTTTCCCAATGGAAAATCCAAGAAAGGTTACTTGGAAGACTTCAAATATGACATCTTGGATTTCCAGGAAACAGTAATGCCAGATAGTTCAAATGTGGGGGAATTGTACAATGCTCTAAAATTAGGTATTTTAAGATTTTACCTGGCAACCTATCCAATTTCTGAGTACATTAGTTTCAGACAGTCAACCACAAAAGGATATTTTGCCTCAGATTGATCTAACTACAGACATAAATTACTCTAGACAATCCCTAGCTCAAATCCATGGTGAGGCCAAAGATGAGGGAATTAATCTTTCCACATTAGCCATGGAACAAGAGGCAGTTTTAGAGACCATGAACGAACACAGTGAAGACAGGTCAGAAATAATAGTGGAACAAATTGCACTGAATACAAATGCTGTAAGTGAAGAACCCATTGTGCATGAACCAACATTTCATGTTGTAGAAGGATTGTCTGCAATCAGCATGGAGCCAGTTAACCAAAGTTTCTTGTATGAAATACAGTTTGGACCAGCGTCTGAGGACATAGCAGCTTCTCAGTTGACTGACACTCTCCCATATGAGACACCACCACCTCTACAGAGTCAGTCAATTCACAACATGACCCATTCCACTCCAGAGAATTCACAATGTGTTGTGCACCTAGATTTATCTTCAGTAGAGGTGGACAGTGTTTCTTATAGTGTCCCACCATCTCCAAGAAGACTGACCTCTTCTCCTGAAGACCAGCCCATAACTACAACTATCAGACTACATAGATCTAATCTCCTTCAAGAAATGAATGCACACTTCAAGAATCCAGATATACTGTCAGCACAGCTAAAGATGTTCTTCATAGATGAAGCAGGAGCTGATGTTTCAGGACTGTCTAGAGATGCTTATTCTGCCTTTGGGACAGAATTCTTTGCTTCTGTTGCTGAAGGGAAAAATGTTAGAGTTCCTGCCATATGTCCTAGGTGGCAAGAAGAAGAATGGAGGGCTGTTGGCAGAATTTTAGCCAAGGGATATTCAGACCACAGTTACTTCCCACTACAGCTTGCCCCAGCTTTCACAATAGCACTCATTCATGGAGAACACTCTGTTAATCCAGCTATTTGCATGGGTCATTTCTTTCCTATATAAGCCAAACTGAAAGAGATTTGGTTGATGCAGCAATTGAAGGCATTCTTACAGAAGATGACACAGATGACTTGTTGGATTTTCTGGACAGGATGGGGTGTACCACTATTCCAACAAAGGAAAACATGAAACAAGTCTTCCTACAGATTGTCCACAAAGAACTTATCCAGAAACCAAAATACGCCCTTGATAAAATGTTGGAAGTCTCCAGAGTTATTCTGAAAAGGGTTTTTCCCAAACAGTCAAGAAGTGGAGAAAATGTACACAGAGAAGATGCCAACTGTAAAAAAAAGTGCTGAAACTGTTGCAAGCAACTCCATTAAGCAAAGCTGAAAGCCAGAGCTTCAAATATTTACAGCAATACCTCAGAGGTCTAGATGATGTGTTGTTAAGGAAGATGCTCCATTTTATGACTGGCTCAGATGTCATGGCAGTGGAGAAAATCCAAATTATGTTCATCACAGTAACTACAATTTAGAACTAGTAGAAACTAAAAAAAGATAAAAGTCTAAACATTTGTTTCTGGAAGTTTTGAAAATGTTGTTTAGCACCTAAATAACCACCCAATTCATTCAGAATCTGGATTTGTCCAATTATTTACACCATTTTTGTGAAAGTGAAATCAGACAATGTGAAGATATAGTAAAATAAATGGCATTTAAGTCCATAAATTAGTAATGCAAATTTCTTGTTCAGAGTTATGTAACATTAACAGTTTGGATTTCCTAACACAACAAATGGTGTGAGTTGCAGTTTTGAGTCTGTTTTCTACAATTTCAGCTTTCCTTTTCAGGAAGCATTTCAGAAATGTTAAAATATAGATACATGGTATGTGATTTACAGATCATTTTATTTTTATACTATTTTTTGTTGTCTCTACTTTTATAAACATGTCTCCAGTTAACACACAAAAAAAAGAAAACTTTTTTTGCAGCCCATACTTTACTTATTTGATACCAACTGGGAACTTTTTTTAAAATCTTACAACACTTAACTAGTACTGCACACATTAGACACTGATGCTTTGGGGACATGGTGTTCCAAGTTCATCTGGTCGGGGTCCCCATCTTGCCACGTTATAGTGTCAGAAGCGGGATGGCGGTAATAAGACTCAGGGAGACAGAATTGCAGATTAAGTGCTTCAGTGCATGTTTATTTACACAGAACACAGCACACAGTATCACCCTCACTCTCACCCTCACCCTCACCCTCACCCCACACTCTCCACTCTTCTCCCTACTCCAACAACTCTCTCACACACACCTAGCCCCCCCCCCCTCTCTCTCTCTCTCTCTCTATATCCATGCATTACACAATCACAAACAAACCACCACAAGTGAACAATAAACAATTATCTAAACAACACACACACACACACACGGAGTTTGAATTGCACACTCACTCACACAGGTTTTAATCAATCAAACAAACATTCTCACATGGACACAATCTCACAACAACACACTATATACACAGACAGGGCTCTGCCCTGTCACACCATGAAAGATGGATTCAGTACTTTTGTTTTTCAATGTAGTGAAAAAAGCCTAGTCTTTGAAGGGCTTCTGTTAAATACCCAGAGAAATATGTAACATTGACAAAAGTTGTTGTTCTTGATATTGTTCAAAATAAATAATGAAAAAAAAAATTGAAAATGTATTTTATTTCATCTCACCTACATCAACCTTTAATTATTATTATGGGTTTAATGCATTGTTATAGAATTTCCGAGTAATTTTTATTTCTGATAAAAAAATCCAAATATATATTTTAATCGTTCAGACACATTTATGAGGAACAGTGCATGTTTGTCTTTAACACACTAGTTAGTACATCTGATAGCTATTATGAAATAATTACATTTTATTGCAATTGATCCCTGACAGCAGGGCTCGGAACCACGCCTTCTCGAACGCCACACCAATCAGCGCGGCCACTTCACGCGCAGGCAAAGTGACCACACACACACACACAGAGAGAAAGCACGCGCGAAAAAACAGTACCACACTCAACCATTCACGCACCCTCCGGGACTCCACACGCACTCAGCAGTAAAACAGAAAACACGAATATATACACCTCCCAACATACTCCCTGGTAAAACACACTGGACCAGACATTATTCTATTTATAAATCTGAGTATATTGTGTTTCGAAGGAACTCATAGAGCAGAACTGCATCTGATGGGTTGGTTGCTGGGCTGCAACCATTTTCCTGCATCAACAAACAGCACAGTTCAAATACAGTTTTGTCACAAGGAAGGGGACCCTCCTGTACACATTCTTCCAGGCACATGTGGGCATGCTCAGCAGTGACCTCACACAGATGTGCTTGGGCACCATATAGATGTGGCAATTTATACATCATCATTGGGCGACCACAAGGTGCAACTTGATTCCGGCAAGGACAAATACGATGATTATTCCATAAGTGAACAATTCTGTTGAGGTCATCCTGTAGATAATAAACCAAAGTGTTAGAACTGCCTTATGTCAACCAAATACAGGGCTGGCAGTTTGTGTGTGTGTGTGTATGGGGATTGATTTTATTCTTAATACAAGGGCGATAAAATGCAACTGACGTGTATCTGGGTAACAGATATCGGAGTGCTGACCCTGTACACAGCATGGGATTACTTCAGAATACTGATTTCAGGTATAATCTGGAATGAATAGAACATTAATAAAAAAAAAGTTGGTGAATAGTTCTAACTTTAGAAAATCTAAGGCTTTATCAAGGTTGCTCCATTTATTAATGAGATTTTCAATGCTAACTTTTCTAATTCAGTTACATAAATAGTTTCAGACAGCCTTTGCTAAAATGTAGGCTGGGATTCAATAACCCATTATCTAACTACAAGTATTTAGTCACCATAGATATGATTGCAATGCTATGGAGTTGGTCGGCTGGTCATCACAGCCCAGTCCAATACCTTGCTGTCTGTTTGAATACTTTTGAGGGGTCGGGGTGTCATAGATAAGCAATTCTGAGCACCTCGGGATCTTGCCATTCGAGAAATCGATTCACGTGTTCCATCTTATGCTGCTGCAGCATTCACAAGCGTGACAAGCTTCAGCTTACCTAACATACTGCAGTTGTGGGTGGAAACAGAGCACACATTAGCTGTATGCAAAGCTCCACCTGGTGGAGGAATGTATCACTGAACTTTTCCAGGACTATTTCTTTTTCTGTTCTGGAGCAATTTCAGCTTCAAATTACATTGTGGACCATTCATTTCCAATACCAAGAGACAGCCTCTGTCTATTTTTCCTTTCTTTCTTTCCTTCATTATTTTATATTTATATTCATTTAAACTGGTAATATACCAGTTATAGGTCAAAACAGAGACATATTTTATAGAGATGGGAATTTTAAACGTTTAAACTCTAAAGAAGTGGTTAAACGTTGAATAATATGCTAGACGTATAACCGGTCACGTGACAAATGTCACCAAAACGTATATTTTTTAATGTATTCATTTTAGTAATTTATCATCAGTAGTCCATCGCATATCCGACTGCTCTAGTGCCACAGTATGGGCGGATGTTACAAAAAAGGAAAGCTTTTGGCAATTGCCTCCAAGTAGCTTTTTTAATTGGTGCAACAGAAAGATTGACACTGGGGCAGGTTTTATTCTCGGTCTGGCGCTTCATTGGTGCACTGTGTGTGTGTGTGTTCATGCTGTAGTAGGCGTGGTATGGTATCAATTCCATAGAGGTGTAAGAAAGTTAATGACAAGCGTTTTTTTTTTTTCTGAGTTTGTTATATATATTTTAGTAAAATGACATCTCTAAACAAAGGAACAAGGCAAAGCCACGTTTGGAAGTATTTTGAGGAACCAAATGAGAAAACCGTGGTAGTTAATAATTATGCCAAACAAAATTGCTGTACAACAAGTTTAATGCTTCACCATTTGAAATGAAAACATTCAGAATTACTGTGGCTGGAGCTACTGATGGCAATAAAAAGCAAACATCCATAACAACATTTGCTATAGATTTGGCCGAACATTGGGCGTGATCACATTATCCCCTATGAGGACAGTGCGTGTGAATCGTGAATGCAGCAGTTTTTGAAATCTATGTAAGATTATCCCAATACTGTGCTGACCCATCAAACAATAACAGCAAGGCTGGAAAAACTTGAAGAAAATCGTGCTGCAGCTGTTCATACAAAACTTTCAAAGGAAGAAAAAGTTGCAATTACCACAGACTCGTGGACCC
Source organism: Acipenser ruthenus (assembly GCF_902713425.1). Classification (NCBI taxonomy): domain Eukaryota; kingdom Metazoa; phylum Chordata; class Actinopteri; order Acipenseriformes; family Acipenseridae; genus Acipenser; species Acipenser ruthenus. Next base: position 82,580,498 of record NC_081191.1, on the reverse strand, counting down.
CATTCCCCAATTTTACCATAGGTGGAAGGCTTTTTTCACTTGAAATTGTTCTGTAAGCTTTTGGACCGAACGGCCATTTATGTTTAGTAGAGTTTTTATTTGTATGTTGGAACTACTGCACTAAAGTAAAGGGCCCCTGAGACACACTTCAAACAGGTAGGTTAGGCAAGTCTTTTTACAATTTAATGTAAAGTTGTGTGGATACGTGAATTTGAACACTTTACGTTACTTAGTACTTGACCATATACAATTAACTGCACAAGAAGGCAAACATTATATTAATTACTTAATATATTACTTGATTGTGTGTTAGTTTGGGATTTAAAATAGGACACACTATTCTAAAAACATTATACTATCTGAAAATGTGTTCAATATGTATATATTTCTATCTCCACTGACAACTTTAATTACAGCCACAATATAAACATTTCAACATATACTTTGGTGTGTACATGTTTTTTTTTTTTTTTTTTCTTTGTAGTTAAGTCTTTGCGATGTTAAAACATTATTTGCTTATTTAGGGTTTCTCTGCTTAGAAAATACTAACCAGGTCTGTCAGTATACAGTAATGTAATATTTAAATAAAGTGTGTGTATGTAGATATGGTTTAAATGCCGACACTGCAAAGCATTTAAATGTTCATAAAAATGTACCAAAAGCACATCCCTAATATCTTAGTGGAATCACTATGACTAACATACAGCAAGTCCCTGAATTTTATGTTTTTTTGAGCCAAAGTGTACTAAAGCGCAGTGGAGGTATGGTGATGCATATGCAAGTGAATGGTAAAGAACACAAAAGAATGTATAGCATATGGTTCCAGGTTACAGAACAACACAATGTGATGAGGTTTTCTCACTGTTACTAGGCTGTGAACAAGCACACTTCACAGTGTCTATAAATAACACTTTAAGACCACCCCCTCCCAAATGATGAATTATTTAAGGGAAATATTAATTGGGGGGGGGGAGCCCCCCCGCCCCCCCCCCACGAGGCATCTCTGCGCTTCCAGAGGCCACCCGCTGACATCGGCAGCAGCTGCAGTCATTTCAATAACACTCCGGCAGTGCCGAGTGCAATAAAGTGATCCATCACCCGAAACGAAAAAGAGTCATGCAACAAACGATCCCACACCGCAGGAAACCGACAACAGAATTCCCTTTTCACAGAAAATAATAGATATATATATATAGCCCTGTGCATTTACCATGTTTTAACATCGTAGTTACCATGCTATACCAGACTAAAACCAGAAGTTTTACTATGTGTAACAGGATAGCATCAGGAATGAGATGCAGAGCCAACAAAAGCTGCAGTTTAAGTGCTGTTGCGCACTTTTCATACACAAAACAAACAAAAACTCAGGAACAAAGTAACTGGCACAAGGGCCAAAATAAAAGATTTAAACAAAACAATAATTAATACCAATAGTGCTGTCATGCTGGGCATTCACCTTCACCGACTACCACAGAATAACACACCGTTTAACCCACAGGTTACACTCACCCAAATACCAACCCCCCAAACAAAGGATTTTCCCCTCTTTAAATACCATGTGGCTGGAGCCTAATTAACCATTCATCATTTAATTAAGGCTCCAGCCACATTCTCACATGTTTTATGGCAGGGATGATTTTAACCCCCTCCGTGCCAACCCTATATTCTCAATACCCACACACTCTTTACATTTAGGGCTTTCAGCTCCCTTTTATATCATATGGCTGTTCCCAATTAGCACCAATTATCTAATTTGGGAACAGCCACATTCTCAAGTATTTGGCAGGCACAGGAATTAGCACTATCCCTGCCAACCACCACCACCACAAACACATAAACAAAACACTAACTACAAGCAGGGCTCTGCCCTGCCACACCACACTTTAGTACACTCTGGCATGTCATAAATCAGTTTTGAGCAGTTATTTTGTGTTATGGTTATGGATCAAGAGTGTGTTCAGTGAGCAGAGCGCCCCAGGGGGTTACGAGGCTTTTCCTATTGAACGATGCGCAGGCCACAAGAGTTTCCTAACAGTAGCGAGTCAAGCTCAGAACTGCCTCGCTGGAGGTTCAAAATGGCTGACCTGCATTATCAGTGCGGTGGCTGCAAAGTGATTTCTTTTATAAATATGGATTTGTATGACCAACACGTGTGACAAGTAATATTTTTGTTGTCATTTTGACTTTTTAAAACTAATTATGGTATTTTTTTAAAGTGACAATTTGTATAAGAAAAGGCAACATGGACTATTTATAACTTGACAAATATGACTCGCACCTCAAGATGCTAAACCAAAACAAGTGTCAGTAACTTTACAAAAATACAGTAGTAGTAGTAATTAAACTAATTAGCAACTGTTTTAAAACATAGTGATTTCTTGCCTGCTATTGTGAAACTGCTTGCTCCTAACAGAGCGTTCAATAACTGCTAACATATGTTACAGGGCAGTGTGTGTGGAGTAGTGGTTAGGGCTCTGGACTCTTGACCAGAGGGTCGTGGGTTCAATCCCAGGTGGGGACACTGCTGCTGTACCCTTGAGCAAGGTACTTTACCTAGATTGCTCCAGTAAAAACCCAACTGTATAAATGGGTAATGGTATGTAAAAATAATGTGATATCTTGTAACAATTGTAAGTCGCCCTGGATAAGGGCGTCTGCTCAGAAATAAATAATAATAATGATAATAATAATACAGGGCGCCACAAGAGAGCGCTCTGCCTATTGAACACACCCCTGTGCCAGAGTGAGCAGGCAGGACGGATGAACCAATCAAAATGCTGATCTTTGTGAGAGGAGTCGGAAACCAATTAAATGTTTCTGATTGAACAGCTTGGATGGAGCCACGATGTTTGCGAATTTAGAAGATATGATGCATAAAAGAAGTCATTGGAATTGCTGTCAACATTAAATGTGATCAGTAATGCACAGGGAAAATATTCAAAATCTAAAGACATTCAATCTAAGATAAAACAAACAACCTTACCTGAAAACAAAGATCACACAGGATATGTGGACAAACAAGATCTACTTTACTGAAGATTACCCCTCAGATGGGAAGTAGTATCAAGTTTTTGTTCCTGTATCCAGTTTTATCATTTGAAGTTGAGAGTTTCTGGCCATGCATAGGGGCAGATGTCTGTTACCATGTTCGTTAGTGTCAGCTGTGGCAGCAATGCAAGACAGAATGCACAAACCCTGCCTATATAATACAACCTACTGAATTAATCTTAAGGGTCAATTTCCAAGAAGTTGGGTTCAGAACTTACCCTATCCCATTTGATGCATATGTGAATTATATCAATGGTATTAAAACTAGCAAGACACAACTTAGCTGCAGGAAAGAGCAGTTAAATTATTATAAAAAATACAAATATTTCCTGTCAAAAAATTGTAAAATAGCATTAGCAGTTGTTTATTTCTCTTTAAAAAAAAAAAAAAAAAAAAAAAGGAACAAACTTCGCACTGGAGCTTATGTAACAAGGCAGTGCGTAGTGGCACGGCTTGAAATAGAATTAATTTTTGCAGGAAATAAACTGTAAAATTATTTTAAATCGACTACGCCACCGGGAATTCCCAGAAAAATCATACAATTAGTTAAATATAAATATAATATAAAAAAATATTAGAGCGCTGCGTGAAGGTTTCACTTCTGCTAGGAACGTTTTTGTTTATTCTGTTTAGTCATATTTTTGTCACAGTTTAGTCATGCTTGAGACACACTAGTACAGTCAGAGCAGCCTATCCTCTTATCAAGCAAATATAATTTAATTAAATAAGAACATAAGAACATAAGAAAGTTTACAAACGAGAAGAGGCCATTCAGCCCATCTTGCTCGTTTGGTTGTTAGTAGCTTATTGATCCCAGAATCTCATCAAGCAGCTTCTTGAAGGATCCCAGGGTGTCAGCTTCAACAACATTACTGGGGAGTTGGTTCCAGACCCTCACAATTCTCTGTGTAAAAAAGTGCCTCCTATCTTCTGTTCTGAATGCCCCTTTATCTAATCTCCATTTGTGACCCCTGGTCCTTGTTTCTTTTTTCAGGTCAAAAAAGTCCCCTGGCTCGACATTGTCTATACCTTTTAGGATTTTGAATGTTTCAATCAGATCACCGCGTAGTCTTCTTTGTTCAAGACTGAATAGATTCAATTCTTTTAGCCTGTCTGCATACAACATGCCTTTTAAACCCGGGAAAATTCTGGATGCTCTTCTTTGCACTCTTTCTAGAGCAGCAATATCCTTTTTGTAACGAGATGACCAGAACTGAACACAATATTCTAGGTGAGGTCTTACTTATGCATTGTAAAGTTTTAACATTACTTCCCTTGATTTAAATTCAACACTTCTCACAATATATCCGAGCACCTTGTTGGCCTTTTTTATAGCTTCCCCACATTGTCTAGATGAAGACATTTCTGAGTCAACATAAACTCCTAGGTCTTTTTCATAGTTCCCTTCTTCAATTTCAGTATCCCATATAATATTTATAATGCACATTTTTATTGCCTGCATGCAATACTTTACACTTTTCTCTATTAAATGTCATTTGCCATGTGCCTGCCCAGTTCTGAATGCTGTATAGATCATTTTGAATGACCTTTGCTGCTGCAACAGTGTTTGCCACTCCTCCTATTTTTGTGTTGTCTGCAAATTTAACAAGTTTGCTTACTATACCAGAATCTAAATCATTAATGTAGATTAGGAATAGCAAAGGACCTAATACTGATCCCTGTGGTACACCAATGGTTACCTCGCTCCATTTTGAGGTTTCTCCTCTAATCAGTACTTTCTGTTTTCTACATGTTAACCACTCCCTAATCCATGTGTATGCATTTCCTTGAATTCCTACTGCGTTCAGTTTGAGAATTAATCTTTTATGTGGGACTTTGTCAAAAGCTTTCTGGAAATCTAAATAAACCATGTTGTATACTTTGCAATAATCTATTGTTGATGTTGCATCCTCAAAAAAATCAAGCGGGTTAGTTAGACATGATCTCCCTTTCCTAAAACCATGCTGACTGTCTCCCAGGATATTGTTCCCATATAGGTAATTTTGGATCTTATTATAGTTTCCATAAGTTTACATATAATAGAAGTCAGGCTTATTAGTCTGTAGTTACCTGGTTCGGTTTTGTCTCCCTTTTTGTGGATCGGTATTAAGTTTGCAATTTTCCAGTCTGTCGGTTCAACCCCTGTGTCAAGAGACTGTTGCATGATTTTGGTTAGCGGTTTGTAAATAACTTCTTTCATTTCTTTGAGTACTATTGGGAGGATCTCATCCGGCCCAGGGGATTTGTTTATTTTAAGAGCTCCTAATCCCTTTAACACTTCTGCCTCTGTAATGCTAAAGTTATTTAAAATTGGATAGGAACAGGTCGACATGTGGGGCATGTTGTCCGTGTCCTCCTTTGTAAAAACCTGTGAAAAGTAATCATTTAATATATTTGCTATTTTTTTTTCTTCATCTATGATTTTGCCATTTGTGTCTCTTAGACATTTAACCTCCTCTTTGAATGTTCTCTTGCTGTTGTAATATTGGAAAAACATTTTGGAATTGGTTTTAGCCCCCTTAGCAATATTGATTTATATCTCTCTCTTGGCCTTTCTAACTTCCTTTTTGACTTGCGTTTGCAGTTCCAAGTACTCTTTCTGTGTACTTTGTTTTTGGTCCCTTTTAAACGCTCTGTAAAGTGCCTTTTTTTGCTGAATATTTTTTTAAATTGTCTATTAAACCATTTTGGCCATTTTGTTTTAGATTTAGATTTGTCTGCTTTTGGGATGTAATTGTTTTGCGCCTCTAGTACTACATTTTTAAAAAACAGCCATCCTTTTTCTGTGGATGTTTTCTCTATTTTACTGCAATCTACTTCTGTTAGTCTCTGTTTCATACCTTCATAGTTTGCTTTTCTAAAATTGTAAACCTTACCTTTAGTCATTACTTTTGGGGTTTGTAGCAGGGCGGAAGAAAAGCCCTGCTGTTTAATCATATTGTTTGTTTATTTTTAGAACGGGGGCTCCCCCTCCGCCCCTGTGTTATTTTGTATTTGTTTATTGTTTTATATTTATTGATTATATATGACGGCGAAGCGCCGGTTTTGTTGTATTTATTTAAAAATGTATTTACAGCGTAGCCGTGTTTTGTTTTAAAATCCTCGTGGAAACGCGTGACTGTCAGCTGGCGATTATTGAATTAGCTGGCAGTCACGCATAGTCAGATCACCTGTATAAATACCTGCAGCTCTCTGCACTCGAGGTGGGTGTTAGGAGCGAGAGGAGAGAACGAGAGGAGAGAAACAAAAAGAAAGAAAAAAGATAACGGATCAGTGAAGGCTGTTGCCCAGCCTGACTGTATTTATTTTGTGTTCGAGATTTATTTTTGTTTACTTGTTTTATTTCTGCTCTGCGAGCAAGTGTTTATTTTTGTTTAAATATTTTATTTTTGGTTCTCTTTAAATAAAATGATGCACGCGCCACTGCACCATACCTTTTGTTTTTGTTGTGCCTTCTTCTGGTCTGACATCACCACTCGTCCACCCTGTCACAGGGTTTAAAAAAAAACTTCAAATGAGACCATGTTGTGGTCTGAGTTTGCCAGTGGCTCTCTGATCTCTGTTTTAGGTATTTTGTCTTCGTTATTTGAAAAGACTAAATCAAGGCATGCCTCCCCTCTAGTCAGTGCCTTGACAAATTGCGTTAGGAAGCAGTCATTTGTCATTTCCACCATTTCAATTTCGTCCGTCGTGCTCCCCACTGGGTTCTCCCATTTATACGGGGGAAGTTGAAATCCCCCATTAGTATGGCTTCTCCTTTTCTACACGCATTTCGAATGTCATTGTATAACAGATTATTTTGCTCAGCGTCTGAATTTGGCGGTCTATAGCATGCTCCTATTATTATGCCCTTTGAATTTTTGTCCATTATTCTGACCCATATTGATTTGGCGTTGTTTTCTTTGTCCAGATTTAACACCTGGGCTTCAAGACTATTTCTTATGTATAGCGCTACCCCTCCACCTCTTCTGTCCTGCCTGTCTTTCCTATATAGTGTGTACCCACTAATATTATATTCGACTCCATCACTCTCAGAGAACAAGTTTCTGTAACACCTATCACATCGTAGTTACTTGTTAGTGCAGTAGCACTTTAAACAATTCCCTACATAAAACCTGTGGCAATACTGATCCGGACGAAAGCTAAAATTGAGTTCCATACCTTGAAATTGAAAACAAGGAGAGACAAAGAGCAGGTCAGGGCAGCCTATTCTCCAGCACAACCACTGCACAGTTTTAAAATCTCCTGGAGATCATTGCAGTTTTGCAGGAGGCATATTGATTAGGAGTTTTGTGATTGCTCTCACATGGCAATCATCTCCCAATCAGACTGTTTGTCACTAGTGTCCTGCGTTCGTATAGGCAATCCACACGTGTACAATAAAGAAACAGAACAGTGCTCAATTATTACAAATCAAACAAAGTGAAAGACAAACTCATTAGTGAAAAAAGAGAAAGAACACAAAGTAACCCTGTTACACATATTCTCAAATGATTTAACTTGAAAGGTTACAAAACTGAGAAACAAACAACCTGAAAGTGCATAAAGGTCTCATTAGCAGTAGCAATGTTACCATTGGCCTCCCTTTTTTCTGTTAAGGACATTTGGTGCCTTTGCTTGTACTGTGTTGTATACTTCAAATTGGAATATGCAGATGTTTCAAAGACTGTTATTGCTGAAAAGTTGTTGCTGTTTCCTGGTAGTGGTACCTAATCACACATGTTGTAGTTGAAACTTGCTTCAATGGTCTAGCTGCAATCAGACCATGTGATCTATAGCAGGATGCAGCAGTTTTTCTAAAAACACTGACAAATACTTACGCTCAATGATGAAGATTTGCTGAGATACACTCCCTTTTGTGGGGGGGGGGGGGGGGGGGGGCGGGACAGGGGACGGACGTAGTCATACTTGAAATGCGTCCCATTTTGGAGTAATTTTGAGGATCTAAAAATGAAATTTAGAATGTCAGTAGCCCTATGAATTCTTCCGTACAGATAGCCAGGTAGGTCTTCTGTAGAATTCATTTAAATAAGTACCACTGCTTTAGTATTTCTATTTTGCTGGGGACCTTAAAATTGAAAAATTGTCCAATTGTCAAATTACTGAGTGATTTTTAGGTGCGTGTTTCAATTTCACTTTCAAATTGCTTAGGTGTGCTCATAATTTAACTGACTTTCTGTATGCAGCTCTGCTACTGTCTGCTTACTTTATTGTCTGATTTAATGACCCCACAAAAAGGCTTCAGGATGAAAGTATCGAAAATGGCCCCATCTTTGAAGGGCTGAAACCCCTTGTGGGACACGAGTTAACAAACTGACCTTTGGTGGGCTTATAGATGATGATTTGAAGGACTTAATAATTGACTTGGTAATCTGTCTCCTTCACAGTTTAATACATGTACAAACATGAACAATACACATTTATGTTGTTTTGGGTTATATTGTTACAATATTAGCAAATAGTTTGAGTTTAAACCAAGAGAAACCATAAATGTATATAAATAAATAAATCCATAAAACTAAAACCATGTGTATAATCTTTATATGCAAGTGGTTTGTCACAGGGCTACAGAGGTACTGTTGACCTCATTTCTTCGTTGTTGCCATCTTTCAAAATGGATTCTTGCAAAGTTCTGAATCAAGCATTCATGTGTTATAGATGAGCATCTGAAGGACTTGTGGTGAAATAATTGACTTAGTAATCGGTCACCATCTGTGGTATTTCCAGTGGTATAGAAAAAGGTATTTCATGCAATTTTTGGATTTAGTTAGCACTCCTTTAAGAGACTTTAAATTATATCCGTAATGATATTACTCAAAAAACAGAAGTTAATCAGAGACTCGAGTAAACACTTTGAAAATATGTTCTATGTTTGAGAGTTTAAAGTTATGGGTGATGAATGATTGGTATGAAAATTGTCCTAGTTTTATACTGTTGAAATTATTGTAATCATCTCTCAGAATGTGCCTATGCTCTTGCACCAAAACAAGGCCCTCAGTCATGAAAGAGGCCTACTGATAGTTAAATAAGATCGACAACTCATATATTCTCCTGGCTGCCCTCCCACTGCATCATTCCCTGTCAAAGCTACAGCTCCTTCATATCTCTGCTGCTGCCCACGTCCTGATGCATTCCAGAATGAGTCAATGTACGGTGTCAAGATTTGATCTCATCTGCATTAGCTTCTCATTCCACAGAGAACTGATTATAATATCTTGACATGCATGAAATAATTGCACAGGAATACTAATTTGTGTTGATCTAACCTTCTGTCCCTAGCTGATCCTCTGCGTTCCATATAAGCGTCACTTTTGCTTCCTGTTCTTTTAGCTAATATCCTCTTTACTACATGGACACAGACCTTGGCAATCTCAATGTACGGTGGACATATTTCCCTACAGCATTGGCACATTCTGATAAATCCATTTTGTTCAGATTATCACTAGCAGCATTATCATTGATTCCCCCTTTTTTTACTGGCGTTATAGAGACCAGTGATAAGGTTATTCATGTAAATAAGAAGTAAGAATATGGATTTTAAGGGCTTAGTTAGCACTGTGCTGAATTTGGGGACATTGAGTGAATGGTGAACTTTTAAGGCGACACTTTAGGGTAATGCCATGTCCCTTCTGAATGTTAAGAGGTTTATTTTGAAAATAGGATTAGGCTACGTACACATATTCTGTTCTGTTGCTTAGGTGTTATGGAGCCTGTAGCCAAAAGCCAGCTGTCGATACAAGTGACCGAGTGAGGGAAGGAAATTCAAATAACCATATTTTCTTTATACACCACATTAGGTCCCACTGCATGCCTGCACTTTGGAAGAACAAATTAGTTGAAAAGAGCAAATGATATTGCTTTATTTTTACTTTGTCATTTTACAGTAATTCGTCTGTTGCACAGGGTGTCCTCTGCAGCTTCGTTTGTTCCCCGTAGAGGGATATTCACAGTTTTTTTGTTTTTTTTCCCCCAGATTTGGAGGCAGCTTTGTTGGCTCTAGTGTTATATCTGATTCACTCGTTGGTGGAGAACTCTTACAAAACTTTTTGTTTTTTGTTTGCAAAACTGATTCCACAGAATACACTTAAGAAAAACCAGCAAGTTAGTCTGTGTAGTGCTAGTCAAACATAGCCCTGCTGCTAATGCCATGACCTGGAAGACATATTAAACAGATGTGTAGGTACTATTTCTATTCGATTTTACATTCCCCTGGTTAAGGACTTCAAGATTAATCAACAAACTCACCAAATCAATAGTGCTCCATTGATAAGGGCAGCTTATTGGAGAGAAGAGATAGGCTATCTACTAATTAAACATCCACATATGCTCTGGTAAACGCAGACACAGTATATAATTGGTGTGGTCCACACTGGGTTAACACATGGTTTAACTACAGCTGACACTGGTTCTGAATATTCTTGATGCAGTCAAACAGTATGTGATTCATATTGCATAAGATGTGTTTCAGTGGAAATGTGGGTTGGAGTAAGGGCCCTTGTAAAATATTTCAAAGTAATTGCTTCACAAAGTAATATGCAGATGAGAGTTTCTGGTCAGGGCAACGGTGGGTATAATCATGCTGATTATTGTAAAGAAATTATTGCTAGGAACAGGACATCATTGTACACTACAATACAATAATGTTAACAAACATGAAGTGTTACATGCCAATCTACTGCAGGATTTAAAAACCAAATGGGTGGTAAAGGACTAGAACAGAATGACTTTGGTGTTGCAATAGACTCACCACCAATCAGACTGTTTCAAAGTCATTACAAAGACAATGAATGCTTAATTATACTGTTAAAAGCAGAGGTGTCATCACGGATAAGTGTGTGTGTGTGTGTGTGTGTGGGGGGGGGGGGGGGGGGGGGCACTAGAACAATGCTGGACTAATAGACCTGTGCATAAAGACCCTTACTTTTATGTTGCATGTTGCAAAACACAAGGGAGGCTCTTAGTTCTAGTAACATTCTATAAAGAGGTCAATGTAAAGCACCTGACTTTTTCCTGAGCTTCGGTTACTGCAGCTGAGGTATAACATACAGGAGGGTAAAATCACAACTCTGCATATCCTTCCACTGTTCTTCACTTAAAACATTTGAACTCAAAGTTTGTGTTAAAAGAGCCGTTCTTTATTATTTCTAACACTAAAACAGTAAATACTACACTCATGTTTCTGCGTCTCAATGAATGCTATTACAATGTGCACGTGTATTTTACCTTCACTTTCGTATGTGCTCTTCAAGTACTGGAATACAGAAACACTAACAGTATTATTTTACATGCTACTTTCTCTTGCTGTTTAAATCTGAATCGATTAGTATTTGCTTCTCACAATAACACACCAATAACAAAACAATAGTGTTTCAAAGGTGTGAGTTTCAGAGGCACAAAAAAACACTTAAGAAACATCAATAGCTGAGAACAGAAATACTCTTGAATCTGTCTTGAGGATGTCAGACAGCCAAGATTCTACTGCCATCTTGTGGTAATTGTTGTAAGTAAAGAATCTGAGATGCTGTGTACTTGTGTTAAGTCTAAAACAACATGAAAAGTAACAATTAAACTGGAAATGATCAATGGTCTATTACATCCCTCTTTCCTCACAGCTTCTCAGATGAGGATTTTAACGAGCACCAAGCCATGACCATGGCTCCTCTTGGAACTCCACCATAATGCTGCACACCGTGAGAGACAGGGCATTGCTCAGAACATTGAGGAGGCGGCTTGAATGATAGCTTGGGGTGTTGGATTAGTCTGCCTCTTCCCCTCACGGCTCTGCCATTAAACGGACGCGCCTACAATACAATAATATTAAAACTGTTTATTTAATATTTTTTGAAGTTTACATGTGTTCGAAAAACTGTAGCTGTTCAACCTATGAGTTCAATTTTCAGTAACCTTGCTATTTTGTTATTCTAGTCTTGGGTTTGTTGTCTAATACATTAATTTACAGTTAGCGTCTGAATTGCTCTGCCAGTTGTCTCGTGGGATTGCAGTGCTAATGGTCTTTCCCACATTAGATCGAATCCCATATTTGATCATGTTTTACTAAACACGCAAATGTGACTTGGGGGTAGATGTAAGGATTCACGCAAAGTGATTTGCGTGTGCAAAACCCCCATAATGCTGCCATAAATCGTGGCATATGTAAAGAATGGTGTTCATCTGGCATTCTACACCCGCTATCAAATTTGCATTTTACCAACATTAATCCATTACAATTATATTGAAATGCATTCAAATGAAAAAAGAGCATGGAATTGGGTGGGATCTGGATACTAAGCAGGTACAAACATTATAATGTGATGTAAGGATTTTGCCTTGCACTTGCAATTGCTGACCCTCCAAAAACTTTAGACCTCCTCTTACAAGAGCTCCTGCACACACCTGCAGAGACCTGTCATTGGCTTCAGGGTGGCTGCTGTGTCACACTTTCTGATGCGGTGACACTGGGCTCTTGTTGAGGAAAGGCAGGAACATGTTTGGAGGAGAAGGACATGAAGACCCTACATAGTTTAGTTAAACTATTTAAAGAAAATGAACTGGAAGGGACACCTTAAGAGATGGGTTTTACTGACACAAGCCATATCTCAGATGCCTAGATGTGGATTGGATCAGTACTTACAAAATGACTCAGCGCTTACAAAATGACTCATTATGGATATGGAACTTTGATTTCCCTAACTGGAATGAGATCCAAACCATTGGTACTCTTTTAATATCAGCAGCCAACCATGATGCAGGACATTTCCAACCCTTTTTATAAAACCCTCTATATAAAATGCAGACCCCATATGCAGACTGCATTTGCATAACGCATGTGGTTCTACAGCATGTGGAATGAAATACAGTAGTCCATCATGTATCTGACTGTGGTGGGACCAGAGTATGGGCGGATATGTAAAAAGTCGGATAAATTAATCCTGTTTTAAATACCAGCTGTAACAATTAACAATTAGTATATTAACACAATTATTGTTTTGTGATTCTGCTTTTATTAGGGAGCTCCCCTAAATCTCTTGTTTATAAAGATACAGGGTGTTAATGCTTGTGACATGGTAGTGGCAGGCAGATCGAGAAGGAGGTTGAAGTTGATACACCCCGCAGGCGAACAGGATTTACTGACATATCAACACATTGAACAGCTCACGCGACACCACCAGCAATGGTAGGACACAGAGTACATACAATACAGTTTACGAAAACTTTGGTGGGATCTACCATCTCTGAACTAATCTTCTCTGTTCAATAATAAACAAACTCCAGCTCCTCTCCCAGCTGTCGGTGGATTCGACTTGCTTACTCACTCTTCGGTATCCAACCCTGGTTCTGGTTCTCTGTCACACGCACACATGTCGGCGAATTTCAGCATCTTTAACCAGTTGGCTTTGGTTGTGCAGCAGCCCTGAGGTGATTAGATTCAACACCTGGTACTCACACACAGAAGGCACACTCTCCCAGAAGCATCATATACTTAATTAATTAATTACAATAAATAAACACTCTTATTTATAATACAGTACTCTCTGGCTAACAGAATACCCCTCGGGAAGCAAGCGAAGTGTTCTTATAACCGAAGTGTTCTCTATGAAATGAACTGAATGGGCTAAGTAAAAGAAAAGCAATAGGCAAGTGCAACATTAATAAACCGCCAAACTAAATTATAGTGCTGGGATAAATATACGAATAGTCGAACGATTATTTTTTGACTTGTGTTCGGATACAAAATTCAGATTTTCGTATTCGCTAGAAATCACAAAAATACCTTGCACTTATTTACCACCTCGCCAGATGCGCTACATTTTCAAACATGGCAAATGAATAAGCACTGTGTGATATGCAAGCTTTATTATATATATTGTGAGATAGAGGGTTGTGAGAGACAGCAGGGAGGGGGTTAAAAGCTCCCTGCAATAGAAATGCACCGTTTTGATTTGTGTTGCTTTATTGTTTCATTTGATTTTCTAATTGATTTCTTAATTGTCTTATTGTTTTGTTTAATTGTTTAATTGTTTTATTGTTAATTATCATCCGCACCTGGGCGCTATTGGAAATTAAGCCCAGGTGCGGGGTTTAAAAGGAGAGCAGGCAGTCTGCTCGGGGCTGCTAAGGAGAAGGAGGCAGAAAGGAGTGCTCTGCTTCCTGGCAGTCCCGAGGAAAAGGTATAGTGCAAACCTGTGTGGTTAAGTTTTTGTGGAACAGGGAAACGGCTTAGCCGTCCTGTGGTAGTTAGGTTCCTGTGTGTGTAGTTAGTGCTCAGAAGAGCTAGGTGTTTATTTTGTGTGCTTTGTTTTATTTTGGTGTTATTAAAAAAATTGCGCAACCGCGCTGAAAATCCAATTTCTGTGTGCTGGGTCAAGTTTTTAAAGGGGCAACGAACCCGAGTGGGTGAGTTCCATTTCACATATGGTGGCAGAGAGTGTGGGCGCCCCTACGACCCAGAGAAAAATGGATTTACTGCAGATGATCGAGCAGATTACGAAGAAGGCTGTTGCTCAGAGAGAGCAACTTGGGAGATGGGAGAGAGAGATGGGGTTGGCCCCAGTGAAGAGAAGGGAGCCAACAGAATTGGAGCTGCTGCTCCAAGAATGGGAGCAGGCTAGCGGAGCTCCGCAGCCTCCCGAGCCAGAGGGGGAGGAGCTGCCGCTTCCGGAGCCCAGAGGGGAGGAGCCGCCGCTTCCGGAGCCCAGAGGGGAGGAGCCGCCGCTTCCGGAGCCCAGAGGGGAGGAGCCGCCGCTTCCGGAGCCCAGAGGGGAGGAGCCGCCGCTTCCGGAGCCCAGAGGGGAGGAGCCGCCGCTTCCGGAGCCCAGGGGAGAGGTGAAACGCATACCTCCACCACAGCCCCGACCACCGCCCCTACGGTCCAGTCCGGCGCTGCTGCGTCCAGTCCCTCACCCCTTGCTCCAGGATACCCGGCCGGTCTTCCCGGACCTTCCTGCGCTGGACCTAGAACCCAGGAGTTTGCAGCACTGGCCACAGCTTTTCCCCTGGGTCCCTGCTCCGCTCTTCCCGAGCACCCAGATGTCGCTGGGCTGCTGCCAGACGTCGCTTTCGCTCCCCCTGTTCGCTGCTTCGCTTCCCCTGGGTGATCGGACATCACTGCGCCGGTTCCCAGGGGAAGATCTCTGTCCACTGATGCATCCTCCAGTGCCACGGTCTACGCTCCGGTCGCCCCTGTTGAACCGTTGGGTCCCCTTGTCGCCGGTGCGCAGTCCTTACCTGGCTGAGCCGGGATGTGGACCGATCCACCCTCAAGCCTGCCCGAGGAAGAGGGCAAGAAAGGACATTTATGGACTTGAGGGTGGGTGGTTGTGTTTTAGGGGAGGAGGTGGCCGTCTCGTGGCCTGTGTCTTGTAAAGACAAGGGGGGGGATATGTGAGATGGAGGGTTGTGAGAGACAGCAGGGAGGGGGTTAAAACCTCCCTGCAATAGAAATGCACCGTTTTGATTTGTGTTGCTTTATTGTTTCATTTGATTTTCTAATTGATTTCTTAATTGTCTTATTGTTTTGTTTAATTGTTTTATTGTTAATTATCATCCGCACCTGGGCGCTATTGGAAATTAAGCCCAGGTGCGGGGTTTAAAAGGAGAGCAGGCAGTCTGCTCGGGGCTGCTAAGGAGAAGGAGGCAGAAAGGAGTGCTCTGCTTCCTGGCAGTCCCGAGGAAAAGGTATAGTGCAAACCTGTGTGGTTAAGTTTTTGTGGAACAGGGAAACGGCTTAGCCGTCCTGTGGTAGTTAGGTTCCTGCGTGTGTAGTTAGTGCTCAGAAGAGCTAGGTGTTTATTTTGTGTGCTTTGTTTTATTTTGGTGTTATTAAAAAAATTGCGCAACCGCGCTGAAAATCCAATTTCTGTGTGCTGGGTCAAGTTTTTAAAGGGGCAACGAACCTGAGTGGGTGAGTTCCATTTCACAATATATATATATATATATATATATATATATATATATATATATAATATATATAATATAATATATATAATATAATATATATAATATAATCTCAGGATCAAAACAGCAGCTCTTGAGCCTCTATTTAAAGAC
The DNA here is from genome assembly GCF_902713425.1 of Acipenser ruthenus. Lineage (NCBI taxonomy): Eukaryota > Metazoa > Chordata > Actinopteri > Acipenseriformes > Acipenseridae > Acipenser > Acipenser ruthenus. The sequence continues at coordinate 82,564,403 of NC_081191.1, read as the reverse complement.
AGCAAAAACAAACCAGATTATGGGCGTGCAAGCATAGTGCTCTCTATGGAAAGCTATCTGGGTCAAAAAGCATTTTAGCGCGAATGAGAATATCATGACAGAAAAAAGGCAAGAAAGTCATCCTGAAATGCCTTGCTTAAACAGTGCCCAACTTGGTGTAAATGTGTAGTGATTTTTATATAGATTGTATATATTATATATTTTTTGTTGCGACTTCGTTACGTGGAATGTAATAAACGAGGACCAAAACGGTGAGTTTACAATGCCATTTCCACGTTTGTTTTATTTGAAGTGTTTAAAGTTAACTTTCAGTTTTTGTTTGGTTTTGTTCAACTACAATAAGGCACAAGTAAACCTCATGTTATTACTTTATGAAAACGGGTCTATGGCCACTGTTTACTGTGAAGAAACGGCAATGGCAACAAAAAAAAAGTAATAAAAAAATAAATAAATACAAATAAATAAAATGCAGCAGAGGTCGCGCTAGCCTTTAAAAAATGTGCATTTGTAAAATGCATACCCTCTCAAAATCTGCGTTATTATACCGTAACATCTGCATATTGCATCAACATACTTATATTATTTTCCAATGCAACTATTTCAGATTAACAAAGTCAACATGCAAAACAGTACACATTATAAATAATGGTAGTAGATCTAGACATAAAGACAAGCTTACCATGAAACATTTTCTTTTGAAAATCCCCCATTCACAACATAAAAATCAGTGTTGTAGAACATGTACCAATGTCTCTGCGGGTAGCTGTTAACATCATAACTATTTACAGTCAACCCTTTTTGAGCCCAACTTGTATACCTCAGCATTCAACCCCTTAGGCAGTGGTTTTCAACCTTTTCATCTCAAATACCAGTGTTTCCAACAGCGACCCCCAGGTGTACCAGTAACTGTGCAATCTTAAACGGCTGTTGTAAAACTGAGACCTACCCCATTACAACCAGGTTTGTGTCTGTACTTGCTTTTTTTGTTGCCTCATTCTGCTGAATGGTTAATCTATTCATGAAATCTGCATGTTTATATGTTTTATATTTTGCAAGTGTTGTGTATGGAATTGGTGACCGCACCTTTAATTGTGTAGAGTTGTACAGTAATATGGAGACAGCATGCTGCAGCTGCCATGCTCGGTGTTAGTGACATCCTGATCTGACAGGATGTAACACAGACAGCTCTTATGATTTACATACCGTTTATTCTTCAGTAAAAACAAGTTTAAATTGCAGTGAGTTCATTCGGCTATATTTACGATATTAAATACACCACAGCAAGCACATTGTCATATTTTCATTAGCACATTCTGAGTTAAATTTAGTAAATGGCGTTTTTTTGTTTGTTTATTTGTTTGTTTACTGCAATCAAATACGCTACATTACATAGTACACTTCCTAATTACAGTCCCAAGTATTTCTGTGTGTTCTGCTGTGCCATTTTTAAATGGTCAGTTTGAGAAATAAACTTTGTTTTCCCTGAAACAGCTGACCCTGCTTTAGTACAAAACTCACGCTACATACTGTTTTACACAGTGGTAATGGTGCTCTTAAATTACTGTGCTTGCTTCTTTGTCTGAAGAGATATTATCAGCTCATCTGGAATCTTATGCAATTAAATCATACTTAAACTGCTGACAGTAAACAATGTAACTAAATCTATTATATCTGGGATGCAAGACGCAACAGACGTGTTGACTCAAAACTTTATTTAGGTACTCTGGGTTGATTGCAGTAGTTAGTCCACTAGGTGCGTCTAACTAACGGATTAAGCAGGTTTAGTCCACTTGCTTAGACTAAAGTTAGTACGCTTGTTAATCCCGGTTGCAGCGTACCAGAAGACACAAGTGGATCATCCTCTAAATCGGACTAAACAAGATCCTGATTGCAGCATCGTACCAAATCGGATGCGAGATGATCCTGTTTAGGAGGACTAACTTAGTATTATGAAGTATAAGACTAACTTAGGACGCTTGCTCGTTTTTTCATTAAAATAATGTAAAAACTTTAATAAAGTGCGGCACAATAAGATCCTGTGTATTTAAATAATAAAAAGCATGCATGTTTGATGTATTCAATTTAACCTGAAATGTCAGTGGAATGTGTATTAAATATAAACAACAAATGCAGAACTTAATGTCCAGTGTCAAACAGCAACAGGCTACAGGCAAGTAGAAATACAAGTATGATCTGTGTGCAGAATGTGCATAATAAGACAATGATATTATGAATATATGTGTACTTTTACTTAAACATGCTTGCACGAATCATAATAAAAACAATTTCATCATTAATATATTTATTATTTGCTTTGTTCATACCTTTTCATATTTCTGACATTTTTGACCGGTTCAATATCTTCAATGTAGTTTTTTTTATTATTATTTTATTTTTATCACATGCTAGTAATAACGCCTAAATGTACGAGTTTGTCTTTACACTTTAAATTGTGAATTTCCATCCGTATTTGTAATGGCTTATTATGGGTTAGTCCTCATTACCGGTATAACTTGTTCCACTTGTTCAGGTCAGCTAAACCAATTTTCAGGATTAGCGTTTCGGTACGCTACAATCATGACTTACTTAGTACACAGCTGCAGGATTTGCTAGACCGCGTTTTAGTCCACTTGATGCAGACTAAGGGCCAGACCAAATCAAAGTTAGCATTAAGCGCATGATGCCGCGAAAGCATTCGCGGTAATAAACACTTGAAAAATTCCAAGCGAAATCTCGCCGGAACCAAAACAAGCTCTTTTCGCCCTTCAAAAAGCAGCTATATTTCACTTGTTTAGGGGGGGGGGGGGGGGGGGTGAGAAGGGGGGGTGGATGGTTTGCTATCGCCTGACCAAATCTACTCAATTCCAGCTATAAATCACATCGCAAGACTTTCGCAGAGCCGTTATTTATAGTCAACTTCGAACGCTTCGATTTGACTGGCGAAAGATAACATTGATTTATTGGAGTTCACAAAGATAACATTTTTGAACTTGGTACGGTAACCTTTTCACTTCCTTGTTTGTTTAAATCTGGCGCTTTTTACAACCCTTCATTAATCATTTTCTTTATTTTAAGTTTTTTGGCACGTATGCAATACACAAACCTTAAGTGTATTTGTTGCTGTTCTGGTTCTACGTTTCTTAAATGCAACTGTTCATTTTAAGCTACTTTTTTTTACACAACAGTACTCACACATTTGGTCACCATCACAACTGTTGCTACTCGACTACTCGACACCGCCCACTGATCACAAGCACCTTTTGTTTAACTTCTACTGCAAGCAATGAGATTCATTATTATGCTTTTTCTACTTTTGTTTCATTTCGTTGTTTAATTCTATGTATTGTAAATCTGCGCCTTAGATGCTTCGGTTGCCCACATTGTATTTTTTGCTTCATTTGTAAACTACTGAATTAGGTACTTAGTGTCGCACTATGTCATTTATTTACAGTATCTGTGAGTTTACAATGTTCCATTGTATAGAATGCAATTATATACAGAGCCTGTATAGTCAGTATTCATGTTGCTTACCTACTAGCTTTCAAATATATAAAAGATATTTCACTGTGCTTAGTCATCACACGTCTCCACTGCCTCAAGGTCGCGAGTCGCACTTCACTGACGACACACATAGTGAGTGCGTAGAAAAAGCGGCACATCTGTGCAGCCGCTGAAGCCATTGACGCCGAAGATCATAATCTGCGCAACAGACTGAGAAAAGTCTTATGAAATTTAAACTGGAAATTGAAGGTTGAATACTTTTTGGACTTGCCAGAATTAGCGATTGTACATCGTACAAGGGTTGAAATAATCGTATGATAATTATCCGTCTGGCAACGCTGCAGACAACACCATTATTATGAGAGTGTGGTGCGCGAGGGTACAGTACAGTAAGTAGCAGATACTCGGTGTGAGTTGTGAATGAAACAAAATGTACAAGTCAGATATCTCATCATTCCACTACGTGCTATGTGTGCAAAACTTAGCAACAATGAGCTACATTCTGCCTTCCAAGTCAGGCTTACAACACATGCAGTTAAAGTGTTTCCTGTCTTAAGTATCTGCAGATGTGTGCGGATATTCATTATCCAAGAGGGACATTATTAATATTAATACCAGTGTTCTGTTCTGACTGATGCAAATCTTTGCAGCTCTGTATTGCTCTTGCTGAGATCACCTGTAACTCAAGGCCCTTGAGGACCCACCACATCTCCCACTTACTGTGAGTATTAGCCGATTTATAAATGTACTAACTGTAAAATTACTGTATTTTTTATTATTATTATTTGTAAGGTGTTTTTTATTATTCACTTGAAAGAGAAAGCACAGTGATTTTTTTCAGTTCAGTTTTTTTCTTCTTGTGCTTCAATTTTGTTTGCTCCAATTTGCTTTGTTTTTGTAATGGTGAAACACAGTGTTTGGCTCTGCTAACACAAACACATAAGAATACAATAACACGTGTAAAACTATATTTGTGTAACTCTGTGTTTGTTTGTCGGTATGGGGATATGAGTGAAAATGTGCTCCGGACCTTGACCTTGCTGGAACCAAGAATTTTAGACCTTAACTAAAATAATTGAGTAGCCCTGTTTTAGATGATCCTCAGCATGATCCTTTTTTTTTTTCTTAAAGAGGATGCAGGGAGCAATGGAACAATTTTTACACGTTGCATTGCATAACCTTTTTGAAAATAAATTCAAATCTTTTCCAGCAAACTATGTTCGAATTTGACCACACACATACAGAGATGAAAATGTATCAAACAATATCGCCGTCGCCTCGTTCTGAACGTTGAGACAGCAAACTGACGCTGTCTGAGTGAGGTCACGGAATCACGTCAGCCTCTCTCTGGGTGCTCATTGGAAACGACAATAACGGTGGGTGGGCAATAAGTTCAAGTTCTTCGTTATCTGTGCCGGGTTCAGGTTTTCATGCTAAGGGCCTGTTCACACTGGAGCTTTTTTTCGTACTCAGTACGGTTCGGTTCGTTTGGAGAGCAGTGTGAACATTAAAGTTCGATTGGCAAATGAACCGAACCGAACCGAACCGAACTGAGACCACTAGAAGAGGTAGTCTCAGACCGTTTGGCAAAAGAACTGAGTTCGGTATGCTTAAAAAACGTGAATGTGAACACTGGACGGTCTCGGTTCTTTTGCAAACAGGAAACGAACCCGGTAGATTTGGCTGTACAGTAGTGTACAGTTACTGCATATATAAACAGGTGGTAAAAATGTCCAGATGAGTGATTTGGACAACGGGGGAAACAACGGCATTGTTAGAAATTTGATTAGATAAAAATAAAAATAAAAACCAGACTTACAAAACCTATGTATTCGCTGTAATATCAACATACCTGGGAATTTATTAAACTTACCGTTGCTCCGGTTGGCTGGTGCGATTGCTATAACCTCTTTAAAAAAACAAAAACAAAAAAAAACTGTTTTCTTTATTTTTGTAGAATTGTTCAAGTTCACGTTGAATGATGTGAACTGCCTCCAATCGCTTTCATGGGAAAAACAAATAAAAAAAATCATATTTGCAGAAAATACAGCTTCATGTGGATTACTGTATACGATGTTGTGCGAGGGAGTGTGCAAGTACCAACTTTATTATACAATATAGTACAGTATTTAAGTTAAACATTCAGTTTTTGGCTCGTTGTCCAGTTTTTAACAAATGTCTGTTTGGGCAAAGTTATGCTTGGTAAATATGTACGTAATTATGTTTACCAGTGCTGCAAATAAATAAATAGATAAATAAATAAATAAATAATTAATACAAAATATTGTATTAAAAAAGGACCACATATATATATATATATATATATATATATATATATATATATATATATATATATATATATATTCTAAATTATTATATATTCCTGATTTTGGTTTAGTAAACTTGAAAGAAAGCAAACAATGCTATACAGTAGAATGTCAGTCTCAGAGTTTGCCAAATAGTTCCCAGGTATGAATTACGTGTTCGCTGTTGTCTTGCATAAATGAAATGAAACACAATTTATTTATTTATCGCTGTACACACTCTATGCTAATGTTTTACACGAGGACCTATATCCCTTCCTTTATATATGTTGTCATTATTACAATACCGTAGTTCTTTTTATTCAATATATGAGGATTTTATACAAATGAAAAAAAAGCAAAACATTAAACAATATATACAGTAGGCTACTGTACTACTATTGTATTTGAATATTTACATAGCGTGAAGAAGCAATGCGAGAAAATGTAAACATCCGATGGTCTTTTATTAATAAAAAAACGAGTTCACTTGATTATTCCAATATGAACACAAGTGAACTGAGTCCTGGGAAAACACGGAAGTGAACCACAAAAACGAGCCCCTGTTCATTTCCAAACGAACTCAGTACGTTTGTACACAAGGCAAGTGTGAACAGCTTGCACATTGATACATTGTTTCAAAGCAAATGAACCCAGTGTGAATACCCCCTAAGTAATTGCTGATAGCTGCATGCAGATCTTTCCCTAGCCATGTTATATAATCTTCAATTTTCAACAATACCAGTTTTTTTTTTTTTTTTTTTATTCAGTAAAAACGTTTTAGGTTGTATGAAGAGACTAGACAGTTAAAATAGTAAATGTGAATTTCCTGATAAGAAACGTAAGTTACAAATTACAGGTGGAACCCTAGTTGGACAAGCTGTTAAGAAAGACATGATACTGTATTATCGTCTGTTTAATTTCGGGGGGAAATATCACACAAATGTATAAGCATAAAACTGTAGGACCAACAGCACTTATGGAGTACAGCCTGCTGTTTGGAGAACAGTGTTGAAACTTGTTTTCAGTACATTCAGTTTATAGTTTTTCCTTTTTTAATGTTTTTAAAAAAAATTGTGAAAGCAATGAACTAGTCTGTATGTGCATATAAGTAAAAAACAGTATTTCACTTGTTTGAATCAGTTTTATATTTAATGTACTTGTATATAACTCTTCAGTACCACTGTAAGATGTGCTTTGCAGAGTGACGTTATATACAGTGTAAAACTCAGGTGTGGGGTTATCAGAAAAATACTCATTTTTAAATAAACCTTTAGAGTGCAATATCTGTACGTGTATTGCTGTTTTTGTAAACATCTGAACACTCATTAATACGAACCATTGCTATGTTCCCCAGTTGTTCGGATGAACGGGCATCTACTGTATGTTATTCTTGGTTAATTTGTAACTGTCGTTGAAATTATGTAGTGCGTTCCGGCACATTTTTTGGGGGGACTTGAGCACTGCATACAACTACTTCATAATATGAACAAAATTATTGGATAGGAATGAAAAGGGAACCTGTTGTCTTTTAAATCTGTGTTTTAGAAACACACTGCTGTTATTTTTTTGCGTTTTATTAAAATGTCCTGCGTATATAACACAGATGTTATGTACTATTTATTTCGGGAATAAACAAAACAACGTTTAACTTGAACTTCTATTTGGTATCCTTTGTTAAAGTAAGGCCTCCACAATGTATTCATTACTCCTGAGATATTTTTCTACTTTGATGTGTTACATATTCTAACGTCTTGCTGTAAAATAAAGGCACACACACATTGGCCACGACCCCCTGCCCCTGGTGCTATGCTGTCTCTGCCTGTGTGCTGAGCAATATAATGGCTTTTATTACTTTTTGAAAATAAACGAATATCCGAACGAATATTTAAATTGAGTGAATATCCAAACATGAAAATCCTGTATTCGTCCCAGCACTACTAAATGAACACAGCACCCCTACACATGAAAAAATGCAGCAGCAATATACAAGACATACACATTATTTAACAGAATAGCGAACACCAAATTGCTCACTGACTTGTCTCTGATTCAGGATTTATTCAAGAGTTTCCAACTTTGTGTAGCAAGAGAAACGGCGGCGCATGTTGCCGTTTGTTTGCATGCCATCTTGCAGTGATGAGGTGCATTCGTGGAAATCAGAATACAAAACGAGTCAATGATATGATGGCGGTTCAGGAAAGATTTAATAAACCAATCGATGTGCCTCAAGACACCCTCGCGATGACAAGTCGCTTTTATAAAGACTGACTACACCAATTTAAGTTTGATGATGATGAGTTATCCGCTTTAAAACAGTACTGTATCCGTTGTGAACAAATCACTATTGGTGCCAAGATAGTGTTGTTTCAAGCAAAGTTCCTGTTCCTTTAGCCGGAGCATTTACAATGAGAAGAATGTATTTCACCACAAGGGTGTTCCCTTAGACGAGGTGTTCCCATATGCGGAAACTGCTGTATACTATACACAAAAACCCTCTTCGTGCACAGGGCTCCTGCCCTGCCCTGCCACAGTGTTGCATAAACTTACATTAGCATCGGGTAATTTACACAGTACATGTTTACGAAAGAAAAAAACAACTTTCGATTGTAAGCATAACTCGCTTTTGCTTTGCTGTGGCCATTTTGCATTAGCGCTGTACTCGTGGGTAACGTTGCTGAACAGCTTGATCATGGCTGATAAACAGTTAGGGCGGATGTGTGACGGGCGGATACACAACAGAGTATTGTATTCAGTAATATAGCCTGCAGCCTGCACAGATTGAAATACTATGAGAATGGAATTAGGTTAGACTGCACTCAGGCAAGAAAACCCTGACGGTTTATATTAAAGTGAGCATTTCTATTCTTGGTAGTGGTGTTATTCTGGGCTGATTAAGCTTCCAAAACATTGTCTGTCGACAGCAAGAGCTGCAGGAAACCTTTCCTTCAACTGAGAAACACTAAAGGAGAAACCAAGGACATGCTAGAACAGATTGAATGGCAGGGATTGAATTTAATATTAGCAGACCCCCTCTGTCTGAAACTGTTTGTCATCCAGAAAATATTGAAAACTTTGTAACACCAACCCGCTTTTGTACATAACAAAGAGGGATTTCTACTTGTCTTGAGATGGTTTGTTTCGATCCACACATCATGCTCCATATCCACCATGTGGCACGTATCCTGAGAACCGATGACATTTGGTAAATAGCACAAGTGATAATTCAGTAGCTTGTGTTACAAGTGAAATTACTCAATATTGGTAGTCGAAACCTAGAACTCAGTGGACAACTGTCAGTTTCTGAGAGATGCCCAGGGCTGAATGACAGGCAGGGGGTTCCGGTCAGTTCCATAACTGAATTTAGTGTCTTTGTCCCTCACTAAATTACCAAACTCCAACAAAGAAAAAGAAAATGTCTACAGTTTCCAACCTGTATAAATAGCAATGCCATATTGTGTCTCATTGCATCTATTTTGTCAAGGATCTTAAGACAAAAGCTAACTTGGGGTTTCCTGTACATTTAACAAAAAAAAATACATTCATTCTTCTTCCGCGTAGTACTTATTAATAACCTTTATACCAATCCTACCTTCTTAATTTTTTCCCTTTGGCTAAGCTAATCTTTACAATCTTCTGCTAACTTATCTCTGGTAACGCGCCTGACCTAGATGTATCTGGAGTTGAGGCAAGCTGCTCTGCATTTGGCTTCCTAACATTTGCTGATGGCCAGATAATCTCTTTGCACAGCTGATTGCTGCTGCCTGCTGTTCCAAGTGAAGCAAAAGCTGCAGTCAGTTCATGCCTGGAGAGTTTATTAGTGTTGTGCATAATAATCAGTTGAATAGTGATGGTTTCCTTCAATAGGTCAGACAGCACACACCCCCAGCTGTGAGACAGGCGCAAAGTATGTCTCCTACCTTGGGATTATATGAACCTTCTTCACCTGCAGAACACAGTGAGGGTACCGTACTACACCAAACCACACCATACCATACCATACCGTTTAGTTTATAAAATAGCACAATTCAGGTGCAGTCTTTACATCATCTAAATGGTCTGACCTGTTTAATATATGTATATCAACATAGTTGCATTCAGTTAGCAATTGATCCAAGAAGAGGGGAGCCTATGGCATTTGCCTCAGAAATTCCACCTAAAAAAGGGTTTCATCATCGCCTGGGCCCAATGGCGTACCATACTGAGTTTACAAGTGCACCTTAGGTTCTAAGAATCTTATGGAGGTTGAAAAAGGTAGCGTGAGTAAAACAGTTAGAAAGGCTGTGTAACAGGGAGAGGTCTGTGCTGACTGTCTGGCGCATGCATGGTTCTGCAGGAAGAGAGCAGCAACCCCGTAAGATCTGCCTGTCAGTCATGGCAATGACACGGATAGGTTGGGAGAAGGTGTGTGGTCTCTCCCTCTCTCTGAGTGGTTGGGAGGTGGGCCTTGAGGTGGGAGCTGGGCCTCTTGTTCCCTCAGATCAGCCCCTATAGGACAACAACGATCTAGCGGAAGCTCTGCTCCAAGACCAAAAACGGCCAGAGCAAGAAAACAAGAGAAAAACCAAAGAAAAGAATATAAAAATATTAGTAGCGGGGAAACCTTGGGCAGCCCCCAAAAGTCTATAAAAGCAGGCTAAGGGAACAGTGGAGTGTAGGACTGAGACCCGGGCGGGTAGTGACGGTTGGGGAAACGCTGCAAAGTGCAGCAACTTTATTTTGTAGTTTTATTAAGTGTTTTATTTTCTCTTTTTCTTTGTACCTTATGGTTTTGATTATTATTTGTTTAGGCACCTGCGAGGGTCTATGTAGTCGTTCTCTGTTACCATTGCTGGTGTCAGGGAATGGCGGACCCACAGTGCCACCTGCCAGTAAAAAATAAATAGTGCACCCGAGTGATGTTTACAACGCTAACTTTCTGTCTCCTGTGTCAGTGAATTCTTCACCCTTCCACAGGCTGACATTAGAAAACACACACTTTTTCTCAGGACAGACTATTTCTGTAACTTAAGCATGCAGCACCCTCGGAAAAAGGCTTTTGACAACTTTGCAATTAGCTCTGACACAAGGTAACTTGCCTTTATTGCAGCATCACTTTCACTTTTTGCCTTTTTGAACATGTTCTGCTGTAAATAAGGCTTCTTTAATTTGGACACTTGCTCTTGCCTTTGCTTTCCTTCAAACCTGCCATATTTTTCTTTATGTTTGGTTTCATAGTGGCGCCTTAAATGTAATTCTTTCATCACTGCAATACTTCCCTTATATACTAAGCAAATGGGGTTTTCTTGCTACTCTACAAATAAATATTGACTCCCACCGTGCCTGAAACAATCTGCCTTCCTTATCGACCTTTCCTTTCTTGGACGTTTTGAGAGTTTGAGGTTTTTTTGTTTGTTTGTTTTGTTTCTAGTTTTACCGTTTGACAGGCAGTTAAAGTACTTCTGAGGGTCTTGTGTTTGACACCCCTGACTTACATGAATGACATGACTATAATTGTAGCCTGCACCAATCAGTTATTTGGCAAACTAGCAGATAACTTCAAATAGGCAGATATGTAGTTCAAGCCCGCCAAGTCGAGGAGTAACTCCGTCATCAAAGACAAAGCAGTAGATCAGGTGTTCTGTATTGATAGTGAGGCCATTCTAACAGTGTCAGAAAAGCCTGTAAAGATTCTTGGGAGGTGGTACAATGAGGATTTAAAAGGACAGTCAGAGTGGGAGAGGTGAGACAGCAGGCAGTGCAAGGGTTAAAGAGGATTGACAGTAGTGCACTAAGGTTTAACTGGAAATGAATGATGGAATTGCATGATGAGTGTGTGAGGGACGTAGCACCCATAGTGAGAACTGAGAGAAAGTGGGCAGCAAAGGACGCCATGGAAGATGCTAAGGCTGCCCTTTGTATCAGTGATATCATGGGGCAAATACAACAGGGAAAAGGAAGCCTTGGTCTCAGTTTGGCTCCCCTGAAGTGACACAAAGCAGCTCCTGCTCAAAAGGAGGAAGTTGGTAGTCACTGAAGTGCAAAAGCAGGAGGAGAGGATGAGTAGTGTCAAGGCAGTGTCCCAGGCTAAGCAGGGAGAATGGCTGAGATGGGAGAATGTGGAACAGGGTAAGATTGGCTGGCGAGACTTGTTACTGGGGATTCATTGAGCACTCCATGAGCTGGCTTCTCAAATACTGGATTCAGTGGACAGGAGTTGCGACATATCCGAGGAGGCAGAGAGAAGCCATCTAGCCATCAAAATGCTACTTGAAATAACACTGACTTCTTTTCAAAAGTAGCTGCAAGAGCTGGCCACCTGGTCAGTGGAAAAGACAATGCCCGAGGTAGCCTGTATGTTTTTGTTCGTGATGCCATTTTGTATGCATTATGGGAGCTTTACAGGAGGGTGGGTCTCGAGGTTCCCTTGACTACAGATCCCAGAGTGAGAGCAGATTCAGTGGTTGCCTGACGCAAACTGTTGGAATCCAAAGTGGCTGAGATGTGAAAGTAACTTTTATGATGAGTGACCATAAAGAAGTTTTATAGCATATTAATCGATCGAAATTGTGCAGTTTATTAATCATTCGAAGTTGGTTTCGGTGTTTAATTTAATAATCAGAAATTAACTGTATTTTCAGTTATTCACTCATCACTAATGTTACCTATAACAATGCTTAATTAATATTAAAAAATAAAACCAGAGAACTTAGTTTAAAAGTAAAATTACTTTTGTTTATTCCAATGTTACAAAATGAAGTAGGTTTAAAGTATTAGCATATGATTTCTAAATAGATAATTTATAATTAGTTAGTTGTGTTCAGAAAATGATTAACCATATATTTTATCAGAATTCTAAATATAATTTTCAGAAATGCATGAATATATTTGATCCGATTCAAAATTCAAGATATGTTCAAAGAATTGATTAATTTCACAAAATCTGAAAAAAAGGTTTTGGAACAAAGATGTCGACTCCAAAATGATTTTGTTTCCAAAGTTTGCAAATAATGTTTTACCTTGTGATTACTCAAATAAATAAATTGCTGACTGCGGTCTTAGAGGCTCGTAGCGGTGTCCAGAAGGATAAAGTCAGCTGTTTTTCCTAACAGGCCGTGCTGTGTATGAGATGATATTCAGAGGACACACTGGTTGAAGCTGTTTTTTTTTCGGAGAGTGTGAAGAGGAAGAGAGAGCAATCTCTTTTAAAACCTCAGAAAGTAGGCAGTCCCCTCCAAATTCTTCATTCACATAGCAACATCCGAGAGCCAGTGGCTACAGAAGAAACACATTAACTTATATAGACGTGATCCTGGTTCTTTAAACTCAGCACAGAAACCAGGACCAGAACACACAGGTGGAAATAAAGTAGAGACAGGGTTAAGACAAACAATAAGACACTTTTTACACAGAGAATGGTGTGTGTATATAATGGGTTACCAAGCCACTTTGTTGATGCGGAATCATTGGGATTGTTTAAGACTTGACAAAGTTTAGGGATCAGTCATCTGCTAGGAACCGGACACGCATTAACGGCCCAAATAGCTCTCGTTTCTAATATTGCAGACTATATTAAATCATATCAATATCGAACAAATCAGAGGCTGCATTTCATTAACGCAGGGACTTCTTTTCTCTTGTGCAGTATTTGTTTGAACGTGTAACAACACTGTACAAAACCACAAATGTCCTCCGATTTTAAAGCCAAAAGCAACTGAACTAAGTTATGGAGATGTAGGAGAGTATGGTCATTTTTTTTTTAAATGGAGAAAAATAAGCTGATTTCTACTATTTTAAATCACTTTATTACTGTGGTTTTATCAGGTTTTATAGTCTGTTACACTTGCATTACCTTGCTGTACTACAGCAGCGAAATGTATAAACTACAGTAACTAAAAGCAAATTAATGTTTGAATCCTTCTATTCATGCCTCATTGGGATTAATACATTTGAACATCTGTGTTACATTATTGGTGATAAGTGTCCACTATGAATTCATGCCAGGTACACCTACTTACTGATAATTAAAATTCAACACACATCATGTTTTCAATGATCAAAAGAGGCAGTTTGCAAGGCATATTCATCAAGTTTTACATAATATATGAAGGACAGCTTTTCTGCTTAGATAATACAACTGCACTCTTTGAATACAAATTCCAAACTCCTATTAACATTCTGCTCCTGATTCAATTATCATAATGGAACAGGGAAAAAATGGTGAACTACAAATCACATATGAGAAACCAATCACTATTATAGATTTCTCAGATAAGAGACACCCTACACACAACATATTAACTTACAGCAATGTATTTTCTGATTGAATAAAGAAGTGGCAGAAGAATGGTAAAACCTATTGCAGGACAGCATTCCCGATGGGACATTGTTGTAACTGAACATGATTATGTCACAGTTCTGTACCAGTTGTAAACACTTGTTGTTTATATTCACTTTGAATATGTGTATGTTGATCATCAAATCCTGAAGGCTTTTTAACAATAATAATCATGTCTACTCTCTAAGTACATCTGGTACACCAAAGTGTAACTATTAACCTGTTCTCCTGAAAAACTCTTACATCCATGGCAGGCAGTGTCGCACGGGGACAGGTTAATGGTTACACTCATGTATATTAAGATCCTACACCCTGACACCACTTGTGAAGCAAAAGGAGTTTGATGTTTCAGGTGGCGCCCAAATAACTGTTGCACTGGGAGTAGCGGCAAATTAAATGGACTTTACTAGCTAGAGTCAATGAAATCCTTGCTTATTAAACATTTAAATCAACATAAGAGTTATTTACATACAGTCTAACTTCACTATAACGAACCCCCTTTTTTAATGATCCAAGCAGCAAGAACCATTTTTTTTTCAATGGAAATTAGCCTGTGGCAATGTGCCCCGCCCCTGTGTGCATTTGTGTGTTATGTGTTGCATGTCGCGTGTGTAAGTGTTGGTGTATAGTCATTGGTACACGGGATATAAACGGGTCTGTGTTTCACGTGTATTTAAAAATGCAGATTTGTATTTAGACACGAGGATGGCACAAATCACTTCACGTGCAATTAGAATATGTAATATGTGAGCACAGGGTTGCACGTAATTCATTCACGTGCTGGGATTCAAGTGAATAACACAGTGTAACAATTTTTTTTTTTTTTTTTTGGTTCCTGGGTAGTAAGTGTTATTTCCTAATTGCTTATGGCTCAAAAGTATAGAAAATGGCTATTATTCCCCACAAACTTTGCTTTTGTGTCCAGGACAGTGATATTTTGAAATTTACCTATTTTCCAGAACATTCCAGATAGATTCAGTGCTGAGTAAACTTGGAGTAACTTCTAGAACTTTCCAGTAATATAAATAGTAGTATAAATACAGGGGCCCCTTAAGCCCACCAGTTCAGTTTAGTTCCAGCTGCCTAAGTGGATACATATCTGCATTTTTCTGAGATGGCATCAAGAGGCTTGAAGTATGATGAGTACGGCTGGGAGGTCATAGGAGACTTCAAAATGGTGGCATTCCTGATGGGTCTCCAAGGCGGTTTTACCAAGTTTCCCTGCTATCTTTGCCTCTGGGATAGCAGGGACACCAAGGCGCACTACCACAGGCGGGACTGGCCACAGCGGACCGAGTTCTCTGTGGGGAGGAACAACGTCAAGTGGGAGCCACTGGTGGACTCCCGGAAGGTGCTGATGCCACCTCTGCACATCAAATTGGGACTTATGAAACAATTTGTCAGAGCTCTAGATAAGGAGTCGGCAGCCTTCAAGTACCTTCAAGACTTCTTCCCTAAGCTGTCTGAGGCAAAGGTCAAAGCCGGTGTCTTCGTCGGACCACAGATAAAGAATATCCTGGAGTGCAATGAATTCCCCAAGAAGCTCACTAGTAAGGAGAAAGCGGCTTGGAACAGCTTTGTCGCAGTGGTTCGGGGCTTCCTGGGCAATCACAAGGCCGATAACTATGTGGAGTTGGTTGAGACTCTGGTGAAGAACTACGGCACAATGGGCTGTAGGATGTCCCTCAAAGTCCATATCTTTGATGCTCATCTTGATAAATTCAAGGAGAACATGGTAGCGTACTCGGAGGAGCAAGGCGAGCGCTTCCACCAGGATATACTGGACTTTGAACGCCGCTACCAAGGACAGTATAACGAGAACATGATGGGAGACTACATTTGGGGGCTGATTCGTGAAAGTGATTTACAGTATAATCGTAAATCTCGAAAAACTACTCGCTTCTAAATCTTTTGTAGTCATTTTTGTATTACTTTAGTATAAATACATGTTAATTTGGATTCATATGTTGTTTTTTTCTGACTATGTGAACGAAAAGACACAAATTCGCCCGTTTTCTCATTGGAAATAGGTAAATTTCAAAATATCACTGTCCTGGTCACAAAAGCAAACTTTGTGGTGAATAATAGCCATTTTCTATACTTTTGAGACATAAGCAATTAGGAAATAACACTTACTACCCAGGAACAAAAATTGTGTTACATAGTGTAATTAATTAGTAATTGAATCCCCGTACTGAATTGGGAGTCTGGCATTTATTACAGAAGTTGGCTTTAAAGCTCCTCGACACTTCTTTCTTGGCTGTTTGTTAGCAATCCTGACCTGTTACAAATATATTGAGCTGATTTTCTATTCTGATGTGTTCATGTATGCTTTCAACGATTCTTTTATGTTTGGCTTCATTTTCCAGTAGGCTGCATGTGATCAGAGTACAATTATAAAATTGACCGAGATGGAGGATGGAGTGGAACATGCAGCAGGTGTGTGGCAGGCAGAAAAGCCCTGCTGTTAAATTAATTATTTTTGGGTGTTTATAGTCAGCACTCTGATACATGTCAGTCGCGTTTTACCATCCTTGTATTAAGAATAAAATCAATCCCCATTATATATATTGTGAAGGAAACGCTCGCCACACAGACGAGCTTGGGCTCTTTTCCCTTCCAAATACACGACCCAACACACAGGATAGCAAGAAACGTGCACTTTAATTATTACAAAAATAAAACAAAACGAAAATAAACACCTAGCTCTTTTTTTCGAGCACCAACTAAATACAAACAGGAACCTAACTACTGACCGAATAGGTAAGCTGTCTACTGGTTGAAAAACAAAACACACAGGTTTACACACAAACATGAAAAGGCTTTAACAGTACCTTTGTCTTTCAATATGATTGCGCACACTATCAAGCAGGCTTCTTCACACACAGCAGCCCTGAGCAGACTGGCTGCTTTCTTTAAATACCCTGCACCTGGCTCTAATTTACAGTATTAGCCAGGTGCAGGTGATAATTAAACAATAATAAAAAACAATGATCAAATTTGGGCACTCACACACCCTCCCCCATGTCTTTTTAAGACACCGGCCATACCAAGGTCAGTTCCCTCCACCCTTAAAGGACCACCCGCCCTCAAGTCCCATCTCTTTGGTCTTCGCCCTCTTCCACGGGCGGGCTTGAGGGTGGGTCGGTCCTTCCTCCAGCGCCCACAGGAATGGACCATGAACCAGCGACGAGGGACCCCACCATGGTGACAAGGGCGACTGGTGCGCTGACCGGAGATCTGGCGAGTGGTGCAGCAGGCAGAGATCTGAGGCTGGGTACCAACGTAGCGACCTCTGAACCGCCAGAGGGAGCACAGCAACAGGCAGGGGGAGCCCAAGCGATGTCCGCCACCTGCGTTGCGACATTTGGGGTTGCACGGGGAGTGCAGTGGGGAACCAGGCGAGGAACTGTGCCTGGTGGATCACACTCCTGGGCTCCAGGTCAGGCGACGGGAGATCCGGAACCTTAGGCAGGATGTCCTGGCGCCGGACAAGCTTTCAGGGGTGGAGGCACCTCCATCACCTCCTCCCCCTTGTCTGGTGCTTCTCCTTCCGGTTTCCATTTTTTTAGTAGCAGCTCCAGCTCTGTTGGCTCTCACTCCCATGTTTCCAATGGGGCCAACCCCATCTCTCTCTCCCGTCTCTCGTTCTGCTCTTTCTGACCAGCGGTATTCTGATTGATCCTGTCATTCAACTCTTAAATCCATTTTGCCATGTGTTGAGTCAGAAGGGTACTCTGACACCAAATGTGAAGGAAACGCTAACCACACAGGCTCACTCTGGCAATTTTCCCTTCCAAATACACGACCCAATACACATGATAGCACGAAATGCGCTGATGTGCACTTTATTACAAAAATAAAACATCACACTCGATTTCCGACTCCGTCACCAGTTTTCTGATACAAAGTCCATCTCTTCAATGTTACAATTGACTTGTTTAACCGTCACAGCCTGCGTTTTATTTTATTTTTTTTCTGGGACAGCAAATCAGTCTGTCTTTATTGTGCACTGCAGTTACACAGCTCTTCCTCCAAAAACAATGTGAACGAGACAAGGTATGTTAATGTAAAAGTTAATCATTGAACAGTTTTAGATACTGTGATGCTTTTTTTTTTTTTTTTTAATCTGTGATAGTTGTTATTGTGCATTTTCATCTATAAGTGAACTGTGACATTAGGGCCTTATCGCGTACTATATTCTGCAACTTTTGTAATCTTTTGCTAAATTGCGTTTACGTTTTAAACAGTTCTGTACATAGGTAACATTTTGATTTGATTTTGCTGTTGGGTCATTATTGGGAAATTTTACATACTGCTACAATATGTACCGGATTTAAAAGTATGTACTGTATTACAGTCCACGTGTCCAGCTGTCTCTTTTGGCAAGTGATATTTTCAGACTCATATCATTTTGAATTAAAATACTACTGTTGGAAATATAGTACTGTACCAACAAAACCAACTACAGTACATCTAAATGGAAGCCTACTTATTTTAAAACAGTCCTCCATCTATGTATTTTTGACATTGTATCTTTTTTGTGTTCCCTGAAAAAACAGACAAGTCTTTGTCTTTTACTGCTGTTATTCCCCCCAACTCATGCGCTAACAAATTTCAATGAAAGGATCAACGTCTCCCTGTACAGTTCCTCAAATGCACGTCATATTTTTTCTTTGTACAAAATGTGTGTGTGTGTGTGTGTGTGTGTGTGTGTGTGTGTGTGCAGGGCAGGGGGTTGTTTGGGTGGTAGGGGGCAGGTTATAATGTGCTCACCTACATACACGTCAAATCAGATGAAATAATCAGATATGCGTCACACTCGTTTAACCGTCACTGAAGTCAAAATTTTATAGGGTTGGATATGTGAGTTCTGACTGTAATATGATTGTTGTATTTAAATGTATATGTGTGGTTTGTGTGTTGGTGGTGGTTGGCAGGGATGGGGTTAATTCCTGTCCCTGCCAAAAATATGTGAGAATGCGGCTGGAGCCTTTATTGAATAATTGATGATTAATTAGGCTCCAACCACATGGGATACATGGGGAGAGAAATCCTTTGTTTGGGGTGGTGTGTTTGGAAGGAGAAAGGCCAAGAGAGAGCTGGCAGAGAAAGATTTAAAAGTAAGAAAGAATTCAATTGCTACTCGTGCTGGGGTGACCAGCACGGTACTTGTTTATGTAAAAAATTGTGTGCGAGATTTGTTTTTGTTTAATCTTTTTTATTTTTGGCTCTGTGAGCTGTGGTTCTTGTACATCCTTTTTGATTTATTTTTGTTATTTCAATAAATACGCGCACTAGCACTTTTCAACCAGCAAGTACCTGTCTGCATCTGTGTCAACTTCCTGGTCTGGGACCTGTCACAAGGTGTTAATGACAGTATATGTATTTTCAAAGTATGCAATATAAATGTGTGTTCTGATTCTTTGTGACTTGTCTGTGTTTTTGTTTTGTAATGGAAATCAATCCACCATCCACCACCAAAGTTTCAATGTTAAATAATGTGTTCCTTTTTTGAATGAAACAAGATGAAATTCTGAAAACTTTCATTTTAGCCCGATGCTTGAATAATGGTCTGCGTATATATCATTATCTTTGTTCAAACATGCCCATAGGGTTTGGAGAGCTATGTTTTATCATGCAGAAGAATGCAGCCATTCTGGCTAATATAAATTACTTTATTAAAAAAAAGCAATTCAAGTTCAGGATTTGTTTTATTCTTAAGAATTTTTTTTATTAAAAGTGCTAGTATTAATTCACCATGTAGGGTTACACCCGACACAGAAAACCTGGACTGAATTTCCTTGTCCTTTCAATGCCCTCTGGCCAAAATTGGAGCTTTAAATAAAAATAACGGATCCATGTTTATAAGTCGAACTATCTATTATATATAGTACTACATTATATTAATTATTGTTTAGAAGTGAGTAATCTGTTGACTTGCACAAATTGTGAACCTGACCCACTCTAGAAAGGCTCAGCCAAAGCACTTAATTTAACAAATGCAATTACACCAGACAATGTGTTAGACAATGCATACAAAAATTATATATATATATATATATATATATATATATATATATATCTATATATTTTAGGAAGAATCTTTTGTAGCAAGTTTTGCTTTTGTGGATGAGGAAAAAGTTACAAGAAATAGATGTCTACAATTATTTATTTATTTATTTATTTATATTGACACAAATTATCCTCCATAGGAAATGTCATCATACATTTAACACGTTTTTAACAGGTTCCCTTCTGTTTTTAAGTGATACCTGTCGGCTTAAAACATGTTAAAAAGGAAATTTGGAAATAAAACTATTTGGAGAAAGGGATCGACCCCACCCCCAGCAATCCAAACCCTGACATTTGGCTCTTTTGCTGAATGAAAATTACGTTTTTAACAATGTGTTGTTTTTCTTCTATTAAACTAATAACTGTGATAAAGTAAAATACTTATAAAATACATTATATAGCTTCACGCATATGCAACAGCATACGTCTTAAATATGAATACTCCATTGTCTCTTTTTTTCTTAAACTTTGTAGGATAAAATATACTACTCCTAACAATGCATTTAAAACAAATAAAAATAAGTGGTAACCAATTTAAAGAGATTTAGATATTTTTTAAAGAAGAAAACTAAAATGAAATGAGGACGTAATTCTTTTTTTTGTAATTGTTTTAAACTATTTGTATCATAGATAGTATCAATGTAAATCATTTTTTTAAGTAATTACACAGGCACCTGGATACCTGAAACGTATTATGTTTCATCATTGCTAAAAACATTATATATATATATATATATATATATATATATATATATTTAAAGAAATAAAAAATGTGAAAATAACTAATTCATTTATTACTTTGTATTATTCATTAATACACATTTCTTAGAGGGTACCTGTGGTGAACTGACGTGAGTATGTGAGTATAGACTTATTTCAATATCAAATATGTTTCCAAATACTTGCCCTTCTACTGTGGTTAATGCTAATTGACTAGTTGATGCGCAAAGTGTTCAAACCACAAGCTTCAGTTCACTTTGTTGTAAACATGGCAAGGTGTTATGGCAGCGTTGATTTCCGCAACTGTCGCCTAGAATAACTACACAAAAAGAGGCGCTTGCACGCAGATATACAATGTCATGGATGAAGACAATAATTCCAACACAATACAAATGGTACCTGCATTGGCGACTCATGGCTTGAAAAACTGGTGGGGCACAGCACCCCCATCACCCCCCCCCCCCCCCCCCCCCCCCCCCCACAAAAAATTTAAAAAAAAATGCTCAAACCCGATGCCCGATTTTAACCATTTTTATGTAAACATTAAGCTAGCTTTCTAACATTACCAGATATTTCATCACAAACAGTTCTACGCCAGATTGTCACAATCAAGAGAGCTGCAAACAGCACTTTACAGGCAAGAGTCTCTTATCGACAGACATCTACACCTGCACTAACCTGAGCGTTTGAAATGGAAGGATCGTCACACTCTTGTGCTGTTCGTAACATTCTGAACTACAGAAGAGTCAGGTTCGGTTTCTGTTGATGTCTCTGGCGTTGGAGGTTTAGCTTTTTTGTTGTAGAAAAACTCCAAACGTAGCTGTATTTTTGCCATTTTAACAGGGCTCAAATTCACTCCGTTTAGCACAGATTTTCGCTGACTGAAAAAGTGAAAGTCACACACGAGAACAAATATAACGGTGAAGGGTCTTAGACACTCTTTGTTATGTTATTATGTTTTGAAAGTTTGAAATAAACTGCGCATTTTTAAATAATAAACCCTGGCAACAGTGGCGTAGCCAGGATTTTTTTTCGGGAGAGGGTGGCAATGGTAACTTTTTTAAGGTGAATAGTCACAGTGGTGAAATTGGCAACCTGATTTCTTATTGGTGCATTGACGTTTTATTGTCGAAAAATAAAGAACTTTTTTTAAAAAAAAGAAGATCCAATAACCAAATACACTGTTGTGCAAAATAGTTAAAAAGAGAGATTCAGTTCAGAACACTTCCGTTTAAAAACAAAAAAGGAAATACGAAGCAAAGGACTTGAACTTTTAACATGCGCATCAAATTTCACATTTTGATAATAAATAACTATATATAATTTCATTCGTACTTATGGTTGTTTATTTCACATTTGGTGTTCAAAGCAAAGCAAACCATTTTATTTAATTTCACAAATCCTGACTAATGTAATTACTCTTTGACTGACGCAGGACTGCCGATGGTACCTAATCTTCTGGAGGTTTGGGAGAGGAGGGACTTGTGCACACAGTTGCATTAACTACATTGTATAACTACAGCGCCTTTAAACACACAAAAAAATGTACAAACAGCTGATCCAACAAAAAACTTGGTTTGATTGACAGCAAATCCAACCACTCATTTTTTTTGGTATCACACTGCACTGACATTCGCTGACGGACACGTTGTAGCCTAAACAAATAATCAGAATGAAAACAAGTAGGTAACCGAACTCAGGAATTGAAACAGTTTTGCCGGTTTTCTCTCAGCAGCGTCCAGAACTGCTTTCATTCTGATTTATTTCTTTAGTTATTCAATTAATAACAGGTTGTACATTTACCACCACTCCATCTCCAAGACCTGGATGGACTTGGTTACCGTCCCTTGATGAAGCTGGCTGCACAATCCGTGAAAAATGATAATCTTATTAGTAGGCTGGCTGCTGGAGAGGTCAGCTGGCAATAAGATATGTCATGAGGCGAGTGCATTCTATGTAAATACATAGGCTACTCATTACATAGTAGATGTCCTCTACCACATCTATATGTGTAGTAGCTAGGCTACATCTGCATCTGTGTTTGGGGTTGAGCAAGTACAGCTTGCTTATGTATTCTCATTGGTTGATAGCAACGCGGTAAATAAAAAGTTCTTTCCGTGAGCGAAAAGAAAAATCAGCGCCGCCCATGCCACGTCCGCCCCGCTATAATGGGAAGCGAAAAATATAACAATATTGCAATTTCATACACATGTTTCAGTGTGAACGATCCTAACACATTGTTTAAGCCACTGCCTGGCAGAAATCTGGGGGGGGCACGTGACCAGGCGTGCCCCCCTATGCGTCGACACTAACCCCGCCCCATTTAAATGATTTGGTTAGCCCCACCTCTTAAAATTATTTTGTTAACTCCACCCACTTTTAATGATTTGGTTAGCCCCACCCACTTTAAAATAGGCCGTGCATTAATAAAGTAATGCCCCCATACTTGTAACTATGCACTGCTCCAAGTTACTTTTTATTTATAACTCGCTATTAGCAAAAACAACCAGCTGTTGAGAAATTATGCTCTATAATCATCCTCCATTGGGACAATATAGACATGCATTGTTGCCAACCAAAGCACCAACTACATACAGTCAGCATTCGGTTATCCGTTACCCAGATACAGGTTAGTCGCGTTTTACCGCCCTGCATTAAGAATAAAATCAATCCCCATTTTATATATATACTGTATGTAAATAATGTCACAAATGAATGCACTTACCCGTCACACATGATTTCCGACTCCGTCTCCAGTTTTCTGATACAAAGCCCATCTATTCAGTGTTACAATGTACTTGTTATCTGTCACAACCCACTTTTTTTTTTCTCCCATGCCAAATCAGTCTGTCTTTATTGTGCAGTTACACAGCACTTCCTCCAATTTCACATGACGAAAATGCAGCAAAAACAAAGTGAACGAGAAGCTACGCTAATGTAAAAGTCATTAAACAGTTTTAGATACTGTGATGCATTTTTATATTTCTTTTTAAATCTGTGATCTTTAGTTGCTTTTGTGCATTTTCATTTGCAAGTGAACTGTGACATTAGGGCCTTATCGAGCACTATGTTCTGCAATTTTAAATACTGGCTTTGGATACTGTTATAATTGTGGAAACTGGTGTTTTTTTTAAAATCTTTTGCTAAATTGCATTGCTTTTTGCCTTTTACGCAGTTCTGTGCATGGGTAACAGTGCCGTTTCTAGGTATAAGCGACATAAGCGACTGCTTAGGGCCCCCTGCCGCTAGGGGCCCCCCTAGCAATAAATAAATAAATATATTTTCTTTTAAATTGATTTTCATAAATAATCACAGTGATCAGTTTTCAAATAATTTACAGATTTTGTTAGTGAGTGAGTCATGCCCAGGGCCATCATGGAATCATGCATCATTCATCAGCCTTTTGAATGAAAACTATTAAGTAGCATACTGTAACGTTAGTCACAATGGCAGAGACAAATGAAGAAGAAGACAATAGGAGGGGATGGGGCGTCCAGTATTTTCATATCTCAAAGGTGGCAACCCTATTCCAGACTTTGTTTTCACTGCCTTTTGTTAATAAAAGATGATGTTGCTGCTAACAGGTCCCTCTTTATTCTTTACGTCTTTATTTGTTCATTGTATGTTTGCTCGTACATATGTGTGCTCATACAAACATTTACAAGACAGTAGGCTTAAGCCTATGTTGGTTTGATGTCGTGCCAAGTGGAGTGGGCTACAGTGAAGGGAGGCCCCCAAATCAAATCCTGCTTAGGGCCCCCAAAAGGCTAGAAACGGCCCTGATGGGTAACATTTTGATATCATTTTGCTGTTGGGCCGTTAATGGGGAAATTTACGTACTGCTACAATACATACCAGATTTCAAAGTATGTACTGTATTACAGTTCACGTGTCCACAGTCATCTCTTTTGGCAAGTGATATTTTCAGAATCATATCATTCTGAATTAAAATACTTCTATTGAAAATATAGTACTGTTCCAACAAAACCAACTACAGTACATCTAAATGGAAGCCTACGTATTTTAAAACACAGTCCTTTCAGCTATGTATTTTTGACATTGTATCTTTTTTGTGTTCCCTGAAAAAACTGACAAGGGTTGGAACGGGCCAAAATAAAATAATCAGATATGTGTCACACTCGTTTAACTGTCACTGAAGTCAAATTTTTATAGGGTCGGATATGTGAGTGTTGACTGCAGGGTTGGCTGATTTAAATCAAGTCGATTGAAGTCACTGATTTAAATCAATAATTAAATCACTTGATTTAAAAAAAAAAAAAACATTCATTTCCTACCTATTTTATATAGTTTCTCAAGGAAAATACATGAAAAGTATGTTTTAAAAACCTTTTATTAACAGAAACATCTTAAACTGTTACTGTCTATAAACTAAAACTCTTAGGGCTGTATTCTGATCACAGTGCAAATGCAAGTGCAAACGCAAAAGGAGTTTGCCCCAGATTCTGTGGCGCATAAATGGAGGGAAAATGTAAAAAAATACTACAATGAAATGGTATTCTGAAGACTTGCCTCGTCTTGCCCTGTTATAGAGCGCCTGCCCCATCATTAACATATTCACTGAAGCGATTCTGATGACAGTGCAATGGGGTCCCAAATAGACAATTGAGCACTGTGTTAAGACCCACTGAAACCGGGTTTATTTAGTGGTGCAATCAGGAACTTTAACAATTGAACACACTTGTACTGTAGCTGGTAAATAGAACAGAAGAGCAGCTTCTGAACTCAGGTCAAAGCACCTTAGCACATAGTTATTGAGTAATTGGAACATGAGCCACTCGGAATGATTACAAACATCTCAAAAGGTATTACAATTTCACTTGAAGCTGCTTACATAAATAAGGGACATTACAGGACTTACAAGAAATGTGTGAGATATAAACAAAAAGGATTTTACCCTTTTTAAAGTTGATTTTTAATGATGTGCTGTTTAGTTAGGTCAGATGTGTTATCCGGGATCGTCTCTCGAACACAAGTCAAGGTGATGGGACCTGTTGCTTTAGTAAAACAGCTAGAGTAAATATAAGTCTTGGCTCTCTGTCAAGAAAAGCAAAAACAAAATCAGAATTTAGCAGTCTCATTGGCAGGCATGTCAAGTCTCACTCCTAAAAGAAAGCACATGACCATGTATATTAAAGGCATATTCCTAAATTGTAATCCTCATTTTTTACCTTGACCTCTACCAAGGACATTATATGACATTTGACACTTAAGCAAGACATCTCACAAGTGCAGACATACCCCCAAAATGTTTTCCGTTTCAGAGGAAAATACAACTGCAGTTCAGAAAAGACATTTGTTCATCCCCCAAAACTAGGTATGTTAACTCATCTTGTAGCCTAGTTGTAGTTTCTGTGCAGTAGGTAAACTGCTGTATATCTGCAATTTGTACTGAACTTTCTCTTTAGTATAATTGCTAGTTTTGTTAAAATAAAAAAATAAAAACATGTTACCACCCAGTATTGTACCATAACCTCTACGTTTTGTAAGGTTTCTGACCTTTTGAGAGGAGCCCTAAACTAAGGTGTTATATAACCCCCTGCACCCTGCTTGTGGCTCAGTGTTGAGCTATGAAGATGAGGTCACTGCTGCTTGTCTGCCTGATTGTGGTCACACTGACTGTGGCTATTGCTGCCCCCAAGCAAGAGGGGTCTGAAACGGGCAAAGGAAAAAAGGTTGGTAGAAAGAAAATGTATATTAAAGAAACAGCACAGCTTACAAAAGGCCTGCAATGTTGTTCTTGTCTATTTTGTTTTGTTTTAAATAAATGACTATTATGATACATTAGAAAATATCGCTTTAAACTGTTTGCTGACAGGGTTTTGCTGGGGATGTTAACTAAAGGTTGGCTGTTTAAAAGTAAATGAAGAGTCTTGTTCTTGAAAGGACATTTCACACATTTCTATTGGAATTAAGCTGGGCAAGAGAAGAAAATCCACATTTTTACAGGCTTTATGGTTTATTTGCCATTTCTGAATTTGTCAAACAGAAGTTTAAAAATGCACTTAGTGACCATACTTGGAATACTATGTTGCTTCTGGTCCCTGCACTACAAAAAAGATAATGCGTCCCTGAAGAGATTAATCAGACGGGTCTTATGAAGATCTGTTACAGGAATAATGTAACTGTAGTCACTACTTAAAGCACAGCACTAACACCAGACCAGAGGACACCAATTGGTGGAGACATACTACACAGAGGTTGGTGATGGTATGGAATGGGTTACCGAGACATGTTGTTGATGCTGAATCACTGGGATCCTTTAAGACCAGACCTGACCAGGTTTTGAGATCAATCAGCTACTAGGAACCAGATAAGCACTTGTATATATTTTTGTGTTCAGATTTGAAAGCATAGTAGCACACGGGAAAACGGAAGCATGTCGTACGTGGAGTGGAAATGCATTTTAACAACAGTTTTAAAATGCAGCGGATTGCAGGTGCATTTAATGAGGACTGTAGCAGATCTGTCTAAATACTGCACACGTGCTATATGGTCATCTTCCTTATTCCTTACTTTAACCCAGTTTAGAACAACTGAATAGATCCTGCAGTTTTTACATAAAGCGTCTCGAAATGTATTATTGCATAAATAGTAATAACAGGTTGTAGCAATGCAGTGTTACAAAGGGATTTATAATGTCTTTTAATTACTTAATAGTATGACACGAGGCTTGATACTAGTAATGTAAACATTTTGTTTTTCGTAAAAACCGTATTCCTGGATAAGAATTGTCAAAACCTTTAAATTGTAGATGTTTTATAAATTGGCCCTCGAACTAAAGTGTGGCCTACAGTTTTATGTTTGTCTGAAAAAAACAACTACAATTGGTATTTTTAATAATCATTAACATGTTCATTATTTCAATATACAAACATGCAGTATTTTGCAATTATTTAAATCCAATCTTCTCCACTGCAGTTAAACTATGGTTGTTTTTCCTATGCACTTGACAGTGGTGGTGGGTGTTTTTGCCAAAAACTGCTTTAAGTGTGTGATGCAGTGTTGTAAGATTTATTGACATTATGTTGATAATCAGAACAACAGGGTTCACTAACCTCGACTAGGTCAGGGTTAACACAGTTGAGCTCAGATGAAACAGCCCATTTGCAATGTACAGTACTGGGTGGCTATTGGTCATTCAGCAGTGTGATGCAAATACCTGCAGTTACCACAAAGCGCTGACCTGAGCACACTTGCTCATTTGCTATTCTAGTTTTCTCCCTGGGATGCTCGTACTTAAATATTTAATATAAATGGACTTTAGTTGGTATATAGGGGGCTGGTGTCTATAGAGTTAACACAAACTGTTTTACAATTTCTGAAAATGAAATTAAGAAGTTGTGAGCGATGGGGATATAAATAGGCCCAATTAATCCCACACCT
The DNA here is from genome assembly GCF_902713425.1 of Acipenser ruthenus. Lineage (NCBI taxonomy): Eukaryota > Metazoa > Chordata > Actinopteri > Acipenseriformes > Acipenseridae > Acipenser > Acipenser ruthenus. The sequence continues at coordinate 82,536,083 of NC_081191.1, read as the reverse complement.
GCCGCACACCTTCTGTGAATGATGCAATTGTCAGCAAATGATTTACTGACCATCCCAATATAATTTAGGAGCAAAAGAAACATCTGTAATTGGCGTAATTACAGGGATTAATTATAGCATTGTTTCTTTACCGAATATCTCAATCGTCCTGCCTGGGGACAGACGTGAAGTTATGTATATATACATTTAGTGTGCCCAATTATTTTACCCCCGATTTTCTCCCCAATTTGGAATGTCCAATTATTTTTTCTCCTCATCGCAGCAATTCCTTACACAGCTCAGGAGATCCAAAGGTTCAGTGGGCGTCCTCCGATCCCACAACCAAACTATTATCCTCTTTTACACCCAGGAACTCGAGAGCGGATGTCAGCGAGCTACTGACCTCTGGAGGACAAAGGCCAGCCCTGCAGGTGTCCGCTTTTGAGCTCACAGGGCGCCTGGCCAGCAGGGTTCACTGTAGCGCAATGAGGAGAAACAGTCCCTTTTGTTTTTGCTTCCCTAACCCACGGGAGTGCCAGAGCCAATGTTACGCTCCCTTTGGAATTCACAGCGAAGACCGACAACTTTGCACAGCCAGGACGCGAACCTGTGCTGTATGACCACACAACCACGCTTTTACCAGGTGAGCCACTCGAGGACCCCCTGATAGTGTTTTTGAGGTTAAGATTCATTTAAAAGTTATAACTAGCTCTTTATTTTATATATATATATATATATATATATATATTGCACCAGGATGACTGAACAAAAGGAAAAGTGAAACGAAGAAACTGTAAAAAATGACGACTGGACACCAACCACTAAAAGCTGGTAATTTTAAACTTTAAAGAGATAGTTTATACCCTCTAAGCGGGCAATTTCTAATCTCTTTATTCATGCCACTGTCTGGTGCTCCAAGGGAGACTACAGTTGGATTTTTATACCAGCTCTGTTATCCCCAGCTGGGGATGAAATCCATTGCGAAGGGGATGAAGTGGAGGTGGCTGTACACACACACACACAATTTGTTACAAACTGTTTATCCAATTGACAGGAAACTTAGCATCAACATTATAGAGTATACATTAATGATAATATACAAGATTGTGAATGTCACACAGTTTTACATACATCTGGATAATCCCTCATCAGACTGTGATTAAACATTTCATTGCTAATTCTTATTCTATCCTGTACATACTGTTGATATGTCATGTTCATCGTTTAGAGTTTACGTGGCAGGAGATGTATATGTATACATAAGCATAGGCAAATTGTAAGCATGGCAAATTCTTTGTTGAGATTTAGTAATGTCTTTCTCAAAGAGACCCAAGTGTAAATGTTTGTCGTAAGCACCATGGATAATAGCATTTACATAATGTCCCGTGACAAGAAATTACATCTAAAATACAAATGTATTTTTTCAGATTTGTAAAAAAAGACCTGCTTCTCCTGGTGTTGTATCCTTGCTGGACGGAGATGGTGAAGATGCTGGAGGCGGCCAAGCCAGCACAGTATGGGGTAGATTTGACAAGGGACAAGAAAAGGTAATTAGAATTACAACGTGATGTTTAGGAACCCGCATTAGAGAGACAGATAGATTCAAATTATTATTTTTCTCTGTCCCCTTACATTTGTATGCTGTTTGAAATCATATTTTTGTAATAATCTGTTTTCAGGATATGCCATAGACCTAGGTTAGATGAGCCAAAATGTCTTTATATCAGTAGTAACTGTGTATAGCCAGGTATACAATCGGAAACTTAATTCACTTTTGAGTTATTGTCTATGTTTGGTACACAGCTTATCTTCCTGATTTTATTTTTATTTTTTTTAACTTAGGTTCCATTACCAGTGCTGTCCCATAAAAATGAACCATTTTCCTGCCACATTGTTTCACCCTCTGGACATATCAATGATTCAGATCTTTTACACATATCCATCTTATATGGATGTTTTGTGTTTTGTTTATAAAAAATGTGTAAATGTGTAAAGGACTAGGGGTTGTGGTGTTTGTCTGAAGTAAGAGAGTGGTGGTGTAACATCAAATCATTTGCAGCACGAATAAGTCACAGTCACTGGCCATGTCATGCACACTTATTTCTAACTCATTGGTTGATCGAAAATAAGTTTAACATGCAATGGAGTAGTTCATTGGTTTTATACGCTCCCTTTAAAGATGTAATAAACAATCTCATCCAGTGGGATCTCTTTTCAGAGTGTGCAGTAGCAGAAGGGGATTGTGGGAATGTGTGGAGCTAAGGAAGGTAGAAGGAGATGCGCAGTAGAAACCCTGGGATATGTTTACACAATGAACTAATTTGTGGATGAATATCGTTGGTGTTAATTAAAGTTAATAAGACAAAATATTTTAGTGTAAAATTATACTTGATGGTGGGGTACTGCCTTTTTTAATTTTTACAGAGATGTCATTTTTTAAATCTTATTGCTATCTTACCAGAAGGCCACCTCCCCTCCAGACATTCCGATCAGAGAAAAGAGACAATTCGAAGCCAACCCAAAGAGACGTCCAAGACCTTGTCTGGGCTGCCTATCTGTAATATCAGCTAAAAAGGAGGCTCCTGTAACAGTAAGTTATCTTTCCTGTAGCCATTCCCTAGACTGCAGTGTTATGTGGCACTTCATTACCAAATCAATCAGAAAACATGTCACCTTCAGTTAGTCCATTTTTTTAATTTGTTTTTTAAAAATCAATTAAAAGATATTTAAACTTGTCAGTTTTTGTTTACATTGCATTATTTTGGAACTCTTAATACAATTATTGATAATTGAAACAACTTTGCAAATGCCATTACTATTTTTCAGATTCCTAGGATGAAACCGTTGGCCATAGCAACAGGAAAAACTGATTTAGCACACTTTGAAAAACAATATTGAAAATATTAAAACAATCAGCTCTATCACAATGACCTCAGTGAAACCCAGCGTGGTTGCGGGATGATACAAAATCCATTGTAATGAACAATAAGTGAAATGCCGGGGGTCCCGAGTGGCGCATCCAGTAAAGGCACTCCACGTGCAGTGCAGGATGTGCCCTATAGTCTGGACATCGCGAGTTTGAGTCCAGGCTATTCCTTTGCCGACCGAGGATGGGAGCTCCCAGGGGGCGGCGCTCAATTGGCCCACGCTTCGGAGGACAGCGTGTGTTTGTCTTCGCCCTCCAGAGTCAGCCCTGGGGTGGTAGCGGTGAGCTGAGCATAATAAAATAATTGGCCATTCCAAATTGGGGAGAAAATAATAAAAAATAATTGGCAACGACTAAATTTATAAAAAAAAAAAAAAAAAGTGAAATGCTTCAGTTTTTACAAGCTTGATTAATATGCCCCTATTTACCAGATAGAGGGGTCTACTATTCAATGGTTCTATAGAATGTTGACACACGCTGATGAAAAAATAGCACCATCTAGATTTCTTCCTTATCAAGCAACTAAATCAGACACCATATATCTTGTGATCGTAGCAGATTTTGCCCATTTTGAGGATAAGTGATACCAAACATTAAACAAACTACATGGGAAGTTTTATTAAAAGGATTCTCACCTTTCCCCAGCATACAGCTGATCCTGTCCTAATGTGAAGGTGGATCCAACAAGTGACGTCGTGATCCTGCCAGTCGAAGTGCAGAAAAATCACAGTCAAATGCATGTTGGCCTGATAACCAAATATTGTTCTTTTTTTTTTTTTTTTTTTAATCCTGCGCTAGTAAATCATGTATCTGTGTCAGGATAGCATATACAGCATGCTCATGCCTAAGTAAACAAACATTTTAAGAACATAAGAAAGTTTACAAACGAGAGGAGGCCATTCGGCCCATCTTGCTCTTTTGGTTGTTAGTAGCTTATTGATCCCAGAATCTCATCAAGCAGCTTCTTGAAGGATCCCAGGGTGTCGGCTTCAACAACATTACTGGGGAGCGGGTTCCAGACCCTCACAATTCTCTGTGTAGAAAAGTGCCTCCTATTTTCTGTTCTGAATGCCCCTTTATCTAATCTCCATTTGTGACTCCTGGTCCTTGTCGAAAAAGTCCCCTGGGTCGACATTGTCAATACCTTTTAGCATTTTGAATGCTTGAATCAGATCACCGCATAGTCTTCATTGTTCGAGACTGAATAGATTCAATTCTTTTAGCCTGTCTGCATACGACATGCCTTTTAAACCCGGGATAATTCTGGTCGCTCTTCTTTGCACTCTTTCTTGAGCAGCAATATCCTTTTTGTAACGAGGTGACGAGAACTGAACACAATATTCTAGATGAGGTCTTACTAATGCATTTTAACATTACTTCCCTTGATTTAAATTCAACACTTATCACAATATATCCAAGCATCTTGTTGGCCTTTTTTTATAGCTTCCCCACATTGTCTAGATGAAGACATTTTAATAAAGAACAAAAATAAAAATCACTTTGTTCTTGAGTTTATTTTGGTATCTTTTGAAATTGGTATTCTTCTTGTGTGTGTTTGTGTATATGCATGTGTGTGAAGGATGTGGGTTGGTGGGAGGGTGTTCATTTTAATGGATTTATGTCTTTTTAAGACAGAATGCTTTTGACAGCTGTTTTGTTGTGTTCACAAAGCTTTAGCACTTGAATAAGTCCTTGAGAATTTCATGCAATCTTTTAAAGGTTTTCTGACCTGTAAATTAGTCCTACAACCACACAATGTCAGTGGAGTACACCTAATATGTGTAATTAACAATAATTAAACATTACCAATTTTGACATGATGAATTAACACACAGAAAAGGCTAATGACTAATCAAGCTTTAAATCCAATTTCTTAAAGGCTTAAAAAAATTAGAGTGGTTATCTTCTTTCTTGGATTTGGGATTTCTATTATAATATTTTTATTTAAGTATTTCTTCAAGATATAGGCAGTGCCATTTACAGTGTGGCCCTGAATCTTGGATTACTAGCCTCCTTGAGGATCTTTAAAATACATATTCCTGCTCGAGCAATATTTTAAAAAAATATATCTCTGGTTGCAATTTGGTTTTTAACATCAGGGAAATGATTCATCTATATGCTAAGGGTTGCAACTTTAAGATCTCTTTTTTCAGTAATTTCAAATGTCTGTCTACTAAAGCCTTTCTATAATGTTCTAAAGATAAATGGCAGATTATGAAAAATATATTGTCGTCACAGTGCATGACTGCAAATGGGTACTGATGTACATTTTGTAATCTGGCACAGTCATGTTTTTTTTCTTTTTCTAAAACCAAAAGCCTTGATTGCCTCAATTTCTATAGCTATAATTACTCATTAGCCAATAGTTAATGTGTTAATAACTTATTTATTATTTAGATCAGTTTATGGGGAATTTGTATTTGGTCATGTGGACATCTGGAGGTTATAGGACGGACTGACTTATCATTTATATATATATATATATATATATATATATATATATATATATATATATATATATATATATATATATATATATATATACATATATATATATATACACACACAGTGACACTCAAAAGTATTCACCCCCCTTGGACTTTTCCACATTTTATTGTGTTACAAATGGAATCAAAATGGATTTAATTAGGAGTTTTTGCTACTGATCAACACAAAAAGTGAAAAGTGAAAAATAAAATCTACAAATTGTTCTAAATTAATTACAAATATAAAACTGAAAATAATTGATTGCATAAGTATTCACTCCCTTTGCTATGACACACCTAAATAAGCTCTGGTGCAACCAATTGTCTTTAGAAGTCACATAATTAGTTGAATGGTGTCCACCTGTGTGCAATTAAGGTGTTTCACATGATTTCAGGTTAAATACACCTGTCTCTGGGAGGTCCCACAGTTGGTTAGTACATTTCCTAACAAAAACTACATCATGAAGATGAAGGAACATTCAAAGCAAATCCGGAATAAGGTTCTTCAAAAGCACCAATCGGGTAGGATATAAGAACATTTCCAAGGCATTGAATATCCCCCGGAGCACAGTAAAGTCCATTATTAAGAAATGGAGAGAATATGGCACAACTGTGAATCTGTCTAGAAAAGGCTGTCCTCAAAAACTGAGTATCCGGGCGAGAAGGGCACTAGCCAGGGAGGCCACCAAGAGGCCTATGGCAACTCTAAAGGAGTTACAGTCTTCCACGGCTGAGCTGGGAGACACTGTGCATACGGCAACAATAGCCCGGGTGCTTTACAAAACTGGCCTTTATGGGAGAGTGGCAAAAAGAAAGCCATTGTTGAAAAAAACTTGCATCAAATCTCGGCTAGAGTTTGCCAGAAGGCATGTGGGAGACTCTGAGACCAAGTGGAAGAAGATTCTATGGTGTGATGAGACCAAAATAGAGCTTTTTGGCCACAACGCTAAGCGCTATGTTTGGCGCAAGCCTAACACCGCACATCATCCTGAGAACACCATCCCTACCGTGAAGCATGGTGGTGGCAGCATCATGCTATGGGGATGCTTCTCTGCGTCAGGGCCTGGAAAGCTCGTGAAGATGCAAAAATTGCAGTGTCCAGATGTGCAAAGCTGGTAGAGACTTATACAAATAGACTCGTGGCTGTAATTGCTGCCAAAGGTGCCTCTACCAAATATTGACTCAAGGGGGTGAATACTTATGCAATCAATTATTTTCTGTTTTGTATTTGTAATTAATTTAGAACAATTTGTAGATTTTATTTTTCACTTTGACATTATGGACTTTTTTTGTGTTGTTCAGTGGCAAAAACTCATAATTAAATCCATTATGCAGCTGATGCATAGTTCACTCACCCTAGTCTCTGTAAGTCCAGAAGTTACATAAATATTAAGTATTATTTAATCCATCAATACTTCAACATTCGTAAAAGATCTTCACTCCAAATCTCACTTTATAGGCTTTACAGTACACCAAACTGCTATATCATTCTCTTGCTGTTTTGTGAGGTTTTTGAAATTGAGAGGAGCCCTAAGCTAAACTGCTATATAACATCCTGCAACATGCTTGTGGTTCAGTGTTGAGCTCTGAAGATGAGGTCACTGCTGCTTGTCTGCCTGCTTGTGGTCACACTGACTGTGGCTATTCCTGCCCCTATGTAGAGGGGTCTGAAACAGACAAAACAATGAAGGTTGGTAGAAATAGATAAAATTGTATTCTTAAAACTATGTATTTATTTGCATTACTTATTATTTAAACTGAACAAAATTAACTCTAATGAAACTCGTATTTCTAACTTGAGACATAGTATCCATTGAAAGTTAATTTCTGCAAATATATGGTAGTTCCATTCAAGGTGAAACAACTTCTAACGTAAGAAAGAAAAACATTTTACTCACTTGCAGGCAATATTCCCATATTCTAGATATTTATCTTCTAGGGTAAAACCACAAGAAACTAATCCAGGTAGACCAGAATTTTAACTGAAGTCCTTATCAACCTTGCCTATATGTTGCTGCAGGTCTTCAAAGGATGTTGGGTAATGATTACTGTGAAAAACGTTTTCTCATTTCACAGGAAGAAAGGGATAGGGACAGTGTAGGGACATGTGTTAATGCCATTCATGCAATCTTATTAGGTGTGGCTGAAACACTGAAATAATAAGGAACTTGCAGCACTCTCCTCTCCCAGATCACCAAAGATGTTTTACTTTCTTTTTTTTGTGTGTGCTGAAAGTCAATTTCAATTTCTTATGTATATTATACTGTATCTGGATAATCATTTAAACAAATCTTGTTATATCATGATATTTTAATATATTTTATATAAATGTTGTATTAGGCTGTGTGGTCCAGTGGTTAAAGAACAGGGCTTGTAACCAGGTTCCCGGTTCAAATCCCACCTCAGCCACTGACTCATTGTGTGATCCTGAGCAAGTCACTTAACCTCCTTGTGCTCTGTCTTTTGGGTGAGACGTAATTGTAAGTGACTCTGCAGCTGATGCATAGTTCACACACCCTAGTCTCTGTAAATCGCCTTGGATAAAGGCGTCTGCTAAAATAAACAAATAATAATACTATTCTTTTCTTACCCAAGTGTGAACTATTTAAATAATATCCCTGATACCGATATAGTAAATGGAAGTGCACAACAGGTAAGGTTTATGAAATGATGTGGTTAGCCCCACCCACTTTAAATTGGCGACTCATGGCTTGAAAAACTGGTGGGGCACAGCACCCCCATCACCACCACCCCCCCCCCCCCCCCCGAAAAAAAAAAATGCTCAAACCCGATGCCCGAATTTAACCATTTTTATGTAAACATTAAGCTAGCTTTCTAAGATTACCAGATATTTCATCACAAACAGTTCTACGCCAGATTGTCACAATCAAGAGAGCTGCAAACAACACTTTACAGGCAAGAGTCTCTTATCGACAGACATCTACACCTGCACTAACCTGAGCGTTTGAAATGGAAGGATCGTCACACTCTTGTGCTGTTCGTAACATTCTGAACTACAGAAGAGTCAGGTTCGGTTTCTGTTGATGTCTCTGGCGTTGGAGGTTTAGCTTTTTTGTTGTAGAAAAACTCCAAACGTAGCTGTATTTTTGCCATTTTAACAGGGCTCAAATTCACTCCGTTTTAGCACATATTTTCGCTGACTGAAAAAGTGAAAGTCTCACACGAGAACAAATATAACGGTGAAGGGTCTTAGACACTCTTTGTTATGTTATTATGTTTTGAAAGTTTGAAATAAACTGCGCATTTTTAAATAATAAACCCTGGCAACAGTGGCGTAGCCAGGATTTTTTTTCGGGAGAGGGTGGCAATGGTAACTTTTTTAAGGTGAATAGTCACAGTGGTGAAATTGGCAACCTGATTTCTTATTAGTGCATTGACGTTTTATTTTCGAAAAATAAAGAACTTTTTTTTTTTTAACAGAAGATCCAATAACCAAATACACTGTTGTGCAAAATAGTTAAAAAGAGAGATTCAGTTCAGAACACTTCCTTTTAAAAACTAAAAAGGAAATACGAAGCAAAGGACTTGAACTTTTAACATGCGCATCAGATTTCAATTTCACATTATGATAATAAGTAACTATATATAATTTCATTCGTACTTATGGTTGTTCATTTCACATTTGGTGTTCAAAGCAAAGCAAACCATTTTATTTAATTTCACAAATCCTGACTAATGTAATTACTCTTTGACTGACGCAGGACTGCCGATGGTACCTAATCTTCTGGAGGTTCGGGGGAGGAGGGACTTGTGTACACAGTTGCATTAACTACATTGTATAACTACAGCGCCTTTAAACACAAAAACATATACAAACAGCTGATCAAACAAAAAACTTGGGTTGATTGACAGCAAATCCAACCACTCATTTTTTTTGGTATCACACTGCACTGACATTCGCTAGTTGAGCTGACGGACACGCTGTAGCCTAAACAAATAATCAGAATGAAAACAAGTAGGTAACCGAACTCAGGAATTGAAACAGTTTTGCCGGTTTTCTCTCAGCAGCGTCCAGAACTGTTTTCATTCTGATTTATTTCTTTAGTTATTCAATTAATAACAGGTTGTACATTTACCACCACTCCATCTCCAAGACCTGGATGGACTTGGTTACCGTCCCTTGATGAAGCTGGCTGCACAATCCGTGAAAAATAATAATCTTATTAGTAGGCTGGCTGCTGGAGAGGTCAGCTGGCAATAAGATATGTCATGAGGCGAGTGCATTCTATGTAAATACATAGGCTACTCATTACATAGTAGATGTCCTCTACCACATCTATATGTGTAGTAGCTAGGCTACATAGCATATACAGTAATCATAGCCTATATGTTTCATGCATCTGTGTTTGGGGTTGAGCAAGTACAGCTTGCTTATGTATTCTCATTGGTTGATAGCAACGCGGTAAATAAAAAAGTTCTTTCCGTGAGCGAAAAGAAAAATCAGCGCCGCCCATGCCACGTCCACCCCGCTATAATGGGAAGCGAAAAATATAACAATATTGCAATTTCTTACACATGTTTCAGTGTGAACGATCCTAACACAGTGGCTAAGCCACTGCCTGGCAGAAATCTGGGGGGGGGGTGGGGGGTGGGCAACGGTGTCAGTAGTGCTCAACAGAAAAGAATGCATACAGAAAAATATTGTATACTGGCCATAGGCTTTGGTTTTGCCCAGCGCCGTAACTAAGCATTTAGCTACCGGGGCATGCAATTATATATATATATATATATATATATATATATATATATATATATATATATATATATATATATATATATATATCCCGGGCATGCAAGACTCCATATCGTAGCTACCGGGGCATGCAATTATATATATATATATATATATATATATATATATATATATATATATATATATATATTATTACTATTATTATTATTTATTTCTTAGCAGACGCCCTTATCCAGGGCGAGTTACAATTGTTACAAGATATCACAGTATTTTTACTACAATTACCCATTTATACAGTTGGGTTTTTACTGGAGCAATCTAGGTAATGTACCTTGCTCAATTGTACAGCAGCAGTGTCCTACACCGGTGATTGAACCCATGACCCTCCGGTCAAGAGTCCAGAGCTCTAACCACTACTCCACTACTTGTTTTTTTTTTTTTTCTGGATGTTAGGAGTTAGGATGGTATTTACTCGCGCATGCAGGTTCAGACGCATTGATTGGACTAATGTATCCACAGGCGACCTAAGACTCACCCTTTCAACGGTGTCAGTAGTGCTCAACAGAAAAGAATGCATACAGAAAAATATTGTATACTGGCCATGGGCTTTGGTTTTGCCCAGCGCCGTAACTAAGCATTTAGCTGCCGGGGCATGCATATATATATCATTGCATGCACCTCCGGTTGAAGCAACCTGAGGTGGATGGTAAGACTCCATTTCGTAGCTACCGGGGCATGCAAGACTCCATATCGCAATTATATATATATATATATATATATATATATATATATATTGTAGCGAGCACAGGGATTAACGGAGACACGCACACAATAGCTCTTTTAGGTAATGCAGTTTATTAAGCAGCTAACAGCAAGTCAGCGCCCTCTATGAACACACACACACAGCCCTTCCCCACACCAGAGCACTACTCTGCCTCTCAGGGTGACATTCACATATATATCAAACAACACCGGAAGGGTAATAACAATTACAGGGAAATGCATAGAACAGTACGCAAACTTTTACAGTAACAACAAATAAACACAACAACAATAATTCCGTTTCTCCCCTACCATAGTTCGTACTCCCAGCATCCACGGCTGCACATTAATCAAATGTAGGGGACTGGCTCCGGGCACAGCGCCCTATTCGACGACAGGTGGCAACGGCGAGTCAGTCCAGCCGTGCCCGTTACACAGCCCCCATCTTAGGGCCGAACGTCCCGCTGGCCCAACACTTAATGTCTCACAAAGTCAGAGAGTCCCGGGGGTGGTCGACGGATACGCTGGCCGCGCTGGAGCACAGGTGCAGCGGGCTGGGAGTCAGCTGGAGCCGGAATGCTCCTACCTGGGCCACCAGCTGGTGAACTATTCGGTGGTTGCAAGGGGGAAGCGCTTTCCCTGTCCTGGGAGCTGGCCTCCGGGCTGGCTGCAGGGACAACCGAGTTTGTTCCGGGGCGGTAGGGGGCCAAGCGGTCTTGGTGGAGCACAACCGCCCGGCTACGGGTCCGCAGCCGCACTCGATAAGTCACCTCGGAGAGCCTCTCCAGAACAACACAGGGGCCCTCCCAGTTACTGGCCAGCTTGGGGCAGAGTCCCTTTCTTCGCCGAGGGCAGTGAACCCAGACCTGCTGCCCAGCTTGAAATCCCCGGCCCTTGCAGTGAGTATCGTATGCCCGTTTCTGACGCTGGCCAGCTGAGGTGAGGTGCTTCCGAGCGTAAGCATGGGCAGTGTCCAATCGGTCCTGTAGCTGCTGGAGGTATTCCGGGCCGGTAGGTTCCGGAGTGTGGAGCTGAGGTGGCCGGCCAAACACAAGGTCCACTGGGGTGCGGAGCTCTCTCCCAAACATAAGAGCCGCTGGCGTGCACCCTGTAGATTCATGCACTGCAGTCCGGTAGGCCATTAGGACCAAGGGCAAGCATTGATCCCAGTCACGCTGGTGCTGGGAGGTCCACATGGTCAGCTGGGTGGCAAGGGTGCGGTTAAACCGCTCCACCAATCCATCGCTCTGTGGGTGTAGTGGGGTCGTCCTGGTTTTCTTAATACCCAGCCGCCTGCACACCTCACCAAACACCTGCGCTTCAAAGTTACGCCCCTGGTCACTATGTAGCTCCTCGGGAACCCCAAACCGGCAGAACATGCCTTCCAGCAGTGCCTCCGCGCAGGTAGTCGCGCTCTGATCGGGGACTGCGTACGCCTCAGGCCATTTAGTAAAGTAATCCATGGCCACCAGGACATACCGGTTGCCCCCCTCCGTCCGTGGAAACGGCCCTAAGATGTCCACACCGACGCGCTCTAATGGTGCCCCCACCTGGTACTGCTGGAGCGGGGCATGAGAGCGGTCCAAGGGGCCCTTCCGGGCGGTGCACTGGTCACAGCGTCGCACATAAGTCTCCACATCACGTCGGCACCGTCCCCAGTAGAACCGCTCCCGAAGCCGACCCAGGGTCTTGGCAACGCCGAAGTGTCCAGTGGCTGGTCCGCCATGCACGGCTCGCAGGACGGTCTCTCGGAGAGCTTGAGGAACCACCACTTGTAGCCGCTTGCGCCCTGTCGCAGGGTCTGTCCAGAAACGGTACAGCACACTTTCCCGGAGGCTCAAACATTCCCATTGCGCCAACAGCACTTTTACCTCCGGGGAGAGGGCTGACACCGCACGTCTGGCTGGGCGCTGACCCGCCGATAACCAGCGGATCAGCGGTGCCAGCTCAGCGTCCAGACCCTGCTGACGCTGGATCTCCCCCGCTGGCAACTCAAGGGGGGTCTCCACAGCTACAGTGGCAGCACTTACTCGCTCCTCCAAGGACCGCTGTGCCTCTCGCTCCTCCATCCGATGGCAGTGCTTACAGTCCTCAGAGAAGCAGGGGCGACGGGACAGGGCATCTGCATTATTGTGTAGGCATACCCTTGCAGTGTCTCTATCCAGCGAGCCACCTGTCCTTCGGGCTCGCGGAAGTTGAGCAGCCACCGCAGGGAGGCGTGATCCGTGCGCAGCTTGAATCTTCACCCGTAGAGATAGGGACGAAAGTGGTGCACGGCCCGTACTACAGCCAACAGTTCCCGGCGAGTCACACAATAGTTCCGCTCTGTTTTACTAAGAGCTTGGCTGTAGTACGCGACCACTTGTTCTCCGTCCGAGCCTTCCTGGGCTAGCACTGCTCCGATCCCCACATCGCTCGCGTCCGTGTCCAGGATGAACGGTTTTTGGGGGTCAGGGAACGCCAAGACTGGGGCCTTCACAAGGGCCTCTCGCAATTCCCCAAAGGCAGCTGCGCAGTCGGTGTCCCAGCTGAACCAGCCCCCTTTCTCAGTCAGGCGGTGCAGGGGCCTGGCGATCTGAGCAAAGTCCTTCACAAAGCGGTGGTAATAAGACACCAGGCCCAGAAAGCTACGCACCTCTGTCACAGTCCTGGGGACCGGCCAGTCCTTTACAGCAGTCACTTTAGCAGGGTCTGTGGCAATGCCGTCTGTCCCGACAACATGTCCGAGGAAGTGTGTTTCTCTTCTCAGCAGGTTGCACTTCCCAGGGTGGAGTTTTAAGCCAGCTCCACGGATGCGCTCGAACACAGTCCGCAAGTTCTGCAGTGCCGCCGAAAAGGTGGTGGCGTGCACCAGTAAGTCATCCAGGTATACAACACAATGGGTCCGTGGAACTCCGGTGAGCACCCGCTCCATCAGGCGCTCGAACGTTGCTGGGGCATTGCACAGTCCAAAGGGCATCACTGAAAACTGCCACAGACCCTGGCCAATGGAGAATGCAGTTTTCTGTCATGCCTCAGGGGCCAGCTCAACCTGCCAGTATCCGCTGCGCAGGTCGAGGGAGCTGAACCAGCGGGAGCCTGTGATGTAGTCCAGAGCTTCATCGATTCTGGGGAGGGGGTACGAGTCCTTGTGTGTCACTGCATTCAGTTTGCGATAATCCACACAGAACCGCAGTGACCCGTCTTTTTTTTACTAGCAGGGCTGGCGCGGCCCAGGGGCTAGCCGATTGTTCAATTACCCCGGCAGTGGCCATTTCCAGAATCATGCCCTCGGCCGCTTCCCGCTTTGCCAAGGGTAGCCGCCGTGGCCGCTCCCGGATCGGAGCCGCGTCTCCCGTGTTAATGCTGTGCTGAACTAATCCAGTCCGCCCACAGTCCTCTATGTTTGCAGCAAAAATGTCCAAGTACCCCCTTAATAGTTCCCATAACTGGTCCCGCTGGCCCTGAGATAGACCCTCCTTACTCCTCTGCCACAGCGCTTTCACCGCATCAGTTATCCTGCAGTCCTGTGTTCCACCGGTTGTGGTTGCAGGGGGCGGTGAAAGTTCTGCAGGAGAGGGGGCGGAGACAGTTGAAGCCCTTGCAAACTCCGTCGCCGATGTCCTGTCCTCTGCTTCTGGGAGAGGCCGGGTCCTGCCCCCCTGCGTCCGACGAACCTCCCTCATCTGGCTATGCCGCACGGTGGTTCTGGTGCGGCGTTGCTCCCCTTCCTTCTCCCGACCCGGAATCAGGCGCAGTTGGCTCTGGCCAAGGCACAAGGTTCCCTCAGCCAAGTCGATGGTAGCTCCTACTTTGTTCAGGAAGTCCAGGCCCAGAATGCAGCGATCCTGTATCTCCGCCAGCCAGAATTCGTGTTGGATCGTGCAGTCTCCGAGCTGGATCTCCAGATGCCGTCGTCCCAGCATGGACGCGACCTGGCCGGTGACAGTGCGGAGGCGAACCGTGGTGGGCGTCCAGCCTTCCAGCCATCCGTCACTTTCTCTGGGGAGGACCCCGGGCTGCAGGATGGAGATGGTGGAGCCTGTGTCGACCAAGGCCTTGCACTGCACCCCATTTAAGAGGCAGGGTGCATGCAGACTGTTGCCCCGGCCAACACGGCCCACCATTGCCACGCGTCGTTCTCTTTGTCTCTATGGGTGGGGGAAGGAAGGTGAAGGAGCTGCGGTCCCCCGTTTACGCCGCTCCTTTTTCGTTTCCCGCCCATGACGTCTCTTCTTCAGATGGTACTGGGTGACGGCGGCGGCGGCATTGTGCATGCAGGTGACCCGGGCTTCTGCAGTTCCAGCAGCGCCTTACAGGAGTGGTCTGCCTGACAGCGGCGGTATCCTCGTCTCCATCGCTATCTTCCTTTCCTCTGACCGCGCAGACTTTGGGGATCCGGACTCTCTCGCCCTCCTCGAGCACGGCCTCAATCCTTAGGGCATGGGTTAAAGCCTGCTCTAGGGAGGTTGGGGCAACGAGCTGAACCTGTTGTCAGAGCGCGGTGGGCTTCAAGCCACGGATGAACGCCTCCATCGCCAGGTCTTCTTGTACAGCCGGAGGTAAACCAGGATACCCCCTCCGTGCCAAGTATTTAGTGTCTGCGGCCAGTATCCCGAGTTTCTCGACACTGACTCTCTTGCGCGTGGCAAGGCGATAGCGCCGGCTGACGGCTGACTCCACTTGGCCAACGCGGCGCTGGAGAGCCGTGGATAGGGTATGGAAGTCACACGGCTCCTCTGGGTCTAAATCGAGCAATGCTTGCATCGCCTTCCCTTCCAGTGCTCAACAGTCAGTAGTGCTCAACAGAAAATAATGCATACAGAAAAATATTGTATACTGGCCATGGGCTTTGGTTTTGCCCAGCGCAGTAACTAAGCATTTAGCTACAAGGCCATGCATATATATATATATATATATATATATATATATATATATATATATATATATATATATATATATATTGTTTTTTTTTTTTTTTTTGGATGTTAGGAGTTAGGATGGTATTTACTCGCGCATAGTTTTGTATGTTATTTCCGAATTTCTCCTTTAACATGTCTGAAGGGGACACTGTATTACTTAAAACGTGAATTAACGTATTAAAACGTGTTAACTGTGAGCAGTTACCTTGGGATTACACACCAGGTTCAGACGCATTGATTGGACTAATGTATCCGCAGGCGACCTAAGACTCACCGTTTCAACGGTGTCAGTAGTGCTCAACAGAAAATAATTCATACAGAAAAATATTGTATACTGGCCATGGGCTTTGGTTTTGCCCAGCGCCATAACTAAGCATTTAGCTACCGGGGTATGCAAATATATATATATATATATATATATATATATATATATATAAATTGCATGGATATCCGGAATGAAGCAACCGGAGGTGGATGGAAAGACTCAATATTGCAGCTACAGCATACAAACATTCTAAAAGTTATAAACAAAATAGGTGTATTTTTTCTTCCAATACCTCTCAGTTAATTATTATTATTTGTTTTGTTAATTCAATACAATCTATGTAGCTATATATATAATTATTGTTTTTTTTTCGTTTTTTTTTTTGGATGTTAGGAGTTAGGATGGTATTTACTCGCGCATAGTTTTGTATGTTATTTCCGAATTTCTCCTTTAACATGTTTGAAGGGGACACTGTATTACTTAAAACGTGAATTAACGTATTAAAACGTGTTAACTGTGAGCAGTTACCTTGGGATTACACACCAGGTTCAGACGCATTGATTGGACTAATGTATCTGCAGGCGACCTAAGATTCACCGTTTCAAAGGTGTCAGTAGTGCTCAACAGAAAATAATGCATACAGAAACATTTTGTATACTGGCCATGGGCTTTGGTTTTGCCCAGCGCCGTAACTAAGCATTTAGCTACCGGGGCATGCAAATACATATATATATATATATATATATATATATATATATATATATATATATATATATATATATATATATATATATATATATATATATAAATCTGTCTATTAAAACGTGTTAACTGTGAGCAGTTACCTTGGGATTACACACCAGGTTCAGACGCATTGATTGGACTAATGTATCCGCAGGCGACCTAAGACTGTCCTATATATAAATTGCATGGACAGATGCCTTGACCAGTCTGCACCCAGCTACCTCCAGACCCTCATCTCTCCCTACACCCCCACTCGACCTCTCCGCTCCGCCTGCACTAGAAGACTAGCTCTACCACCGCTACGCTCCCCTGCCTCCAAAGCCCGCTCCTTCTCCACCCTTGCTCCGCAGTGGTGGAATGACCTTCCTACAGATGTCAGGACTGCCCAGTCCCTGACCACATTCCGGCGCCTCCTTAAGACTCACCTCTTCAAAGAGCACCTGTAGAACTCCTCTGTTTGTATCCTGGGACACTATCACCCTTCATGTAAATGTGCTTTATTTTGCTCTTATCAGCCCCTATTTTACTGCATTTAATCCTGTACTTCAGAATACTGTAATCTGCCAAGTTTTTAACCTGTAGTACTTTGTATTTACTCACATCCTGATGTAACTATCACTATTTACTCACATCCTGATGTAACTATCACTATTACCTGCTGTATTATTGAATTGTGGTTTGTCAAACTTGTACTTTACTTGAACAAAAGTTATTGTATTGCTTGCTCTTATTGTATTACTTGTATTGTAACGCTTGAAATGTTTTTGCTTACGATTGTAAGTCGCCCTGGATAAGGGCGTCTGCTAAGAAATAAATAATAATAATAATAATGGACCTCTGGAATGAAGCAACCGGAGGTGGATGGAAAGACTCAATATTGCAGCTACCGGGGCATGCAAGACTCCATATCGTAGATATCGGGCATGCAATTATATATATATATATATATATATATATATATATATATATATATATATATAATTGTTATTTTTTTTTCTTTTTTTTTTTTTTTGGAAGTTAGGAGTTAGGATGGTATTTACTCGCGCATTGTTTTGTATGTTATTTCCGAATTTCTCCTTTAACATGTCTGAAGGGGACACTGTATTACTTAAAACGTGAATTAACGTATTAAAACGTGTTAACTGTGAGCAGTTACCTTGGGATTACACACCAGGTTCAGCCGCATTGATTGGACTAATGTATCCGCAGGCGACCTAAGACTCACCGTTTCAACGGTGTCAGTAGTGCTCAACAGAAAATAATGCATACAGAAAAATACTGTATACTGGCCATGGGCTTTGGTTTTGCCCAGCGCCGTAACGAAACATTTAGCTACCGGGGCATGCAAATATATATATATATATATATATATATATATATATATATATATATATATATATATATATATATATAAATTGCATGGATCTCCGGAATGAAGCAACCGGAGGTGGATGGAAAGACTCAATATTGCAGCTACAGCATACAAACATTCTAAAAGCTATAAACAAAATAGGTGTATTTTTTCCTCCAATACCTCTCAGTTAATTATTATTATTTGTTTCGTTAATTCAATACAATCTAGGTAGCTATATATATATAATTGTTATTTTTTTTTTTTGGATGTTAGGAGTTAGGATGGTATTTACTCGCGCATAGTTTTGTATGTTATTTCCGAATTTCTCCTTTAACATGTCTGAAGGGGACACTGTATTACTTAAAACGTGAATTAACGTATTAAAACGTGTTAACTGTGAGCAGTTACCTTGGGATTACACACCAGGTTCAGACGCATTGATTGGACTAATATATCCGCAGGCGACCTAAGACTCACCGTTTCAACGGTGTCAGTAGTGCTCAACAGAAAATAATGCATACAGAAAAATATTGTATACTGGCCATGGGCTTTGGTTTTGCCCACCGCCGTAACTAAGCATTTAGCTACCGGGGCATGCAAATATATATATTTGTGGCACACTCTACAACCCGGTTTCTCAGAGACGTCGGATTCAGCGGCGAAGAGTTGCGTCGCATAGTGAAGAACTTATCTGAAGCAGCAGAGAGGAGCAGCAACTGGCTGTGGTTGAGACGGAAAGATTCTGGCTGGGGATCCCAATCACAATAGAAAGAAAGAAATGCTGATGTACAGGTAAGTAAGCTGGGCTGAGTTGAGTGGGGGACGGAGGGGGGTCATGCTGGGACGCCAGAATCACCGTCGAGCCCTCTTGAAGTGTCGTGGACTAGTCAGCGAAACACTGAGGATGGAAGGTGCCCACTTGAATACCCCAGAGATGTACCCTACTTAGCTCAATCCAGACGGTTGTCATGCTGATGCGCTGGGGAGGCCGCACTTTGGTTGATCCCCGGAGCCAGCATCACAGCCGTCGTGTGTGCTGATGCGCCAGGGAGGCAAAATAAGATGATCCCTGGAGCCAGCATTACACTTCAGCCATTAACACCAGACAGAAGGAAACGTAAATGGATGGAGACACATATGGATCACATTAGTTTACTGTAAAGCTACGTCTTAGTTGGGTCTTATCTTGGCGAGAGCCGAGTTCAAATCAGCATGAAGTTTTAACATCTACTCTTGTGTAATGGAAATCATATATATATATATATATATATATATATATATATATATATATATATATATATATATATATATATAAATTGCATGGACCTCCGGAATGAAGCAACCGGAGGTGGATGGAAAGACTCAATATTGCAGCTACCGGGGCATGCAAGTCTCCATATCGTAGATACCGGGGCATGCAATTATATATATATATATATATATATATATATATATATATATATATATATATATATATATATATATATATATATATATTATATATATGATGGAGAGGCATATTCCCATTCCCTTAATAGTTAGGATGGTATTTACTCGCGCATACACTCTAAATCTGGGGTTGATACTGTGGAGGAAGCTTTTAGGGTGCTTCGAAGAACCTTTTTACTAGGGTTCCATGAGGAACCTTACAAATAAGGATCTTTTAAGAACCTCAAGGTTCTACTTGGAACCTTTTATGTTTATTTACAAACTTACATGCATAATATTATATATATATATATATATATATATATATATATATATATATATATATATATATATATATATATATATATATATAATATGCGTGTCTGCATAATTTGTCTGGTTAAATAACATGCTAGGAATTACTGGTTTGCAATATCAATAAAAACAAAGAAATACTTTTTATAGAAACCCTTTATTACGGGTAGAGCAATAAAATAAATAAATACAGTATAGGAGTTATACTTTTAATTATAACACATAAATGCATACAAATAAAACAGTCTGTATATGTTTCATTACCCTTAGAATAACAAATACACAAATAAGTGAAAGGCTGACAACATTTCTTGACAGGTAGATATATAAATATATTAATTATAACTAATCATAATATATTATCCATAATGTAATTAATTTAATTACAAACAAAACAAGCAAAAACCTAACTTTAGTCACAAGTATTTTATAAAACAAGTATTATAAAAAATATTAACACATTTATTTATTTTTATTTATTTATTTATTGCATTTATATAGCGCTTTTTATACAAAAGTATCGCAAAGCACTGTATAGTACATAGCAGGAAAAAAATCACAATCCGTTTGTATAGCAGGTCACACATATAACTGCTACACTCAGCCCATTTAAATACAGATTTAAACAGTATACACAATACAAAAGCACCAATTTTAAAGTTACATTAAAACCCACTAAGATAAGCGAGCCATTTTATAAAAGTGTGTTTTTAGTCTTGACTTGAAAACTGTAATGGACCCAGATTTCCTGATAAACGAAGGCTGAGCATTCCAGAAAAAAGCCCTGCCTCCCGTGTTGTTTTGTTGACCCTAGGAATAACCAGCAGCCCCACATCCTGTGATTTCAGAGTGTGGTTTGGAAGATACGGTGTCAGTAACTCCTGTAAATAATGAGGTGCTAATCCATTCAGGGCCTTATAAGTTAACAGCAAAATCACCATTTAAAAAAGTACATTACAATAATCAATTCTAGATGAAACAAAGACATGTATTATTCTCTCGGCATCAGATACAGAAATAATTAGAACATAAGAAGGTTGTTTCTTTTATTATTTATTTCTTATTTTTGTTTGTTGTTAGTAGCTTATTGATCCCAGAATCTCATCAAGCAGCTTCTTGAAGAATCCCAGGATGTCAGCTTCAACAACATTATTGGGGAGTTGGTCTAAGTTTGGCTATATTTCTCAAATGGTAAAAATATACTTTAGTAACTTCCCTAGTATGAGTCTAAAATGATAGATCAGACTCAAAGATTACCCTCAAACTCTTAATTTCGACTTTAAATTTTGATGAGAGACTGCAAGGGTCGTGCTCATGTAATCCTACATTTCCTTTTAGTTGGTTCTGTGAGCCCACTAGCATAACCTCTGTTTTATCTCAATTCAACATTAGGAGATTCTGTGACATCCAATGCTTGATGTCTGTAAGGCAAGTAGCTAATAACACCCAGGCAGAAGAATGTCCTTGCTTTAGGGACAGATAACAGGTGGTTATCATCAGCATAGCTGTATACAACTGTAAGTTGCCCTGGGTAAGGGTGTCTGCTCAAAAGAAAAGAAAAAAAAATAGTAATCCCTGAGCCTGTGGTTATTATAGCAGAACCAACACCCTTATTGCTTTCCCGACCTGGCGCCTGACAAAAGAAAGTTTACTATTCCCACTATACTAGGTGGAGTTTTCTGATCTTTTTGGAGTACCCAAAATACATTTCTCAATATAATATTAGGCTGTTTTTTCTCTGTGGGTATTTGATATTGTACACAAAATACAAGGAAAAAAGAAGCCCAAATCTCTGGGTGAGGGCCTCAGGTTATTATTTATTTAGCAGACACCTTTATCCAAGGCTTACAGAGACTAGGGAGTGTGAACTATGCATCAGCTGCAGAGTCACTTACAATTATGTCTCACCCGAAAGACGGAGCACAAGGAGGTTAAGTGGCTTGCTCAAGGTCACACAATGAGTCAGTTTGCCGAGGTGGGATTTGAACCGTGGACTTCCTGGTTACGAACCCTTTTCTTTAACCACTGGACCACACAGCCTCCTCAGCAAGTAAATGTTGTCCATTCATTCTCAGACCAATTTTTGTATCAAGATGGAAGGGGTTTCCCCAGATAATGACAGGTGTGGGAGTTGTAGGGTCCTTAAAAAATAAAAAATAAAAAAATAAAAAACAGAAAAATAAATCACTTACACTGTATTTTAAAAATAAAATGCTGACGCAGCATCTTACGTTATATTGTGATCATCTTTATTTGCATATTCCCATTCCCTTAATTCTTCAATTTCAACACCATCCCTCTCCCCTGATGTAATAATTTATAGCTGTTAGTTTTTAATACTTTTCATGTATTGTATTTGATGCCATGGGCTAGAAGAATTGGAGGTAATTCTATTTATAAATTCACTGTTTGGCAACAGCAGTTCAAAAAATATATATATATATATATATTCCGAATGTTTTCGTTAGAGACAAAAATCCAAAGTTTTTAATACAGGTGATTTATTTATTTACTTATTTATTTATTTATTAATCATTTTCAGCATCTTTAAACAGCTTGTTCAGTGGTAACCACGCACTGGATACTGAAGTAAACTGCAGCTACGTTCCAGCATGAATGAGACACGGACAGTGCGCCACGTTCAACCTTGACCTCTGTACACCAGAAGCAGTTTAAAGTAGATTTATGTACATTTAAAGCAACATTGTCTTTGTTCATGATGATATATGATAAGTGTATTAGTTTGGTTCTCAAACAAACAAACAAAAAAATCCTTGCATGTTTTTTGCCCCGCCCCAAGTGTAAAAACAAATATTCTCTGACAGCATATAGACAGTACGTGTTTTCCGCAGCAAACAGATTCTTACGGTCTCTGTTCATGATGACAAAGAGTTTAACTGAGTGCATTGTTTCGATATGTTTGATTGGTCTCGCAGCAGTATGGGTAAAAATAGACTGAATGGCCTTGCCCTGCTAATATGTGCGGACATGTCCCAGGAGGAAGTGTTACAGCGTTTCGATAGATCAGGCCATAGGAGGATTAGCAAACCCTGATTTAAAGTAAAGTCTTCTAAATCAGTTTTTAATTGTGGCATCATACAGTCTCAGCAGTCCGATCAGTCTTAGCATTAGTATCAGCAATCTTACCAGTCCCAGCAGTGTCAGCACCGGTCTTACCAGTTTCAGCACCAGTCTTACCAGTCCCAGCAGTAGCAGCACCAGTCCCAGCAGTGGCAGCACCAGTCTTACCAGTCCCAGCAGTGGCAGCACCAGTCTTACCAGTTCCAGCAGTAGAAGCACCACTCTTACCAGTCCCAGCAGTAGCAGCACCAGTCTTACCAGTCCCAGCAGCACCAGTCTTACCAGTTTCAGCAGTAGCAGCACCAGTCTTACCAGTCCCAGCAGTAGCAGAACCACTTACCAGTCCCAGCAGCACCAGTCTTACCAGTTCCAGCAGTAGCAGCACCAGTCTTACCAGTTCCAGCAGTAGCAGCACCAGTCTTACCAGTTCCAGCAGTAGGAGCACCAGTCTTACCAGTTCCAGCAGTAGCAGCACCAGCCCTGCCAGTCCCAGCAGTGTCAGCATCAGTTCCAGAAGTAGCAGCACCAGTCTTACCAGCTCCAGTTGTAGCATCAGTGTCATCAGTGTCAGCATTAACTTCAATAGCAGTGAACCAAACGCATGTCTCTCAATGAAGGTATAAACCCATCTACGTGTTCATATCTATAACTTCTATTCTTCTTGTCCTTTTAATATCACATATTTCTAACAGTGTGAATAGGGTAATTTTAGGAATTTGTTGTATCGCTTTGCAGTTTGCAATAATAGTCTCCAGGCTTTAAAATATGATAAATTTCACCTTCGTAACATGAACAGGATATGCACAGGGTTTTGTTTTTTTTTTTAGACAAAAATTTGATTTTTGCCTCAGTAAAAATCTATTCCTAGCTAAGCCCCAGGTAACATTAAACTGGTAAGATGGACCATGTCTAGGCAAAATGATCACATGCTTGACATGATAAAACAAGCCCCACCTTGCCCAGACTTAGAGCCAAAGGATTGTATGAACATGTGCCCATACTCACCTTGCCCAGTCAAGCAAAAGGATCAGCTGTTTAATATCATACAGCATAATGCATCTTGACCAAACAACATGGTCAATAAAGTCTGCTATGTGAGCCAATTAATATATATATATATATATATATATATATATATATATATATATATATATATATATATATATATATATATATATATATATGTTTCTCTACAGCAGTTGAATTGACAGTAGAAAGTTATGTAAAATAGTTTTTTAAAGAAAACCTTTTTTTCATGAAAGAATATTTGTCTGTTAGTTAAAAGGACAGCTTGAAATTGTGTTTAGTTTTTCCTGAAGCTTACAGTACTCCCGAAAACATTTGTGGATCACTCACTTTTTTCCTTTGCACTTTAAGATATATGCTGTTTGTTGGCAACTGAAACTGCCCCTCCTCTAAAGTGATCAGATTGATTAGAGGTACAGTACTTGTGTCTCCCAATACCAATGCATCAAATTAACTTCATATGCAGAATTACATTGATTTTTTCTATCATGTAATTGAAAACCCCTGTTAGAAATAATATGTAGTGACTCTTTTTCTTATTAAATCTGTTTGTGTGTTTATGTCTTTGTCTACATGCCTGGAACGCCAACTGTTCAAGTGATGCGCACCATTTCAGACGCTGTCATATATTGACACCGTAAACTACAATACTTAATGCTTTGTCACACAATTACCAGGAATTATTATTCAGTACTGTATTTTAACGTTGTTGTTTTTTTTTTTATTTACAGTAGTACTAAAATAAAATTGTTTTCAGTTTGCATGAGTGACAAATTATATTAAACACCATGGTTTTAAAAGAACGTCGTTAAAAAAAGTCTCATTTAGTCAAGAGAAAAAGATACAGTAATTTGTGTTTTATTATTTTCGTACCAGAACCGCCCGAGAAATCGTAGCAGAGAAGCAAATCATATATTTACCTCATACTTAATACTCATGTATCCTAGAAATCGTCATTAAACAATAGACTTAATGAAACATTTTACGTCAGAAAGTTCCCAGAAGTATCATAAGTATTACCTTTTTCCTCTCTCAGTTCAGGCCAATTGATTATCGTCATCAGGTTTAGTAAAAAAAAAATTACCTCAGAAATTCTATCATTGACCCGCATCATTAACAAAAGCAAAATAACCTTTTTATTTTAATCGTGGATGTTGTACAGCTGTCTGTACGTCTTTAGTTTATATTTTTTTCATTCATTCACACAAATAAAGATAATTAGCGTTATTAAAAGGTTTTACTCACCTCTCAGTGAAGAAAGCTCTACCGTCTGTGAAGAAACGTTGAACACCTGCCTCGCGCTGTGGGTTGCGATGGCAGCTGATTGGTTGAGAGGGCAACCGCTGTTGCTGGGGCATTTCTTCGTCGACCGCGCTTTTTCTACTTTTAGTAGTTAAAAATTTCAAACAGCCTTTTGCCAGCGATAGCATAATGTATTTATTTATTTATTTATTTATTTATGTTGTATTGTGTTGTGCAGGGGAGTTTTCCCTTCTCGTCGGGTCAGGCAGCATCCTCTGGCTGCTGGGCGACGTAGAGAGGGAGACATGAGAAAAGCAAAGGATTAGATATAAACACTTTCCGCCGGGTCAGACAGCATCCTCCGACTGCTGGGTGACGTAAAAGTGAGAGAGAGAGCAAAGTTTAGACATATAACATACAACAAACTGACTCTCGCTCCCGACGGGTCAGGCAGCATCCTCTGGCTGCTGGGCGTTTAGTGGAGCAAGAGACAGGAAGGGGACGAACAGGACAAAAGGACAGATCCTTCGCAACTCAGTGCAGCATCCTCAGGCAGCTAAGCTGGCAGCTGAGCGGCGTGTAGAGCTTAGGAAAAAGTGTCTCGTGTCCGTTTAGGAGAGACACTTATATCGATAATCGTTTTTGCGATATATTTTAATATAAAACATATACGCTATTGCAGTTTTGTTACAGAATACATTAGTTTATCTCTAATGTAATCACAGTTTTACATATAGACTGCCCCTGTTTTCATTTACGTCGCAAATTCTGGGCTGCTTTGCTTTTCAGATAATGTCCCAAATTCTGGGCCGATTTGGTTTGCAGATAACATCCCAAATTCTGGGCCGCTTTGGTTTTTAGATAACGTCCCAAATTCTGGGCCGCTTTGGTTTTTAGATAACGTCCCAAATTCTGGGCCGCTTTGATAACATCCCAATTTCTGGGCTGCTCTGGTTTTCAGATAACGTTCCGAATTCTGCATTTTCGAATTCAGGCCAGTTTTTGAGCTATTCTGCTTAGCTGACAGCCGAGTTTCTAAGTCATGCATGCACAGTTTACCATAAACTGGACCGTTAACTCATTTAAGAGTACATGAATCAAAGTTAATGTATTTTTTACTCTCCTCAGAAAACATTTAGGAACATGGTATACCAAAAAAAAAAAAAAAGGTCATCTCATTTGCTTATGTAATGTCCATCAATATATAGTGAGGCATAGGGGTTTATCAGAACTTCTGGGTTTAAGAGACCAGTGACCTTCAACAACTTCAAATAAATCCTATTGTATTGTATTAGTCAGCATTTCCCTTATCTATTCCTGATCATTTATACTGTAGGTCAGGGGTTTTCAACCTTTTTTTGAAACTGTAGCCCTTCTATCTGGAGGTTTCAGCTCGAGTACCCCTTTACAATTTTCGCTCAACTGAACGGTACCTCAGTTACAATAAAATGGAGAATAATCTGATGACCCCCCCCCCCCCTGTTTATTTAATAAGTCTGGGTGACAAACTGCTGGTTTAGGACAGAACAACAAACAGTAAGCTTAATTCTTAAAACTTTTAACTACAAGTATTTGGATGCACAGAATTAAAAAGACAAGTATTAGGTTAGGAGCACACCTATTTTTTGTAACTTTGACGGCCTTTTGTAAAAGTTTGAAGACCTTTTGATACCCAGCATACACTGCAATACCCAGCAAAGTTATACACTGATATTCTGATAGCACAGCAATTCAAATGAAGTTTGTAATTGGTTGTGTTCCTCAAATACACAATAAAAAGTTATATTTATAGGGTATACAGTTATACAGCGATACAGTGGTTTCGGACATCTAAGAACAGGTACTGCGAGCATCTGGATTCATACTCAGAGGTACTCTGTAGCCTCCTGGGACATTCACAGCTTGTTTGACACCCTCTTGTAGTTGCCCGTTTCTGCATATAAAGCAAAATGCTGTTTGTCAATCTCTCTTTTTTCTTATAAATCAGTCTTTGCAAGAATCATTCCAAAAACACTTGAATCAGTTAGGCACTACAGGCCTTTAAATTGCAGTACCAATTTGCAAGTTGCTAAGTGGTTGCGTTCCTCAAATTTGCAGTGCAAAGTGATATCTTAAAGAATAGGGTATGTAGTGCTTTTTTTCGCCTCCCCTTGCTTTTGGTGCAAAACTGTGCTCTGATACACTCAGGCTGATACTGTGATCACAAAACACTTGGAATGGACTTAAATTGGTGCTTCTGTACTCTTTTTAGATGCACAACAATCTTAGCTAAAGAAAATGGGTTCCTTCGAGTTCGTAAGACCCACGACCGCCATTAGCTGAGCCTTACCCCGATGGTGTTTTTATAATGGGATTTGCCATAGGGAAGGGGGTGGTCTCTTATCGTACCCGTATCTCCACGACCCCTGGGCCAACAAACTCAGAAGGACATTCTTTGCATACACAAGAGTCTTAGCTAAAGAAAGACATCAGCCACGGGTTCAAACGCCACCCCACCGCCAGATGGTGGCCGTTGCCCCAAAGGGGTTTTATAATGGGATTTCCCATAGACATTTTTCAGGGTGCTGTATCTTGGGTTCCGGGGGTCCCCAAGACTTGAAAATCGGTATGGAGGTCCACCTCGGGGCCCCTGTCGATCCCTCCAAGCAACGTGTCCCCAGCTAGAAAGGACACCAGTTTAGACTTTTTTTGCCAACCTGGAGCTCAAAAGCTATTGGAAATGCAACCTTGACATTCCATCATGCTGAAAATGTGAAAATTTGTTGAAAATGTAGCATTTGAAAACGGGTGGCTCCCTGTGAAAGAGGGCCCCCAGACATGACCCTAGGAAGTTCAACCCGGTTTCTAGGCCCCGGGGTCATGGAGATATGACCCCGAAAAGGGTAGTTTTTGGACATTTTTGACAGGGCGTATCTCGGGTTCTGTGGGGGTTAGGAACTTGATTTTTTTTTTTGCGTTGGGGCCCCATGGGGCCCCGCACAAGGAGTCACTATTTTTATGGTTCAAATGCCAGGACGGCTTGGCAAAGTGAATTTTTTCGTCATGACATGAGTTTTTGGGTGAACCACCACACCTTTTTAGGGGGTGGTTTGGGGTGCTCCCCTGAGTCTATATCAATTTGAATGGTGGTTCTACGTGCTCGGGTTCGAGAGATATGCCTGAAAATGTGTTTTATAACACTGCCATAGACATGAATGGGGCTGAATACCCGAAAATATATTTTGCAAAGAATTGCTAAGGTGGGTGTATGCGTGCAGGGGTTGTATGGTGGGTGTATGCGTGCAGGGGTTGCATAGTGGTGTGTGCGTGCAGGGGTTGCATGGTGGGTGTATGCATGCAGGGGTTGCATGGTGGGTGTATGCGTGCAGGGGTTGCATGGTGGTGTGTGCGTGCAGGGGTTGCATGGTGGGTGTATGCGTGCAGGGGTTGTATGGTGGGTGTATGCGTGCAGGGGTTGCATAGTGGTGTGTGCGTGCAGGGGTTGCATGGTGGGTGTATGCATGCAGGGGTTGCATGGTGGGTGTATGCGTGCAGGGGTTGCATGGTGGTGTGTGCGTGCAGGGGTTGCATGGTGGGTGTATGCGTGCAGGGGTTGTATGGTGGGTGTATGCGTGCAGGGGTTGCATGGTGGTGTGTGCGTGCAGGGGTTGCATGGTGGGTGTATGCATGCAGGGGTTGCATGGTGGGTGTATGCGTGCAGGGGTTGCATGGTTGGTGTATGCATGCAGGGGTTGCATGGTGGTACACGTGTGTGGAGGGGAATTGGAGTTCAGGTTTTGCGCACAAGAGGGGCGGGGAAAAGACTGGGAAGGGTAGGGTAAAAGAAAAATTACTACAAGCATTTATTTTCACTTTCGACTCCCAGTCTCCTTACCATCACTTTATGATTTTATTTTGTGATTATTTAATTATTGTCAAAATAAACGGCCTTCATCTACTCACAGTTGCAGTCTCATTTCTGTCCAAAAAGAACCTGAAACACTACAATATATTGATGGACGTTACATAAGAAAATGAGATGTCCTTTTTTCGGAATACCATGTTCCTTCGCAAAAATGTGTTTTAATATTAGCCTTTAATAAAGGAAAACGGCTGCTTTAATTAATTGTCATGTATCTATTTCAGTGCAATGTAGTTTCTTCATGTAATAAGAAATACGTTTAACATTTACATTTTTGTTTTTTTCATTAAAAAAAAAAAAAAAAAAAAAAAGATTTCTGGGGAGAGTAAAAAATACATGAACTTTGATTAATGTACTAAGGGTTACTCTCAAATAAATTCACGATCCAGTTTATGGTAAACTGTGCATGCATGACTTAGAAACTCGGCTGTCAGCTGATTCCCCAAAACTGGGCTGAATTCGGAAATGCAAAGCGGCCCAGAATTTGGGACGTTATCTAAAAACCAAGGCTGCCCAGAATTTGGGACGTTATCTAAAAACCAAAGCGGCCCAGAATTTGGGACGTTATCTGAAAAGCAAAGCGGCCCAGAATTTGGGACGTAAATGAAAACAGGGGCAGTCTATATGTAAAACTGTGATTACATTAGAGATAAACTAATGTATCCTGTAACAAAACTGCAATAGCGTATATGTTTTATATTAAAATATATCGCAAAAACGATTATCGATATATGCTACTTGAAAGAAAAAAGTACATCACCACAGAAAGCCAATTCCTACATTCGTGCACAACATGATAATTTATATAAAGTAATTCCTCATAGTTTGTAATATCAGTACAGTGTAATACCACATTATATTTTAATGGTAAGGTTGTGGAAAGCAGATCACTCTATCTGATCACAATGTTAAAATGCCTGCACGCTTTTCCACTCGTGTGACGACATATTCATGTGACAGACATGGACCAATCAAAACGCGAGACTGTTATGCGGTTCCATCCCAAAAACCGGGCCTGTGTCATACCTCACAAAAAAACAAACACAGACAAGGAAGCGGAAATAGTGCTGGGTTAAAGTAGAAAAAGAGAGCGAGATAGACAGGAGGGGCAGCCAATAACACATACGTGGAGCAGTGCTGGCCATGCCCTAATAATTGACGAAGCGAGCGCTGCATTGTGCGATTGGCTGGAAATACTAAATGAGGCTGAACTGGGAGGGAAGGTAAGATAGGCCAAAGAAAAGGAAATAGGATAAGAAGAAAAAAGGAGCGCAAAGCGGGAGAGCGCCCTCTACGACATCCCCCGAATTACGCCTAAAGGCTAACATTAAACTAAAATACACATGTTATACATACATATACTATTATAAATTCTAGTTAAATATTTGGCAAAATATTATCTGCCCTTTGATTTCCTCTCAATACCATGTACAAAATTATAACCATTTATGGTGTTTACCTTTTTATGACAGACTTTTTCTCTCATCATGTATTGTGTATTAAAAATTGCGATTTGCACATCAATATTGTAGAGCACAATTTACAATGTATTGATATAAAGAGTTCTAAGATGAACCCTTTGCAATATTATATTAGACACAGCAACCAGAGGTTCCCAAACGAACCCTTACTGTGAAAAAAACTTGCAATAGAACCCTAAGGTTCCCTGAGGAACCCTCAAAGAACCCTTACTTTTTAGAGTGTAGTTTTGAATGTTATTTCCGAATCTCTCCATTAACATGTCTGAAGGGGACACTGTATTACTTAAACGTGAATTAACGTATTAAAACGTGTTAACTGTGAGCAGTTACCTTGGGATTACACACCAGGTTCAGACGCATTGATTGGACTAATATATCCGCAGGCGACCTAAGACTCACCGTTTCAACGGTGTCAGTAGTGCTCAACAGAAAAGAATGCATACAGAAAAATACTGTATACTGGCCATGGGCTTTGGTTTTGCCCAGCGCCGTAACTAAGCATTTAGCTACCTGGGCATGCAAATATATATATATATATATATATATATATATATATATATATATATATATATATACATATATATATATATATATATATATATATATATATATATATATATATATATATATATATATAAATCTGTCTATTAAAACGTGTTAACTGTGAGCAGTTACCTTGGGATTACACACCAGGTTCAGACGCATTGATTGGACTAATGTATCCGCAGGCGACCTAAGACTGTCCTATATATAAATTGCATGGACAGATGCCTTGACCAGTCTGCACCCAGCTACCTCCAGACCCTCATCTCTCCCTACACCCCCACTCGACCTCTCCGCTCCGCCTGCACTAGAAGACTAGCTCTACCACCGCTACGCTCCCCTGCCTCCAAAGCCCGCTCCTTCTCCACCCTTGCTCCGCAGTGGTGGAATGACCTTCCTACAGATGTCAGGACTGCCCAGTCCCTGACCACATTCCGGCGCCTCCTTAAGACTCACCTCTTCAAAGAGCACCTGTAGAACTCCTCTGTTTGTATCCTGGGACACTATCACCCTTCATGTAAATGTGCTTTATTTTGCTCTTATCGGCCCCTATTTTACTGCATTTAATCCTGTACTTCTGAATACTGTAATCTGCCAAGTTTTTAACCTGTAGTACTTTGTATTTACTCACATCCTGATGTAACTATCACTATTTAATCATATCCTGATGTAACTATCACTATTACCTGCTGTATTATTGAATTGTGGTTTGTCAAACTTGTACTTTACTTGAACAAAAGTTATTGTATTGCTTGCTCTTATTGTATTACTTGTATTGTAACGCTTGAAATGTTTTTGCTTACGATTGTAAGTCGCCCTGGATAAGGGCGTCTGCTAAGAAATAAATAATAATAATAATAATGGACCTCCGGCACCGGCGTAGATTTAGCTAGGGATGGTAGGGACATGTCCCTACCAATGTCAAGGGACCGTTGAATTGTCCCTACCAATAATTTTGATAAATCTTAAACGTCTTTTGTCAAGTCATTTTATCTGCTCCACAAAGGGTTAACTCTCTCAAGCCCCCCGCCCCTCCCCCTCGTTAGTCCTCCCTCCTCCAAAAAAAACAAAACAAAAAAAAAAAACGCTAATTTGATTGACTTTGGCCCTTCCATACTGCATCACTGTAACACGGACTCAGTGCGTGGCTGACGTCAGGGACCAGCAGAGTGTGTTGTTTTCATTGAAGTGCGAAAGTGCACAAGGACTCGGGAGTGAAAGGTAAATCTCCGGGTTTAAAATAATAAAAAAAAATTCTAGTCATTCTTAAACGGTGTACATTGTGCCACAATTTTCACATTTATTTAAAAAAATAAGAATAAATATAATCAGTTTAATTCGATGTTTGTGTTTGTTGGTTAATGCGTTGTCATATTATTTCAATCCTCCTTCCTCCCTTTGTAACTAACTTACTCCTTGCTTGATATTTTTGTATCGTGTGTGTAAAAAGCGAACACGAACATATGTATTTGATTGAATGGACAGTGTGACTATCCAGGCGGCTAAATAAATGCACTATATTATATAGGCAGTAATAAAAAATATATAAAAAGTCAAATTAATGGTGGGGGGGGGGGGGGACGACGACAGATATACAAATAAATGTCAGTGCGGCGTGAGTAAAAAAAGGTTGAGAACCGCTGGTTTAGGCTGGACTCTGGAAAGACGCTCATCTGAAGTTGCCGCTTGCTGGTCAGGCTGATGAGTGTGAGCCACTGACTGAATGAAAGCCAGGTGCCGCGGCTGAAGGTATTGTCAGCTCGTCAGCAACATAGTTTGAGAGAATAAAGCTACCTACCTACCTACCTATTACGTTAGCGACCCATTGCTAGCTGCTAACCCAACGTCCTTGGTGGCTAGCTAGCTTGTTTCACAGCTAAATCATTATGTGTGTGTGTGTGTGTGTGTGTGTGTGAGAGAGAGAGAGAGAGAGAGAGAGAGAGAGAGAGAGAGAGAGAGAGAGAGAGAGAGAGAGAGAGAGAGAGAGAGAGAGAGAGACTTTTGACTTTTAAGATCCTTTATTTAACATTCCAAATAAAATCCATTAAAACTCAATAAAGGTAAAACATAACAAAATTAAGAATTAGCAATATTAAAAAATCCTAAAATACATCATGTTCTCCTTAAAAATAGATTTTATCAAAATAAAAGGATCATAAAAAATCAATTAAAAAAACCACAGTGTTTTCTTTCTGTTAAAAACAGATTAAAGCCAAAATTAATAAAAACACTGTAAAAAAATAAAAAATTAAATTAAAACTAGAACAAAAACTGGAGCTCCCCCTCCTCACTCACAGCACACAAGGCGTCTCCCACACACCACCTCTCCTGGAAGTCCTCCGGGTTATTATTTAGTTTAAAAAATTCAAAATCCACTCTTATCTGGCTGACCACCAAAACCCTGAACTGCAACACAACATCAGTCAGCCCGGCGCCAGAGATACTGTTCTTTCTGGATTTTAAAATGGCCAATTTTGCCTGACCCATTATAAAATTAATTAAAACACACCTGTTTCTCTTTTTAAAACTGTAGGGAACCCCAAAGATAAAAAGCTCTTTTGTGAACTCCTCGCCTAGGCCCTGCAGGAGCTCCTGTAGGAGATGGAAGAGTGGTCCTAGCCTGACACACTCACTATACATGTGAAACACTGTTTCCTCTGCAGAGCAGAAACAGCACTCTGAGCTAATGCTAGCATCAACTCTATGGAGAAACCTGCCAGTGGACACAATACAGTGCAGGATCCTCCACTGCAGGTCCCCCGCTCTCTTGGTGAGGGGCAGTTTATACAGAACCCTCCATACTGGCCTGCACCCCTCCTTTACCTCCAGACATGCCCTCCACCTTGAATCCACCAACCCCCTCAACTGGTGGGAATGTGATGCCTTCACACAAATTTGGTAGATCTTCTTACTCTCTGCTGTATGAAGAGTTAGATCTTTAACTGTGTCTAGGTTTAATAACATTCCCTCGTTTCCTACACCCTCCTCTCCTTCACCTACTGCTGGACACACTAGCAGCCCTGGAAAGATGAAGTCTTGTCTCTGCCCTGTGCCGCTGGACATCTCCTCTCTCACAGCCTCCCTGAGCTTGGGGGAAAGACAACTTCTCAGTTCACTGACCATTTTCTCTGCCAGTCTCTCAGAGTGCCAGCCCAGCCGCCCAGCCAGCTGTGTAGCAGTCAGCCAGCAGGAGAGCTCAAAGTTGATAAGATGTCTCAGCCTGGTCACTCCTGCCCTCACAAAGCTGGCACAGAGCGTCATTGACTGAAAGAAACGTACAGGGAAGAGCGGATTGAAAAATAGGGGCTCCTCCAACAGGACCCTGTCTGTCAGGGACCCCTCATCTCTCGCCACCCTCACTGCCCTCCAGGCATCTAAAGCACTCAAGTAAAAAGAAGAGAGACCTACTTTAGCTAGTCTGGCACTCTCAATTAAAAACAGGTGTTTGTCTATCCCCAGCCCCCCTACTCTGCTGAGGAAAAAAACAAGCTAGCCTCTTCCAATGAGCCTCCTCCCCAGCGTACAGGAGCCTCTGAACCGCCTGCAGTCTGAAGGCTGCCACCCTGCTGGCAATGCAGACCAACCCCTGCCCCCCTTCATCAGTGGGGAGATACAGGACCGCTGGCCTCAGCCAATGTCTCCCGCTCCAGAAAAACTCCAGCAGTATTCTTTGGATCTCCTGCACCATGCCCCGGGGAGGGTCCAGACACACCAGCCTGTGCCACAGCATGGAGGCCACCAGATTATTAATCACCAGGACCCTTCCCCTAAAGGACAGCTGGGCCAGCAGTCCCCTCCATTTCTGCAGCCGCCCCCTCACCCTGTCCACTAGGCCCTCCCAATTTTTCTGCATATATATCTCCACTCCAAAAAACACCCCCAGCACTTTTATACCTGTCCTGTCCCATCTCAGCGCCTCAGGCAGGACAGGGGGGGTGCAATCATGCCAACTGCCTGACAGGAAGGTGTCACACTTTGCCCAGTTAACTCTTGCTGTAGAGGCTCCTTGGAATGTGTGCAGGCTCTGCTGTAGTGCCTTGATGTCTCCGTCACTGCACACAAACACGTTCACATCGTCTGCATAAGCGGACACCTTCACTGCGACAGAGGAGGGTGAGGAGGGCACTGCCCAGCCAACCAGCCGGCCCCTCAGCAGGTGCAGCAGGGGCTCTATGGCCAGTGAATAAAGCATTCCAGACAGGGAGCAGCCCTGCCTAATACCCCTGCACACTGGGAAGGGCTGACTCAGCCCATTGTTAATCTTTAAAATGCTAAAAACATTCCAATATAAAAGCTGGATATAAGAAATAAAAACAGGGCCAAACCCGAAGGCTTCCAGGGTTTTAAAAAGGTATGTGTGGTCGACCCTGTCAAACGCTTTCTCCTGATCTAAAGAAACCAGCCCAACATTCAAATCACATGTCTTAGCCATTGATAAAAAGTCTCGAATTAAAAACAAATTATCAAAAATGGAACGTCCCGGTATGCAGTAAGTTTGGTCCGTGTGTATTACAGCTCCTATACACATTTTTAGTCTATTGGCCAGACATTTTGAAATAATTTTAAAATCAGAACATAAAAGCGAAACAGGTCTCCAGTTTTTGAGTAAACACAGGTCTCCTTTCTTGGGCAGTAGTGTGATTACTGCCCGCCTGCAGCTGAGGGGCAGTTCTTTATCTCGGAGGCTCTCTCCCAGCACCTGCAAAAAGTCCTCACCAATCACAGTCCAGAAACTTTTAAAAAATTCAGTGGGCAGTCCATCAATGCCAGGAGCTTTTCCATTTGAAAGCTGTGTAACAGCAGTGGTCAGCTCCTGGTATGTTAGTGGCTTGTCTAATTGGTTCTGTTCTTCCTCGCTCAGGGTGGGCAAATCCTGGAGCAGCAGGTCTGTATCCTTCTGCTCACAAGGCTCTTTGCTGTATAGTTCAGAATAGAATTTTACTGCCTCCCTGCTGATCTCCTCCCGGCTGTACAGCTCCCTGCCGCAAGGCGTCCGGACGCAGTGCATCTTCCGGCTGTCTGCTCTCCTCCTCTCCAAGCCAAAAAAGAAACTGGAGGGGGTGTCCATGTCTTTAAGCCCCATGAAGCGAGAGCGCACCAGCGCCCCCTTCACTCTTTCCTTCAGCAGGCTGCCCAGCATGTGTTTCTGCTCCCTCAGCGTTTGCAGGGTCTGCTCCTGGTGATCTGTGTCCAGGCTGCTCTCTAACTGGAGAATTTTCAACTCCAGCTCTCTCACTGCTGCGTTCAGTGACCCGGTTGAATTGAGTGTGTACTGCTGGCAAAAGATTTTAATCTGCGTTTTGCCAATGTCCCACCACTGCCTAATATTTTTATAATTTGTTTTTTCTTTTTTCCAAATGTTCCAAAAATCATTAAATTGTTTTACAAAAAGTGTGTCCTGTAATAGCTTTAAATTAAAATGCCAGTAGGAGGTGCTGTGAGAGTCAGTGGTGAGTATTACTGTAACTAACAGGCAGTGGTGGTCAGAGAGGCTACTGGGGATGATATTGGCTTTAATGAATTTATTCAAATGAGTGTGTGTTGTGTAGAAGCGGTCTAACCTGGCTCTATATATTTGTTGTGCGCGACAATGAGACCAGGTGTACTGTCTTGCATTGGGGTGCAGACACCTCCAGACATCAACCAGGCCACTGAACTGAAAAACTGCAGCTAATTCACTTGAGGATTGGGGATTGGGTTCCTCATTATTTCTATCCATTGTAAAATCAATAGTGCAGTTAAAATCTCCTCCCACCACCACCACATCATCATTATCAATATTTAAAAGAGCTTGCTTTAATTTATTAAAAATTAAAATGCGTTCCCTTCCTTTATTTGGTGCATAAATATTAATAAAAACAAATACAGTACCACCCAACCTTGCTCTCACTTTTAATAACCTCCCCTTTTCAATTTCTTCAATATCTAAAATTGTTGCTCCTAGGCTGGGCTTAAATAAAATTGCCACTCCTGCACTGGTGCTTGAGCCGTGGCTCAGCACACACGGCCCCCTCCACTCTGCCAGCCACGCCGCCTCATTCTCCCTGTCTGAGTGCGTCTCCTGCAGCAGAGCGACCCCCGCCCGCTTCTGCTCTAAAAACTCACACAGCTGCGCTCTTTTAAAAGACTGTCTGCAGCCATTCACGTTAAAAGAAATAAAAACGCACTTTTCCATAGCGGCTAAAAAAAATAAAACTGACAGAGTAAAACAAGCAACAATAAAAAAATTCTTAAAAGAAGTATCCATTTTTAAAATTATTGTTTGGCAACATTAGCGTTCTTTTTCTTAATTATTTGAACATATTTTTTAAGACGGTACCTTTTTTGCTGGTCGAACTCCTCTAATGTTGCCTTTCGTGTGACGATGTGTGCTGAGTGGCGGAATAATCGCAGATCTGGGAAGAAGTTTTCAATTTCAACCCACC
This sequence comes from Acipenser ruthenus, assembly GCF_902713425.1. Classification (NCBI taxonomy): domain Eukaryota; kingdom Metazoa; phylum Chordata; class Actinopteri; order Acipenseriformes; family Acipenseridae; genus Acipenser; species Acipenser ruthenus. The sequence continues at coordinate 82,498,510 of NC_081191.1, read as the reverse complement.
TTTTCCCTTTTGTACTCTCCATAAACTGTTTAAATTCATCTAGGGTATAGATTTTTTTCCCCCTGTTAACGGGTTGGCTATCGGGGATGTCAGAGATAAGCGAGGAGTCAGAGAGCTCCCCCTCCATTTCCTCTGCTCCGTCCTCGCTGTCTGCTCCGCCGTCCACGGCTGCCAGCTCCCCCGCGCCGCTCTCCTCTCCTCCTCCCAGCACAGCCACAGCCGTCACCGCTGCCTCTGCCTCCGCTTGCTGGGGTTCAGAGAGAGAAGAGCGCTGCACCGCGCCGGGTTGTAAGCCCGTCGCCGTGCCGCTCCCCTCTCCCTCCATATCAGGAGGGACAGACCCCCCTGCCTGAGACTGCAGGCTCCCCTCCAGCACAGGCTCGGGGCTCTGCTCCGTCCCCCGCTCGCTGTTAGGCAGATCTGCAACTTCTTTGTTTTTTTGTTTTTTAAGTCTTTTTTTAGCTACCATCACAAAACCCTCATCATTTTCGGTAGTTTTATTTTGTGCCGGACCGTGGCTGAGTCTCTTCAGCCTCGGCTGTGGTGTGGGCGGCTTCATCCCGATCGACGGCTCTCTGGTCTCTGCAGACTCCGGCTGGCGCTGCGATGGGGGAGCAGCCTCATCCTCCCGCTCACCCCCAACATCCCCAGCCTCCTCCCTGCCATCAGTACCCTGCTCCTGCCTTTCCTCATTTTTGTTTTTTCTCGGGCAGGCTCTCCTCTGGTGTCCCTGTTCCCCACAGTTAAAACACCGCATTGTATCCGAGCTGACAAACACTACGCAGCCCGTCCCTTCCACACTGAAGCTCCAAGCAACATCAATCACATCCCCCGGGTTATTCAGCAGCAAAAACGCCTGTCTCCGAAAAGACAGGACGTGCTTAACACTTGTATTTCTGCACCCTAATGGTATATTTTTAATTGGGGACACCAGTTTGCCATATCGGGCAAGTTCATTTGCCAAGGTCTCGTTTTTTAAAAACGGCGGCACATTAGACATGATTACCTTGGTAACAGGGGTTACAAAGGGGGATACTTGAATAAAATCTCCTTTCACTGAAAAACCTTCCTCCACTAGCTGATTGACCAGCGATACCTCTTTTAAAAACACGACAAACCTTTTATTCATCCGGGATGCCGATATTATATTGTCACACCCGACCACCTCTCCCACTGCCAGCAGGCACTCCTCCACCGACACGCCGGCATCGGGCAAGCAGCTGACCCCGTGTCGGCGGCTGAGAGCCCCCAGCCCTCCAGAGTGAGATCCCATAACGGGACCTACACACACACACACTACTCTATACACGGGAAAGTACAAACAAAGCAACGAAACAAAGATATATAAACGAACTAAACAATTAACAATTAAATATATAAATTTGCAAAAAATATAGTAGCGAAAACACTCTCCTACCGCACCAGCGTTCAAACGCTACCGCCTCTCCGCAAGCTCTTCCCACAATCCCACAATCCTCAGCGCGCGCGAGAGAGAGAGAGAGAGAGAGAGAGAGAGAGAGAGAGAGAGAGAGAGAGAGAGAGAGAGAGAGAGAGAGAGACTTTGACTTTTAAGATCCTTTATTTAACATTCCAAATAAAATCCATTAAAACTCAAAAAAGGTAAAACATAACAAAATTAAGATTTAGCAATATTAAAAAATCCTAAAATACATCATGTTCTCCTTAAAAATAGATTTTACCAAAATAAAAGGATCATAAAAAATCAATTAAAAAAACACAGTGTTTTCTTTCTGTTAAAAACAGATTAAAGCCAAAATTAATAAAAACACTGTAAAACAATAAAAAATAAAATTAAAACTAGAACAAAAACTGGAGCTCCCCCTCCTCACTCACAGCACACAAGGCGTCTCCCACACACCACCTCTCCTGGAAGTCCTCCGGGTTATTATTTAGTTTAAAAAATTCAAAATCCACTCTTATCCGGCTGACCACCAAAACCCTGAACTGCAACACAACATCAGTCAGCCCGGCGCCAGAGATACTGTTCTTTCTGGATTTTAAAATGGCCAATTTTGCCTGACCCATTATAAAATTAATTAAAACACACCTGTTTCTCTTTTTAAAACTGTAGGGAACCCCAAAGATAAAAAGCTCTTTTGTGAACTCCTCGCCTAGGCCCTGCAGGAGCTCCTGTAGGAGATGGAAGAGTGGTCCTAGCCTGACACACTCACTATACATGTGAAACACTGTTTCCTCTGCAGAGCAGAAACAGCACTCTGAGCTAATGCTAGCATCAACTCTGTGGAGAATCCTGCCGGTGGACACAATACAGTGCAGGATCCTCCACTGCAGGTCCCCCGCTCTCTTGGTGAGGGGCAGTTTATACAGCACCCTCCATACTGGCCTGCACCCCTCCTTTACCTCCAGACATGCCCTCCATCTTGAATCCACCAACCCCCTCAACTGGTGGGAATGTGATGCCTTCACACAAATTTGGTAGATCTTCTTACTCTCTGCTGTATGAAGAGTTAGATGTTTAACTGTGTCTAGGTTTAATAACATTCCCTCGTTTCCTACACCCTCCTCTCCTTCACCTACTGCTGGACACACTAGCAGCCCTGGAAAGATGAAGTCTTGTCTCTGCCCTGTGCCGCTGGACATCTCCTCTCTCACAGCCTCCCTGAGCTCGGGGGAAAGACAACTTCTCAGTTCACTGACCATTTTCTCTGCCAGTCTCTCAGAGTGCCAGCCCAGCCGCCCAGCCAGCTGTGTAGCAGTCAGCCAGCAGGAGAGCTCAAAGTTGATAAGATGTCTCAGCCTGGTCACTCCTGCCCTCACAAAGCTGGCACAGAGCGTCATTGACTGAAAGAAACGTACAGGGAAGAGCGGATTGAAAAATAGGGGCTCCTCCAACAGGACCCTGCCTGTCAGGGACCCCTCATCTCTCGCCACCCTCACTGCCCTCCAGGCATCTAAAACACTCAAGTAAAAAGAAGAGAGACCTACTTTAGCTAGTCTGGCACTCTCAATTAAAAACAGGTGTTTGTCTATCCCCAGCCCCCCTACTCTGCTGAGGAAAAAACAAGCTAGCCTCTTCCAATGAGCCTCCTCCCCAGCGTACAGGAGCCTCTGAACCGCCTGCAGTCTGAAGGCTGCCACCCTGCTGGCAATGCAGACCAACCCCTGCCCCCCTTCATCAGTGGGGAGATACAGGACCGCTGGCCTCAGCCAATGTCTCCCGCTCCAGAAAAACTCCAGCAGTATTCTTTGGATCTCCTGCACCATGCCCCGGGGAGGGTTCAGACACACCAGCCTGTGCCACAGCATGGAGGCCACCAGATTATTAATCACTAGGACCCTTCCCCTAAAGGACAGCTGGGCCAGCAGTCCCCTCCATCTCTGCAGCCGCCCCCTCACCCTGTCCACTAGGCCCTCCCAATTTTTCTGCATATATATCTCCACTCCAAAAAACACCCCCAGCACTTTTATACCTGTCCTGTCCCATCTCAGCGCCTCAGGCAGGACAGGGGGGGTGCAATCATGCCAACTGCCTGACAGGAAGGTGTCACACTTTGCCCAGTTAACTCTTGCTGTAGAGGCTCCTTGGAATGTGTGCAGGCTCTGCTGTAGTGCCTTGATGTCTCCGTCACTGCACACAAACACGTTCACATCGTCTGCATAAGCGGACACCTTCACTGCGACAGAGGAGGGTGAGGAGGGCACTGCCCAGCCAACCAGCCGGCCCCTCAGCAGGTGCAGCAGGGGCTCTATGGCCAGTGAATAAAGCATTCCAGACAGGGAGCAGCCCTGCCTAATACCCCTGCACACTGGGAAGGGCTGACTCAGCCCATTGTTAATCTTTAAAATGCTAAAAACATTCCAATATAAAAGCTGGATATAAGAAATAAAAACAGGGCCAAACCCGAAGGCTTCCAGGGTTTTAAAAAGGTATGTGTGGTCGACCCTGTCAAACGCTTTCTCCTGATCTAAAGAAACCAGACCAACATTCAAATCGCATGTCTTAGCCATTGATAAAAAGTCTCTAATTAAAAACAAATTATCAAAAATGGAACGTCCCGGTATGCAGTAAGTTTGGTCCGTGTGTATTACAGCTCCTATACACATTTTTAGTCTATTGGCCAGACATTTTGAAATAATTTTAAAATCAGAACATAAAAGCGAAACAGGTCTCCAGTTTTTGAGTAAACACAGGTCTCCTTTCTTGGGCAGTAGTGTGATTACTGCCCTCCTGCAGCTGAGGGGCAGTTCTTTATCTCGGAGGCTCTCTCCCAGCACCTGCAAAAAGTCCTCACCAATCACAGTCCAGAAATTTTTAAAAAATTCAGTGGGCAGTCCATCAATGCCAGGAGCTTTTCCACTTGAAAGCTGTGTAACAGCAGTGGTCAGCTCCTGATATGTTAGTGGCTTGTCTAATTGGTTCTGTTCTTCCTCGCTCAGGGTGGGCAAATCCTGGAGCAGCAGGTCTGTATCCTTCTGCTCACAAGGCTCTTTGCTGTATAGTTCAGAATAGAATTTTACTGCCTCCCTGCTGATCTCCTCCCGGCTGTACAGCTCCCTGCCGCAAGGCGTCCGGACGCAGTGCATCTTCCGGCTGTCTGCTCTCCTCCTCTCCAAGCCAAAAAAGAAACTGGAGGGGGTGTCCATGTCTTTAAGCTCTATGAAGCGAGAGCGCACCAGCGCCCCCTTCACTCTTTCCTTCAGCAGGCTGCCCAGCATGTGTTTCTGCTCCCTCAGCGTTTGCAGGGTCTGCTCCTGGTGGTCTGTGTCCAGGCTGCTCTCTAACTGGAGAATTTTCAACTCCAGCTCTCTCACTGCTGCGTTCAGTGACCCGGTTGAATTGAGTGTGTACTGCTGGCAAAAGATTTTAATCTGCGTTTTGCCAATGTCCCACCACTGCCTAATATTTTTATAATTTGTTTTTTCTTTTTTCCAAATGT